>NC_092358.1:26316719-26639219 GCF_030848805.1 Temnothorax longispinosus
ACGCTGCTTGCTTCAATCCTTTCGGCCCAGAGGATCGGCAGAATGCCGAGCAGGACAGCGAACATCTGCGAAGATACGAGACAGTGAGGAACCACTAGATTGAACCACTTAAAACGAATCGTCAGAAGTAACTGCAGGCGATGTTTCGGCAGAAGTTTTATCAGGCACCGCCAAACAAGGAGTATACATGAAAGTCAGCCGACCTTCGTCTGGAGTGTCCGCCGGGAGTCTCGACTCGCGAGGTGCAGGCTTTTAAGAAAAAAAAAGAGACCTATTCGTGTACCAAAACGTCCGAGCAAAATTAATGCTTGACCGCAATTTTATAAATGGCACTCTTCGTTAAGGCTAGTATTGATTCAATCTTTTCGTAACTATAGAACGAAAATATTATCGTTTTACAATGTAGCACAACTTTGATTACGTAATGTATCATTAACATATTTGTACAACTTTTCGATTAAGCAACCGTTTTACGATTTTGTTTAGGTATTCGGCGAGAATTTATAGTAGCTCTTTTCGTGGTGAAAGACTTGACAACTAAGTGTGAATCGCTCACTTATCATTTTGCTATTTAATATTGCGGAATATCAATCTGTAAAGTAGACGAAGGTATCATACTCCGCGTATGTATCTTCACGTATCATTCATCTGAGCACGTGAGAGAATGGGTGCCGACGGATGACAAAGTCCTCATCTTTCAGCGGATACATCTAATTCGGAGAATCGAACTATCCTATGACCTCGGCTGAGTTTGGGTCGTTTCAATTCAGGCCGGTCACACGAAAGCGAGAGTGCGCGCTCTAAAAGAGATTAGGCATGTTTGATGTGCTGGTGAGATGTAGGTCAACAAAGTCCATTGACGAACTTGTCCCTTGAACCTGCCTCCCGAAGGATGCCGGCAACAAAATCGTCTCACAAACTAATTCACGTGTTCTGGACCTAACCGCGCCAGCGCTTCATCACGAATCACCATTATCAAGTCATCAAAACCGTCCGCCCGCTGGACGTTCTCATCCAGCTCGAAAGGGCAAAGCGCAAAGTAATATAGATTTTTCGCGAACATCCGCCTCTCCGTGTTAAATCTGCGTCTTCAATATTTTTCATTTCTAGAAAGAATTAATTTCAATTTACATAATAATAGTTTAATTAACATAATTTTTTAGTTTTTAGATAGTAAAACCGCTACATTTCGAAATAATGTACATAAGCTTGTTAAGCAATAGCTATTAATAGAGCGATAAACTAAATTCGAAGTTGGATATTACGACATGAAGCTTTGAAGGAATAAGCCGATTATCTCTCATCGCTTAAATTATAAAATCACTCGTCTGTCTTCTTTTCAGAGAGATAATTAAGCTAGAAAGTGAGGTAAAAAGTGCAATCAACCACTTCATATACGAAATATTTGAAGTGCCTCGGGCGCTACGGACGTCGAACGACAAGGTCTCTTTAAAGATATTCTCTTTAAAAAATTCGGGATAAACTTTGCCCAGCAAAAACAACCATTTTATTATTTCTTATATGAAGAAAAATTTTCTGCAGCAAAAACTTAAAATCATTACCTCTATTTTTCGTCGTAAATTTATTCATAACGGAAAATTGATTACCGTTACACAACTATATAAAAAATATTACATTATTGTCTTTTTGTGATCTCTGATATAGCTTTGCATACTTGCTGACATGGGTCAATGAAGATCGTTATCGAACTTGTCTCTTGAACCTGCATGCCGATGTATGTCAGCAGGACAGCTCTATATTATAATCGGATGCAGTCTGGGCGATTGGTGTGACGCACCTATACGTCCCAGTCATCGTTTATCGCTAATCACGATTATTATCAAATCAGTTCGACCGACAGAAACTGACCTGGCAGAAACTGTCGTGACGCAGAGCACAGAATAAAATAACAAATATATAAATTCTAAAAATAAAATATAATATAAAATAAAAAATACACACCTTGTCGTATTTTTACGTTTATGTATATTTCTATTCTTCGACAAGGTTGTGCAAAACGCAAAGCTCAAAATTCTCCGCAAATTCGAAATACCGGAAATATGCACGGCAGTGCACAGTTGACGTCCAAGGATAATAAATGTGAAGGTACTGGATTCGCAATCCTCTTTTAATTAACGTGAGTAAAGATCTTAAAATTTATTAAGGTTGTCAACTCATAATCAGTACAATTTTCTAATCTCGATGTAATTGCGAACGCTTTCAGATTCCAATACTTACTCTAAAAATAGATAAGGACATACAATTTGGGTACTCGCTTACATTAACTTGTTCTCTATCTATGTGTGGAAACCAATTAGAAAAATCAAATATTTTTGATCATGTGCGTCCATTATCTTAACCATGATGTAAGTACATCGTGATCTTAACTACTGTTATTGTAGCAAGCGTGTAAGCCTACGTGAGACAAATGTATCTCGCTTTCACCTCTTACCCTTTTTAAATTTGATCGAATATAAACAAAATTAACAAGGTCTAAAGTAGCTAACAACTTTGTGTTTAAATATTTGCACCTTAAGCAAGAATTGTTCTAAAATTGGGAAAAAAATATAAAAAAGTATTCGACAAGGGGGGACTTTGATAAAAAATAATGCATAAAAGTAAAAGTAACGTCATTTTCAGCAGCAATCTTTATGTTTGTATAAATTCACTGTTTGCAGTAGACACGAGTCTTTATCTTTTACTGTCTGGCTATTAAAATATTGTATAAACGTGCTTTATCTTTACACAGTACTTTTTTATAATTTCTAGCATTGACAAGCGAAAGATAATTTATTTTAAAAAATTATTCGAGAACAATGATGATAATAAAAGTCTGCGATGATTTTCAAAGAAGTCGACCTTTACAAAAAATAAGAATTGGAGATCATTTACTTTTAAATTTTTAATACACATGCACACACAGAGAGAGAAGGACAGAAAAATAATGAGATTTAAATTTTAAAAGCCTTTTTATATTTTTATATTTAAACAATAGTAAAAATCTAATTTGCTGCTGAATATGTTCGGCAGCAAATTAAAATTAGTGATTTCTTTATTTCACAATTTTTAATTCAGAATTAAATTTCATTAACTGCTGATATGTTCCGAAAAGTCTTCTCAAGAACCATTTCTTTTTTAATATAACTCAAAGATTAATAATAATTAGACATTTCACTGTATTTTCACGCGAGATATTAAAATGAAACAATTTGTAATTATAATTATCGAAAACTTACGTCGCTCACAAGGCAAATCACGGTCAAGACGCAATCACCGATATGTCACGGATTCGGAGATGATTGAGACAATCCGGAACCGGGAAACCCGCAAATATAACTAAAAGAAGAAGACACGGGAAACCCAGCGAATGCGCGAGACCACCGGTGCAAGTCTAAACTGCGCACCCCCCGTAGCCTACTCCACGAGGTCTGCCAAGCTTATCGCACACTGCAGTCTGCAGTCTGCAGTGCGTAACGAACGAAGCAATAAGAAGGGTGTGTAGTTGTATTTTTGCAGCTCATGAAAATCATAATTTTGCCAGGACACCCTGGTTACATTAATGTCTAAAGAATTAAATTGTGAACTATTATTGCTGACAATTGACTTTTAAATTAATTAATTTAATAAGATACTTCTTGATAAAAAAAATGGACTAAAGATGAGAAAAGAGATAACTTCTGATAGTTGCCGGATAAAAAATAAATCACCTTATAAAACGGCTCTAGCGTAGAGAATGTAATAGATATATAGCGATGGTTGATACGTTAGAATAGCGTTATTGAACCAGAATGCCTAATGCCGCACCGTGGCAACCGGAACACGTCATTGCGTGAGGGTAGGCATTTGCATCACGCGAATTTTTTTAAATATTCTTTTAACAAGCTTCGGATTTTTGTATTCAAGCGGTACACGATGTTTTCAAAGTAAAACATCAATATAACATTGAACGTGTTTTATCAAAACTGTGTTCATAAAATATGAAAATCTTGAAATCAACGCGCAAAATTATATTTGTGAGTGAAACGTTATTACTTTTATAAGAAAAAAGTAACATTAATACACCTAAATTTTAATTTATAATCTTTTAATCCTTTAATATATTCAACAAGTCTTCTAATATAAAAAATAAAATATATTACGTATCGAAATTAAGGCACAAATTTAGTATTAAAAAATTTAACTGTGAAATTGTCAGATATTATGTTAGTGACGAAAAATACAATCGCCAAAGTAAAGATATATTTTATATTTTTGGCGTACGTACATTGAAATCTAGTGTTGACCTAGATCTTGTGAGGTGATGCGGACGCGCGCAAAGATATCAAAGATAAAACGTGCTGTCCGGAACCACGAATTCCGCTTGCTCTCTCCTCAGCAGTCACTATCAGACTGGTGGTTCGTACGAGACGTCAGAATACTAATATTCGCAGCCACGCATATACAAACGCGTATAACAGCCGTGTTATACACGCATTGGGGGAGAATATAAATCATGTGATAGTGACTGTTTATGTGGAGCGCCTCACAATTGATTTTTTTTTTCATCGTGAAACGTATCAAAGGAGAGAAAAATTTGCCTGTATTTAAATAGTTCCGAGTAAAGAAATGATCCTTAGTATTATATTAATTTTGAGTCATATTATGTATTCACGCCCTTTTGAAAATTTAATTTGTGAACAGTCAAAATAATTTAATTATTGAGAGAGATAATTGTCTTTTAACTTATCAGTACTCGCAAATGATATTTCACCCTTATTTACCAATATTTTTAACATCTCATACAGATTGTCCAAGATTTGTGAGGAAATCGAAGTGTATAGTGGTGTTAAGTTAAACAATAATGGAATAATTATTTATATTCTTAGGTAAAAAATAAAATATATAAATAAAAAATATACATTATGTTTTTGTTTTAAAAAGTTTTATTGAATATCAAGATTCAACATACATGTATTATATGAAATCCGTATTCGCACTTCTTAAATCATCCATAACGTAGGTCAATTGGTAGGTCAATCAACGCTGATTCCTATAAATTTCTTTCGCAATTTTATTTAAGTTCAAATTTGTTATACGTCGTCAAGTAAAATGATAGAAAATCAAACATGCATTAGAATGACCTTAACTCTCCATTGCCCTCATGTTGAACGAGCGCTAACATCATATCTTATTTCTTAAATTACATAGATGTGGCATAAAAATTGACTCTAAAACTTTTTTACTTTTTATTCACAACCTTTTAGATTATATTTGTATGATTATTTTCCAAAATTTCGTTAATATAAGTTTTAGATTAGACTTTGGAAGTGCTAACGTGTGATATATCTATGCGCTAATGTCAAGAGCAATTACTTATGAAAAGTTAACGCTCGGTCAGAGTTTAACAGACGTTAGAAATAGTGGCTCTTGATCTGAACTATGTGGCAATATCATACTAATACAGTGACAAACATACAAGCGGCGCAGGACTAACACGAGGACACTAACGTTCGTTTAATGAACGAGGTCAATGGAGGATTAATAGATCTATCGAACGAGTAATAAGGACATCAGATCTTATCGAGATCGCGAATAATATAAAGAGACGAATTCGCTTGGATTTTTATGGAATCCACTCCACCTCGTTGGTCTCCAATCTTTCGCCGTTCCTTATCGTAGAGTGGCTGTTTCGCTCTGTCGTTGACGCCGTCTCTTCTGTCCCGGCTATCTTGTGATAGACCTTACTTCCGGCCTGTGAGATCCACTGGACGCCGTCGCCGATCTTCTCGCCCGCTTTGCGCACCACGTTGCCGAAGTTCTCAGAAGTGAAGGTGTTAGGGTCGATGTTGATGTCCAGAGTATTGTTGCCTTGCGGGCAGCCGGACTGCGAGATGATGCTCAAATCGAACGGATCGACGCCGTACTGGCTCAACCGCTGACGTATCTTATCCACCTGCGTCTGATCCAGTGTTCTGGTCCTCGAGAGGATCGTCGCGCTCTGCCGATGGGCGAACGCCAGCTTCTGACACGTGAATATGCCGGCGTAGCTGTCGTAATCCGTCATGAATATCACATGGGATGCGCTTCCGGCCACATCTAAAACGCAGGTACGAATTTTAGTTGCACAACGTGATGACGCGACTTGCAATTTGTAAATTATCAAGCGAGAATGCATATTGTTTATCGCGAGACTGGTCGCGGCAAATTTATCGTCAATTTACTTAATATCTTATCATTGTAACAAATTGAGGAGGAAGCTGTAGCTATATCTGAACATTCAGCAGCTATATATCTATACATTTTGCAGGCAGAGCTTAACTTTTAATTGGGTTTTGCTACGCAACATACAGAACTTTTGTCTGTCATATTCTTTCATTTCTACAAAATAAACAGTGTCTCTTCCGTTTTTAAATATTATAATGTTGACTTGAGTTGAAGGCACTTACTGAGAGGAAAACGGACCTCCATACGTCCTGGAGTACTTGGTTCAGGTACACTCAGTTGGCCAGTATAATGATACTCGTGCTTCAATGGCGTAAGACCTGTACATATGCATCACACAATTACGGATAATTCATCCCACTTGCTGGACATTTATCCCATTGACGGGCTTTTATGACTCGATGGAGCCCGATACGCACTTCGTAGAAGCTCACGTATCGTCTCCTTTCTTCACCAATTGCGCTTACTGTTTTTCAATTGTCTCACCTAAGATTAGATGGTCCGAATCCTGCGTTATCACGTACTCGCCCGGTTCCTCTCCTCGCGTGTAATTGTAAGTAATGCACTTGCTACCCGTCGACGTTTTTTGGATAACATACCACAGGCCCAGGAACTAAAATTTAGAAAAAAAAACCGATATTATTTCTGAAATAAATTAATTTGATTGTATGTGTAAGAGAAAAATATTTCACAAATTATTACAGAGGTATCTTTTGCCTAATAAAGGTAAAAATATCTCGCATAACATTCCTCTATTAAATATGAATTTCTTTACTTACTTGGTTCATCCGGAAGTCCTGCATAGGTTGCACAATGGGACAAGCACCCATGTGATACGTATGAGCCTGAGCAAAAGCGAGGCATCCCGCCAATACCAAACACCAGGTCAAAGATTGCATCTTCTAGAAAAAAAAAGATAAAAATAAACATCGTTTAAGCGATTTAAATTCTCAGAAGATTGCTATATCAGGTTTTCCCACACACAAATTTGATATAAATTATCAACATCAAGTAGTTGTTTATGCATTTCTTATCTTTGATAAAAGAATTGCTTATTAAACGTTTATTACAATCATCCTAGGTCTTCTAATTATTATAATAGTAATGATATAGGAAATAATATAGAATAAAAGTTTTATGAAAGAGCATCGATCTATATATGTATATTAAAAGTAAGTGCCTGGACATGAATAGTGAGCGATACAAATCGAATGTATGTTGTTTCCGACGCAATTACAAAGATTTTATTACAGACGGAAGTGGTGACGTCATGCTTTTTTCAATATTTCAATGCAACTTCCTGGTATGCGTAACAATCGCATTCCTAGATATATATGCACCTCGCTCTTGTCGATAGCAAACATAGATAGGATTCTTCGACAAGTACACAGCCAAATCTCGGATTAGATATCATGGATTTTTCAACAAATACACAGCCCATGATCTCGGATTCCTCAAGTACAACCGGAGCATGATTCACGCTCGCCTTGGACACGCATCACGAAGCAAGGACCTCCGATTTGCGTTTCCGATGTTACTAGCTGGCTGTTACACGTCTTCATCTCTTTCTTTCATATTCTACACGATAATAAATGTGCGGTGATGAGTGATGACCGATAAATGCACGATTAGGATCGACCCGTCGCGACCTTTCACTCCGCTCAGAGAACATTTTCATTCCGTGTGCGCACTAACGTAAAGCAATTAGTGTCTTTTACGCTTGCGGGCAGCTCTTTTGTTACAGACGCAAAATCAGGGTTTATTTCTTGAAAGAAGTAACGCTCATTTATAATCACTATCGCTTTCTTTTGCCCCATACGGAGATAACAGACGTCTTTTTTTTCGAATATGTATGCGGAGAGCGACGAGCACGAGCTAAAGTGAACGAATAGAAATTTAAATGAAGTCACAATTTCGTTGTAGAAATGCTTACGTGATAAATGAGATGAATGATTAACGTGTCAGAAGAAGAGATGTTAAAACCACGAGCTCAAAAATGTACTCACTATGGAGGTTGCTGCTGCCGATCTCTGCGTTTGCACTATAAACACAAGTTCCACTGGAGAGATGGACCTTTATGTGGCTGGTGCCCCACTCTCGGAATACAACCCACAGTTACAGGTCACACACACACATCCACCGAGACACATAACACGAACGAGAATCGAGATACAGAATGTCTCGCTGTTTTTCTCTGTAAAACGGTTTGCAGTGATTCATCTTTATTTTTTATAATAAATTTACTATCTCATACATTTGCACATCGTTTTTTTAACGTGAGATTATCATAATTATCACTGACGTTGGATTACGTCCAATAAGCACGATGACGCATTCAAGTACACATGATCATATAATACTAAAACGCTTTCTGAGAATTACTAATTCCCCATATATGGCATACGTAGATTCTCCCTCTTTTCTCAGAAACGAATGTGATTTAAAGTGAGCTCTATATGACAATATATAGATAACGAATAATTTAATGGAATAATTTTTATTCTTTTATATAATCGATTTGTACAAAATGTTGCCGATAAAAAATTATTTATTTATGTAAGATACAAAATTTTTACATTAAACGTTCTTAGATTAATGCGACCAACGCTCACAGTATGTAAATTTTCTGCAGGTTCTAAGGCACGTATACATAGAGTATAGTAGATTCTATAGTAGCTAGTTATAAATTACTAATCTCGTCTCCTATTAATAACCAATTTGTAATTGTTTTAGACAAATGTTCTAGATCAGAGAATAAGGCACAAAGATGATCAGGGTTTTTGGCTTATATGACAACATCATGTAGAATTGAATTATTTTTAAATTGGTTCCTTTAAAGTAATGCGTATAGGAGACTGTATATCATATCGTGTAGCAAAAGTGAATTTAAACGTAAGAGTAAATTAAACATAAGTAAAATATAATGTTTGAGTAGTAATATTAACATTTATCGAGCGAGGCTCGATAAAATGTTAAACATAGGAAAATATATGGAATTGATGACATCATTGATTAAAATAATTATGAATGGAATACTGGATAAACTTACTTAAATGAAATACATTACGTGAAATACTGTTACTATATTCCGGCAGTAACTTATGTGTCTGCATGAAATTTATGTAATTTAAAAAACTATACGCTTACTCGCACACAAAATAAGTTCCACTAAGAAAATACAAATGTAAACTTCAATCGATAAAATGATTAAACAAAATGAAGAACATTTACTCAAATAAATTAACTTTCAGTACACCTTAAGACATACTTTTCACGTAGTCACACGATTAAAAATGCAAAATTCTGCTTCCTTCTCCCCGAGTGGCCCCTATGTTTTAGCGACGGGTAATTTGCTTGTATCCAAATTGCCAAAGTAGGGATGTTTCAATGCCGCCCGTGCGGATATTCTGTACACAGGATCGTACGTGAGCATAGCTTGCAACAGATCCAATCCATCTGCATCTAACGTCTTCACTTGCGACTCCAAGTTATTCGTCATCCAATTGGGGAATGTCGCTTTGTAATCTGACAATTGCGTTACGCCTGGCCATATATCTTCTGTAGGCGTTCTTAGTATTCTGCAAGACAAAATAATAATCATTAAACGATCCGAGAAATATTTCTATAATGACGTATAACGTATAAAAAAATATTTACCGGAATATCCTGAAAAGCTGATCAATCTCGCTGTCTCCCTGGAACAATGGTTTCTTAGTCGCCATCTCAGCAAAGATACATCCGATACTCCACATATCAATCGCGCACGAATATCTAGTAGCACCGAGAAGGATTTCAGGTGCCCTGTACCACAGAGTTACAACTTCGTGTGTGTATATTCTGACTGGGATTCCGAATGCTCTCCCAAGTCCGAAGTCTGCTACTTTGATAATTCCGGTTTTATCGATCAGCAAATTCTGTGGCTTTAAATCGCGATGCAGTATTCTACGCTTGTGACAGAAGAGAATTGCACGTGTGATCTGAAATGGTAAGCAACTGTATTGGCACACGATCGATCTCGATAAAAGCGATTTAGGCTGCAGTCCAATTGACCCTACAAATGCTTCGAAGCATTCCTCTTCTCTTTTCTTTCAATGAAGAAAGAAGAAGAACGCTCCAAAGAATTTGTAGCGTCAAGTAGACCGCAGCCTTAAGCATGTAAAACAATATAAAAGCTAATGTAATATTATCACGAGACAAAATATATAAACAAACCTGATATAAATATGATTTAACTATAGCTGGCTCCAGCAGTTTATTGCCCAAACTATCCATGTATTTTTTCAGATCCATAGTGAGATACTCAAAAATAAGATATAGTTTTGATTCCTCCATTAATACATCGATCAAGTTCACTATGTTTGGATGGGATAATTCTTTGAGCAATGAAATTTCCCTAATGGCAGTTGACGGTATTCCTTCGTCATCGCTTTCCAAGCGAATCTTCTTCATGGCTACAATTTCTCCGGTCTTCTTGTGTTTTCCTTTGTACACTACTCCATACGTTCCTAAAAGACATCAAAGATTTTACAACAATTGCTTTAAACTCTATGTCATGTTTACGTTTAGTGACTGAAATATTTTATGGGATTTATATATAGCTAAAATTCAATGCAACCTTGTAAAAAAGATAATATAATTAACACTGTAGGCCTTTTAAAATATAGTCGATTTTTCATTTATGATTCCCCCAGGAATGGGAACAATAATTGCAACAGTTCTGGCCTATGTAAGTACAGAAATAATTTTTTGAAACCTTAAAAATAATACATAAATTTTTATAAATTTTTTTGTAACATAAAAACGCTTTCAAATACTCTTTGGACTTAAAAGTTCCGGGATGTCCAGGTGAGTGTTCCAAAAACACAGTGTCTGCACAGTGTTTTTGAAGCACTCACCTGGACAGTGACGCAGTGTTAATTACTAATTAAGACATACTACACTGACTATTCAACAATGACAATTCTCTGTCTTTGGCAAGGATATTGTACATAAATACTTGGACATAAAGTGTACAATTTGCAATATTTCAAGCACGTTATGAAAAAAGGGACAGAAATCTTCCATTCGTAACACATACAGTGCTTCGGCAGCAGAGTAATTGCTGCCCAAGAAATGCTCAGCATACATTTATTAATTATTATCACGTGATGCAGCGTGCGTGATGGAACAACAGCTTGGCAACAACAGGTTCTCGTAGTTTCCGTGCTCACTCACCTTCGCCGATTTTCTCTATTTTTATGAAGTTATCCATCGTGCGTGGCCGAGAGAACACGATTGTCGGTTCAACCACAGTCGCCGAGGTTTCACGGAATCCTACCCACGCGATTCGACCGGAGATCCAGCTCTCGTCTCACACGAGCCACGCCGTGTGTCGCCAATCACCTAACGAACAAATTCAAATCAAACGTTGACACGCCATATTGGTAAACACAATTGAGAATGCGCGCTAGCGCCCTCCCATGCCACCAGCTGTCGCCGCTGTCGGCTCGCTTAGGGCCTTGGCACATAGAAAAACTTAAGCAGTAAAACTTTAAGCAGTAAGAAATCAACAGTATGGATTCGCTACCGCTTAGGGCCGTGCCTTAAGTTCTTGACTGTGATTGGCTGATTTGCTTACTGGTTGAGTTTTACTGCTTAAGTTTTTCTATGTGCCAAGGCCTTTAACTGCGTACTTCCGCTTTACTACCAATGGCGCGTTTTCTGAACGTCACATTTATCCGCGAATATTGAACTCCAAAAATTCTTAGCAAGATCGAAAATTCTTCATCAAATAAGAACTGCTATAATAATTACATTAATTCTTACGCTCAAGCAAATCTAATTATATTCTTCTGAAAAGATTTAAAAAAATTTTATTTCATAACAGCTGAGAATTATAACTGAAATAATTTATTCTTGTTTATATAGATACCTATGTAAAAATTTAGGGCAGGATTGGAGACGGTGAGAAGAGAAATCTCGTTTCTAGATAAATAATGCATCCTTTTTTTTTATAATCTTAATAAATTTATTTGTAGTGCTTACAACGAGCAAATACATAACTTCATTGCAATCGTATGGTGAACTCGAAACCTGGATTAGTTGCAATTAGCTATCGTCCTTATGACTCGCAGGAAAGACTTAGAAATAACGCGATTCCGGTCTGAAAAGACCGAAACGACATAAGGTCGCTTTTAACTGGCGAACGTAACTCTAGCTGTATATCAATGGCTGCGTTCTGCCGATACTCCGCTAGCCTAGCAATCGTGAGCAGTCGCTCGTTTCCTCTCCTTTGACCCAATAGATTAAAAGAAGAGGAAACGAGCGACTGCTCACGATTGCTAGGCTAGCGGAGTATCGGCAGAACGCAGCCAATATCTACCAATATTAAATGTAATTAAACAACGGGCGTGAGATTGCAGCGCATTTTATCGTGGAAATTGGTAGCCACCGGTTGCGTAACCCAGGCCTACGCCACGTTGCGTGTGCGTGGTAGCACGTGCAACTTCGTATTGTTGCTCCATATTGTTGAACATCTCCTCCTGCTTTTTCAGAATATCCGGCTTGGCTCCTACCGCCGGCGTGCCAGGTAGATCACCCTTGATACCCATCAGTCGCTTGAACTTGGCCGTCACCTTGCCGTCCTGATCGTGCGTGAAAGTCGTCCCCATCCACGTGTTGGCGGTGGAAGCCGTGGCCGATGTGCTGTTACCGTCGTCTTGCTTCGACTGCAAAGAGATAAACGTGATTGTAGAACGAGTTTGCGTGTCGGACATTCAAGAATTATTATCGCCAGATAATCATCACCTTGTTCGCCCACAGCAGCTTCCTCTTCTGAATCTGCTCCGCGTACTTGCCCTGAGACGCCGTCGCCAACGGATTGTAGTAATTTTGTTCGCCCGGGATGCCACCGGGCGTCATGATGTCGCCGCCCTCCGGCGGCTTCAGCTCTATACCCAGCTTTTCCAGCTGGGCCAGTTTGTTCCGTCCTTTCTCCTCCCGATAACTCATCGTCCTGAACGGCAACGGTGGCGCGCGGTCCCTCGATCGCGATCTCGATCGCGTGCGATCCCTCTCTTTGTGGTAGCTCGAACGCTCGTCCCGATACCGATCCTTCGACCGATCATCCCTGGAGTGTCGCCGGTCCCGTTCACCGCGATCTCTGCGCCTGTCCCTGTCGTTCCTGTCGCGATTACGATCCCTCCGGTCGTCCCTATAATGATGATCCTTGTCGCTTCTCTCTCTGTCGTCACTCTTCTCGTCCTTGGACGATCCGAGAGACGCTTTGCGCTTGTCGTCATCCCGACTCCTCCGGTCTCTGCTCCGGTCTCTGTGACTACTGCTACTATCACGTTGTTTTCGATCGTCATACCGGCGACTTTTGTCGGACGAACGACGACTCCGATCGCTACGGTCCCCCCGCCTATGATCATCTTTTGAACTCGTATGATTTTCATGATCAGCTCGCCTGTAAAACGATTACGTTCTGCAGGGGTATACCACACAGATGCGTATTATTATTCTGGACATGTGACAGGTGTATAATTTTTGATATATTTTTAGTGAGATACATATATCAACATTACTGTTTTTTTTTTTTTTTTAAATCAAAGTTGATATTCATAAAATATCGCTAGCACCTGTACTATATGAAATTAGCAAACCAGCCTACCTCTGGTCTGATGGAGAAGGCAAAGCCCGAGAGGATTCTGTTCTCGAGCCAAAGGTAGACTGAGCCGTGGTAGGGCTGTTGGCGCGTTCGCTACTGGACTCCCTGGACGAATTGTTGTTGTTGCTCTCCTAGAGAAAATAAAAATTATCAATTTTAGTACGGATCTCTCTTACATATTCCACTAAATAAGAAATAGCTCTTAATTCCTACCACAAAAGCTATTTTAGAATGCGTAATTTTGATACACGCAAAGTTGGATTCAACTGACAGCGAGTAATATGTATATAGAGAAACCTACACTTTATAAAGAGAGAAAATGCTCATACACAGTGAGGATAAAAAGGTAACGTAAACTTGGAAGAATTTCTCTCTATAAAAAGCGGAAATTTAGTTTTTCTCGCGTCAGTTCTTCTTGGTTGTACTTGATACAAAAGTTTGGGCGACACTCAGCGGATTTCCGCGTGTCACTCTACTCGACAAATATATAAATCTGTATGCGCTACGTGCCGACAGGTAAAAAATAGAGAACCAATGAAACAACCATGTCACAAAAAGGAGAGATAGAGAGAGGAATATGAGGGCCCTTCATATCAATCTGCCTCTGCAGTTAGTTATCACCCGAGTATACTTGTACACGTGATTTCTTTTTGATGATTGATGTTAGTGTTACCTTCTGCCAGCTTCCTCTACTCACCTCTGTCTTCCGAATAGGGACTTGGGGGTAGTCTTGAAAGACCCTCACACAGCATAGACCTTGCCGAGATGCGTAGATATTGTATCATGTATTACCAACAGAGCTACGTGTTAATATTGTCTCACGAAATGGCACTATTCCCATTTACTTATCATTTAAATTTTAATTATGCGAATGATAGCCTGATTGTCCTGCTTTCGGTAAGGTTTCAAGGTCCTGTCTTATTTGTATTTAGACTACACGAGCGCTAAACGCTTGAGATTTTTCCCAACTTTCGTAACGGATACTGCACAGGTTCTACCGAATCATAATCCCGATCGGAACTACTCCGTCAATACAAGAACATTGACTTCCGTATCACGCACATTTTGCATTTCGTTTTGTCACAGATAGCATTAACTGATTGATTCGACGACATGACCTTGCAAAACCGGACACACTATCCTCTTTACGTATCAGGCCTAAGACTTTGCATGTACATACAGCACCCATAAAGTCACTGCGGTATCTTCTGTTCTTAGGCATTGTCCGAATGTTTCGTACTTAACAGCTAAGAATTAAGAATTGTCGGCGTGTGGCCTCACTATACCTCACTCATGTCCATTTGTACCGGGTCGTAGTTGGCGTCGCTCGCCCTCCTGCTTGCCTCTTCCTGTCCCCGAGGTGGCGTCTAGAAAAATAACATCGTTCAATCAATTCGCGTCCAAGATCCAAGTACGCCGCTGCGTTTCGCAGATGATCGCGAAAGGGGGGGATCGCGATCGCGTTTCCAAACAATCCAAACATCTCTAGGGTCGTATAAATCGCGGCGTTGGACAGTACGCGTAGCGAAGCCATGTCGAGCGGCGTCGACGACGTCGACGATGACGACGACGGCAAAACGGGTCTTCGCGATCGCTCACCTTCGCGTCGTCCGAGTTGTTGCTGTTGTCGCCGTCGCTGGCGTAATTCGCCAGCGAGTCCATAATGGCGCGTGAAACGCTCAACTGTCCCGCTGCTGCGTTCCGTTGTCGATCAAACTCCTCCAGCTCCAGCAAATCCGCAATCGGATCGGACCCGTGGCGGCCGCGGCCGTGCGTGTCGCAGAAGAGCAAACCAAGAAGTGTATCACTCGCGACGCAACGCGGCGCGCCGATCCTCTCGGTTGCTCTCGGTGCAGCGTCCTGCGCACGCTCGCCATTGGTCGGCCAAGCCGGGTCGAAATGTGCCGCTGAACACACATAACAGGGTACCTTGTTCTTGAAATCGTTTGTTATGAAACGAATTCGCTTATGAACGAAAGGTGCGTTAACTGGGTTCCCATTGGAGTTGAACTAGGAAATCCCCACCTTTTTATTCATAAACGAATACGTTTCATAACGAACCATTTCAAGAATAGGTACCCAGTCCGAACACGCTGCACCACGTCATTGGCCATGTATCCGCTTACTTCTGCGTCTTCGGCGTCTTCTGATGTGCACCGAAAATTTTCCTCTCTCTCCCCTTTCCTCTCGCGGAAGAGTCTCTAGTATATCTGCTTCAACGCGGAAAGGGTGACACGGATTTACGGATCTGCTTTCTCTTTGCTTCCTTTTTTTTCCTTTTATTTTCTTTTTAAGCGGAACTGTGTTCGTAACCTTCAAGTTTTCTCTCGACGCGGAAGCTGGATAAGAAAGACGAAAATTTGTATTGTCTGCAGTTGTTTGAGAATCTCTTGCTCTACTTATATAGATTTATATTATATATGGAGGGGTAAAAGAGTCATAGTGGTGTAAGTCAAAATTTTTATGCAATTTATATATTGTATAGATTGCATATTGCATCTATGCACGCGAGAAAAAATTTAAAAAAATTTGACTTACACCACTGGTTTTTACCCCTCCATATATATATATATATATATATATATATATATATATAAATTTGTGTATAGATGTATTGTATGGTCCTTATATTGATTTTCCTAGACGAGCACGTTACAAGAACTTTCGCTTCCGCAACCACCTGCTTCTAATTTACGATTAATTGGGCCGAACATACATCTAATTCCGCGTACTTATCTAACTTACAATTAAATTTACCTCGGATCTAATCCCCCTCAACCTGTTCCATCAAGGTACGTGTTACGGAACTTTTCGGAATGGATCTCGATCGGAATTGTTATTTAATTATTTTCTAAATTTCTATTACGGTTTCTATAGAGAAAACGGAATAATTCCGATCAGAATTTCAAAAAGTTCCGTAATACGTGCCTAGATTTCGATTTGCAACTATATAATTCATATCTAATATATTTAAATTTGCAGGACGTTTCGACAATCCTTCCGAACGACGACGGTTCAAGGATGAAGACAAGAGGGGGAGAGTATCATTTCTCTAAAAAATGCGCGCGCGAGTTTCCTCCAGGAACCAAGGTAATCTGGAGGACCAAGGCCCGAGGATATTCCGACCTATATTCGCGCGCAAATAACTCTTCCCTTCCTCCCCCTTCCTACATATGTGAACTAAGGAAAAAGGGAAGTTAACAGTTGATCCTCTCCGCGACCGCGACCGCTCGCACGTATCAGGTTCCCACCGTGTCAACGTAAGTATGCCGAAGGGGTTAACGAGCGTTCTCCTCTCCTCCCCCCCGCCGCCCGGCGTTGTCGCCGGGCGCGGGGAAAACCCGATCGACAGTGTAAAAATAACGTTATACTTTTTTCCGCGTACCGTCGCCGTCGGCGAGATGCACATTGCACGCGCGCGTCCGCGTCGCGCTTTCTCACCTCTCGCACAATCTCGGTCGTTTACGCCGTAATTGTAATTTATATCGATCGCTAGGACGTAGAGGACGCGGGCGGGGAAGAGGGGAGAGATTAAGGAACAGCTTAATAGATACACACGCTGATTAATACCCGAGACGGCGCGGCGGAAGATTAATCGACGGCTTGAAGTGTAAACACACGCGCGTTACTTCTCACTCTCACTTCCGCTCGCGAGGCACAAACAGGCGGAGTATAAATTGCAACTTTTCGCATTTGCCAATTTCTATTTTTACCTTCCTGTTTTTTTTGTCAGCAAATACCTCTTCCACTGTGTCGCGATTCATTTTTTTATGCGTATTTATCGTAACTCGATTCTCGAGAAATCGACGCTGATTGACGCTGATTCTAATTAATGAAATTGTTAATAGATGAAAGTCAACAATCTCTGGAGGATAAACGGTGGCCAATTAAACGAACTGAATAATCGACGTTTGCGAAATTGGTTCCAAGTGCCCGAGTCTTGGAACATCTCCGTAAATCACGTCAGCATCCAGACCGAGCACTCCAAGACGCCCAGTCGTACATCGTAAATCAAGAAAGATGCGCATAATTGAGGACGCCGTGGGAGGAAGAAGAAGAAGAAGAGGAGGAAGAGAAGGTGGAGGACAGGGGTTGATACACGGAGGTATGCAATAGCGGCGCCTCGGAGCGCGCTCGAGCCCGAAATCCAGAATCCAGAATCGTAGCGGGGAAGGTGCGCGCGAAGAAGACGGCGGAGGCGGCGTGCACACGTACCTACGTGTACGTACGTACGTACGTACGCGCGGAGCCACGAGCCGCCTCGCGATTTCGCATTGACGAGCGAGAGAGCCGACGGCGCGGCGTGCGCGTCGGCGTCGCGCCGCGCCGCGCGGGGCGGCAAGCGGCGAGCGGCGAGTCGCCGGGACGCGGCGAGCACGGAGCAACAGTCGCTCGCCGGACTTCGCGCTGGTAAAACGTTGTTCGCGGCATGCGCGCCGCGGTGCACGCGTACGCGTCCAGTGGTACGGTCTCGTGATCGCCCGCCGTGCATATCGTCGTCGCTCTTCGCCTCCCTTTCACGTCCGCCCGTCCGCCTCCTCGCTTCCTTGCCCTCCCCCTACCCCCTTCGTCGTGTGAGAGTCGGCAGGACCCTTGGTACTTCCCGTACGCGCTCACGCACACCCCGTGACGTCGCTTCCGGATCGTAAGTAACCGTAAATCATCTAATTAACGCGCATCTCTCTCTCTTTCTCGGCTGCCGGGACGGAGATTCGACGCGAGGGATGCGACGCGATGCGCGATATGTGATGCATCGCGCGCGCGGCTACCTCCCGGGTTGCACCTCTGACCCGGTTGAGGGTTGGTTGCACTGTGCGATGTGGGTTACCGTTACACACCCGACTTCGTTACCCCGTCTGTTTTCCGTCCGGTGTGTGTGTGTGTGAGACGACAAGCGGCGGAGAGTCCAGCTTCGAAGCTCGTCGTCCGAAGGAAAAGGGACGAGGGAACCTAGGCGGGTTTAATGAGAGAGAGGAGGCAAGGTGGTCGAGAGCGCGGTGATCGGTGTAACTGACCTCAAAGGGCTCATCCCGCGAGATGTGGGTTAACGCTCACCCGCGATTAACTAATCTACTCTCTTCTCTATTTACGGCACGGGTACAGGCTCCGAGATATGGAGAATGAGAGCAATATCACCAGTCGCCAATTGGTTATAACTATGTGTGTGACCGATCCGAAGGGCCGGTCGCACTTATGCCACAGTTAGCGCCTAAATCCCGTTTAATCGATCTTCCTGCTTTTTCATCCAGATATGAAACATAGAGTGATGATTGACGCTGAGCGATCCGCGCTAATTGACTCGATTCCTAATTGACGAAGCTGTACGGATCGAGAGTAACGCGTTCCTGCCCAACCACGTGCGAAGCTTTGGCATAATTCCAATTTGCGACACGCTTCCAGATTCGTTACGCCGTTCCGCTTTTACGGTATCATTAACGTCGGCCGGTAGTTCCTCGTGAAATTAAAATCGGCCTGGAATTAAATCGTACCTCCCGTTAAAAGGGACTCGCGCGAAGCGGTTCGCGTGAAGCTTCGTGCCGTCGGGGCGACAGAATCAATTCACCGTGGGAAAATTGGAATTTTGGAGGGTCACACAACGTTCCCGTTGATGAAATCCCTTCGCAACTTAGTTTCCACCAACGACGGGCTGCTCTCGAATCGGGCAGCCCCCGGATCGAAGCAAACCCCCGGTAGCGAGCGTTCATCGACCAGCGTAGTCGATTCATTCTCGTTCATTCTCCCTCGTTCATTCATCCCGCTCGCGGATGACCCGCTTTTCGACTCGAGTCCCAGCCAATTGTTTTTAACGGACCGGACCCGCATCCTCCGCGGCAGTTTCGACCCGTCCGTCCGTTCGCCCGGCCGGCCGTGGTTTCCGGAATCACTGCCGTGTTAATTAACTTCTCGATCGGGGCATTGCGAGGGAATTCACTTCGCCTTCCCTTCGTCGAAGGTCTATTAACGTTGAATGGAAATTTACGTCCCGATCGGCAAGATCGTTACGTATACGCGACGTTTTCCTCCTGCTCTCAATTGATTTCTCGCCGAGATCGTGTTGTCGAAAGACTGAATAACACGACGTGGCCTAATCAACGCTCATAGAACGAAGATATTAAAGCTGCATGCGATCGCTCTTGGTCCCCCACCAGGGACATATCGACGCGCTTAATTTTAACGTCGCGTCAGAGCTCGTTCCGGCGAACCGAGTCCTTGGATATTAATCGAAGCCTCGTGAAGCCTCGTTCCATTGAATCTGGACCTCGCGGATGACAGCGTAATGTTTCTCTCGTTTGCATCTCGTTTATCAGTCTCCGCTGTTTGCAGAAGGCGGCCTTGTTTGACTCGAGCGAGAGAGAGCCCACTGGCGAATAAACGTCGAAGACCCGTCAGGAGGGTGAACACCCCTGTGGATCCCGAGAGAATTATCCGGCAGATTTTTCTCCCCTCCTGGTCTCTTCTCGTCGTTCATACGTCATTCGTGACCCGTGGATGCGTCGTTGCACGTACGTGAGACGCGCGTTAATGCCGTTAATCACTTCCGCGTCCAGCGAGCGGATTTCTGTTATCCAAACGATTCCCAACGAAATTGTTTCGTGCCCGGCGAGTAATAAAAATATTCTTTATTGCAGATCACCGTCGCGCGATCGTAAAATATAAAAAAAAGAATCCACTTCCATATAACGACGACGATGCATTATTGTTGCTGAAATAAAAGCGCTATACGGAAACTTGATGGCTCGCGTGGAAGCGATGACTTTAGAATCCAATTTGTCTCGACCGTATACATTCGACGCTGGGGAGATCCTCGTGATATAAGCCTTCGCGATATGAGAGTGGATTATGGAGGAATATGATATGACGAGTTTGTATCGATCGGGCGAGCAGGTACCATCCGGTCCCGTCGACGAAAGCGGTCCGCGGGACATTTGGAGGATCATTAACATTTTCCTTGATGACAGAGGGAACAACTCGTCGCGCTCTTGCCATCGAAAATTATTCTCTCTCTTTTTTTCCTTTCCTTTTAAAACGATCGATCGATTTCGTCCACGGTACTCCCCCAAGTTCGCGCGCTTGTTTACTCTCCTCCTGAAATCGGAGACTCGCGTAACTCTTACGAGAAGCGTAACGCACGTGAATTGCGTGACGTCGATTATATTACGAGTCGGCCTCGCCACTCGAATCGGCCGATTCATGTGTCACTCCTCCAGAAGTCTCGATCGAGCCGATCGAGTCGCGACCGGCGACGCGAACACTCTATTGTGAGCTCCAGGCTCGTAGGACTTCTATTATGCGCCGCCTCTCCTTATCACGCGAGATCTTCCCGGTCTAACACATACGCACCCATGGCGTGCCATTGTGCCAGCGGGCAAGAGTAACGCTCGTGTCACTCCGCGCGTAACGCGAGCGTTCGCCTCGCGACTTCCGAGTGCTCGCCTAGGTAGCCGGTTTGCACGGTGAATGCACTCACCGTGACTTAAAAGTGACCACTTTTCGACAAGTAGATATCTGCTCGTGCGAGCGATAGAGCCCTCGCGGAACGTTCTCAAATAATTGCTCGTCTAAAAGAAAAATCACTCAACATATCCACAATTCTCGATGAGTTCGAAGAATCTGGTTAGAGTATGACAATTGTTATAGAAATTGTTAGAATATGATAATAATTAGTATTAGAAGCTCAAGCGTGATTAAAAATCAACAAAAAGGAAGGCAATATAGAAAATAATTGTTATTTTAAAAAATAAATTACGTCTGCAGCTTGTGAAATCTATTTTAAGTGTGAAACCGTGTCTGAAATGGATTTTACCAATAGCAGGCTCCGTTCCTGTGTACCGAATCCTCGACCGAATCGTTCAAATTTACTCTTCGTTGTTATCTTTATCAATATTTAGAGCGAGCATTGAAGTCACATTTCCCTTATCGACGGTAAAATCGGACATTGCGGAGTCTTGCTATACAAGTTCTTCGTTTCCTTCAGGTTTCCACGTACCTTCTTTCTATCGGTGGCTCTTTGCGTCGCTCGTACCTCCTCTTTCTCTCTTTCTCTCTCTCTCTCTCCTTCCTTCGGTTTCTCTTTTCGCTCTTCCTCTTTTGCCCGTACTCCGACATCGCCGCGGTTCCGTTATCCGCGGCAAATACACGCCGGGCATCCTGTACGCTTTACCTCTGGAGAAAATAAACAGCGCGCGGCATCGACCGTGCGTTATTGACACCGTGTATGCGATCGAGCGCTGAAAAACAGAGTGACGAGCGAAATCGAGAATTTGTGTGTTTTGCATTTAAACCAGCAGCAATTTTTTACCACAATACAAAATATCGCGAAATGTATAATTGAGGTTGAGCTGTTATTGGAATTTAACTCTTTCTCCCTCTCAACAATATATTTTTATAATTCTAAACCATCAATAATGAAGAGAAAATCCGAGAGAAAATCAGTGATTTTACAAGTAGGATATTTTTTCTGTCCGCTTGTTTTCTTTAATATCTTATTTTATCTGTCGTGTTTGTGTCTCTTTCATCTGCGCGATGTAATTTTTCCGTCGAAGCCCGCGATCAGAAACTTCTGATGCATACCAAATATGTTTGAATTGCTAACTGGATCGATCGCTTCCACACAAGTTTTCGGAGGACGTCTTTGTGATACTGAAGGATCACAATATCGTCGGCGACTGCGGTCTCGTTCCACGATGGCACTGCCATATTACGCCATTAGAACTTTGGAACGAACGTGAAATCAGTTATTGGAAAAGTACTGCCGTCTATATAGCCGTCTTACTACGATTCTGCGAGAGTGCCTCATTTATTTCGCAAATCGAAACTTCGATCGTGTCAACGCGATGGCAATTTCTCGCATCGCGTGCGGATTTATGGAGGAACGTGAGCGTCGACCGCGATGAAGCGTTCCGAATAGGCTGGACGCGTTGGTGTTTCGCATTTACCGCGAATAATCGCGAGAAACAACTATACACAACGTTCGCAAAAGTTCCGACTGTAAGATAATTTCCTCTTCGTATGCTGAAAACTTCTTCTCCGCGGTCGATCAAAGGCGATGCTTGCACTTGCGTCCAACTTTCCTAGCCGCGTTCTATCGCGACTTTACTAATACAGCATCGCGTTCTTCCGCGTTTAATTATTTTAACGTCATTAAAATTAATCTCGTTAACTTTAATATTGTTAAGATTTTAACATTGTTAAAATTAATGAAACTGATTAGGGCCATTCTCGCGCTTCGTGGTTTAATTTAACGTGATCACGAGCGCTTCAAAGACGACAACAGGTCGAAACGCGCGTCGTCGAAATCGCGCGAGCGGAATTGCGCCACAGAATCGGACGATTATTCGGCGCATCGTATTTACCATTTCTATAGAGGTGTGCGCTGAGGGGAAAGCAAGTTCCCCCTGTCGCCTGATCCTATCCGAGGCACCGTCATCCGAGGGGTGCAGCCACCGCAGCCTAAAGGCATATTGGGAATAAGAGGAGGGGGGGTCGATAGGGCGGAATTAGTTGCTCGCTCGTGCAACGGCCCGAACGAGTAATTCTCATCGATCGCGAAATCTGTCCCGGCATGTCCCCGCGTCTCACACGGCTGCTTCTCAATTGAATGAATCACACTGACTCGTAGTGGTGGCAGGGGTGCAGGTCCCCACTTTTGGAGTTGGAGCCGGGCGTTTGGCGGGTACGCGCCGGGAACAATGCTCCTACGTCTATGCGGCAACTGTGTAAATACTATAAATCAGCGAATGATGTACACGTTCGGATAAAAATAGTCTCCGTGTATCTATGGACTGTGTAAACCATCTATTTACGCGTGCGAGAGATCTGTAAAACGTAATCCCGGTGTATACTCTCCTGTTAAATGTTAAAGGATGAAATTTAAACCGATACCTCGGATCAAATAACGTTTTGTTGTTTTTGATGACCATGCGTGTCGAAATTTATTATTTTAACAAAAAAGTATTATTTTAACTTCGTTGATTTAGTTAAATTACGACACATTGAATAGGAGCAGTGGCTATAGGAATGATTAAAAATGACTCAAAT
This sequence comes from Temnothorax longispinosus, assembly GCF_030848805.1. Taxonomy (NCBI): domain Eukaryota; kingdom Metazoa; phylum Arthropoda; class Insecta; order Hymenoptera; family Formicidae; genus Temnothorax; species Temnothorax longispinosus. Next base: position 26,340,607 of record NC_092358.1, read on the forward strand.
AGACCATAATTTGACACTACGAATTTAACAGTGTGCAGCTTGTTAAATTCCTTCTCTTTTCCGCTTCCTTTTATTTCCCTGATGAGATTAAAAAATGCATTTTTTTTTAATAATATCGATTACGATTTATATAATTATTCGTCCTCTTTCGATGTTTTCGTATGGCGGTTAAAAGTAATTTGTACGTGTAAAAATTGCAGAATTTGTTGAAGAGATCTGAATGTAATTTACGCTTTTTTTTGCGTTTCTCTCACGTGAGCTAAAGGCGAGCTTGCTTTCTTGAAATCAGCAATTCAATCAGAAAAAAAGGTCTCGGGGCGACCTAACGTCATCGTCTGGTATAGATGCAACCTTGAATACGACAGATCGATCTGTACTCTGGTTGTCAACGTTACGTCACGGCGGACCTAAAGATTTGTAAGATAAAGATGCAACGCAAAGATGGTTTTTTTCCAAGAACGTGCGGGTGACATCTATATATATAAATAAATGATATAAAAGAAACTCCTTTTATTCGCGCTAACGCCAGCTTCCCGATTCATCTTTCCGATTCATTGTTCATTTTCCTATGAAGTATCCTCATCCTATATAAAGTCTATTCCGCATCAATCGCAAAGTTATTAATCCCGTCTATATCAATAACAGATATTAAAATCCTCCAGGTCGACTGCTGGCCTTTCATCTCTTTCCAGACGAGCGAAAGAGATCCACCTCCGTTTTTCCGTAGAGGTTTCCGTTACACTGACGCGTTTCCTGCGTACGTCCCAACGCAAACACACGCATGTACACACACACACATACGCGCGCACGCGTCGCAAATATACGCGCCTCATTCCGGTCGCTAATGTGAGTTTTCCATTATCGACTCGTGAAGAAAGGAAAAAAAAACAAACGGTCTTCCGTGATCCGTCTTCTCTTCCGCGCCCTTCCCGAAAAGTGTCACGTCCGTCATATGGAACGCCGAGGCGCGGAGCAGGCTCATAAAGTTATCAAAGAAATACAAAAGAAAAGAGAAAAATCGCGGTGTCGACGTAAATTACCCGTAGTGATTGCCGCGCGAGATCGATTCGCCGACTACGCGGGCGATTTCGCGAAACGTTCGCGGAAAGGGCGGTCGTCGTCGGGTGAGCTCACGCCGGTAGTTCCCTTCCTCCTTCTACGATTTCATTAACCCAATTTCGCGAGTCGCACGTTAGATTAATCCGCGAGAATGGTGAGAGGCCATACACTGCACGCGCACGATGACACGGCGCGTTCCCGCCGTAATAATAAAGGATAATAGCCGTGCGGACGCGGTTGCGTGCCGCGCGGCGACCCGAGAACGCGCGCAAGACGGCGGCGAATTGTTTTGTAATGCGATGCACGGTAAACGACGATAGCCACGACAGGAAATAATATTGTTGTTTATAAGATCGCCTTCAGAGAACACCCGCTCGTATGCCTTATCTCGTGACGAGGGCCGATCGATTTCTCATGCGGGCGTCGCTGGTACCTCGAGATACCCGAATTTGGCGAACTAGTCACTCCGCTTTGTCTTTGTAACTTTAATGTTCATTTCCATCAATGCAGATTAATTTTAATCTCGATTTATCCACGTATATAACTTACTTTTTATCTTTTTCCAATCCTTCTCCAATCTAGAACCGTAGGAAAAAGATGAGAAATAAGTTAAATCGAGACTAAGGTTAATCTACGTTGGTAGAAATAGACATAAAAGAAATTCAAATTTATCTTATAGATTTTCAATACGTTTTATCTACCAAAAACCCAAACAGAATATTAACGCTTGTAATACTTGTTATATCTACAAAATACTCGCTGTATTTTTTTGATACGTTACCGAACAACGGTGTTACGCGTCAATTTCTCACGCCTCATTTAGTCGCGCAGCACGTGCGCATAATTGAACCGTGGGCCGTAATAAAACAGGCTATATTTAGAGAATCGAAGCATGCCCGATCTCGTATGCACACGCGAACTGCATGCTTTTGGAAAGGTTTAATCGCCGCTCGGGCCGTTGAAGAGGAAACTCTCGTTCCCGCCTACAAGAAGAGCGAATTACGATTTTTTTTTCTCCTTTTTTTTCTATACGTCGAGCAAGACCGTTCCATTATCGAAATCAAGAAAATGAGGAAGGAACGATCGCGCGAATATCTATTGTCCAGACTCTCGCGTGAGACTGGAGACTGGATAATAGCCCGCTGAGAAGCAGACGACTGCTCTTTCTCGCTCGAAAGGGAAGAGGGAATCTTTCACTTCCCATCGGAGAAAATACTTCTCGATTTTGGACAGTCGATGCAGCCGCGAGAAGCCGTTCGTCCAAATTACATCCGTCCACGTCCAATCCGTGAAGCAAAATGCGCAATTGTCGGCTCTCGTTATCGACGTCCTTTCGATATAAGTGCACTTTAATAAATATAAAACTTACGGTACTGTTACAGACGCTAAATATCCTTTGTGTTCAACGAAGGAAGAATCGAGGAAAATTCTCCGCGGGTATATACGCGCGGTTTTTTAGAACGGCAATTTTCACGATCGCCCATGCATCGCGTTCGCATTTCCAGGAAACAATCAGATTTAATTTGATTGACGAGGTACACCGTTGGCTTTTTCAGACGCGTAAGAACTATATTTAGAAGGAGCGCCTTCAAAATCGTGTGCACCGTAGATCGTCCGTATAGATATGTCCAAAGGGGATATTCGATGGCTCGCGACGTTACGGAGGCTGAATATTGACGTAACCGGAGACCTGTTCTCGGTGACGTAACGTGTCAGTCTTGCGGAGGACACCTAGATGCCGTAAAAAAAAAGAAGAACACCTTACTCATGTCCGAAATCGACGTGTTACGTTCGCGCAGGATATATCGCGATCGCACCAAACGTGTCCTGTTCGATGAACATCAATTCCAAACAGATCTGTTTCTCCAACGATAAGCGATTGTCTCGATTTGTAAAATTGAAACGTTAATTAAATTGTTTACATATTAGAAGAGATTAATAAAAATTAATCAAACAAACACATCCAAGGTTTATTTCTCATAATAACGTAATACTAGAACGCTTAAAAAATTATCTATTGGATTAAGTGCTGGGAAAAGTACGTATAACGAACGTATTTTATTATTGCGCTTTGATGCGTACTTGATAACTTCCGTTTATTACAGCGCGGGATTGAGTGCAAAGTTAGATCAGATGAATCTCGCCTAGTCATTTATAATATAGTCAGTTATTTATAGCCGGGCAGTCATCACGCGTATGGAAAACGCGTGGAAATCTTTATGCATAGCTTTTCTTAGCGGCAAATTGCTTCGTAAATTGCGCCAAGGATCAAAACCACTCGGCGTTGAAGCGAAACGGACGGAGTTTCTGCTACCAGTTGATGAGATTAGATCAAGTAATCGATATACGGGTATACATATGTTGATAAACATATGCCTCTGGTGGACTTCTCGGAAGGGAGCTTAATGCGTGTCACGCACATGACATTAGAATTCAGGTTTCCGATTTATAACGCGCCGCTATGTTTGCAGAAACGGAGCGCGTGGATTTTCGTGTCGTCGGAATCACGTTTACGATGGGCGAGCGCACGACGGAGTTGCCTTTTTAAAACCCGGCAAAAACCATCCGAGGCTTCCGTAACCTGTCGTTAACCCAGTTAGGAACGTCGCCGTTCCAGCAACACGCACGCACGCACTCGCCCGCTTTTAGCCCGTTTCGCAATCGTTCCAAGACCGACGAACTGATTCCCTTAGATAAGAGCGCAACAATTAATGTCGTCGCAATTGCAATCAATTGTCCGCATAACTCGCAGGATTGAGCGGGGAAAAATGCTGCCGTTTGCGCGTCGAGACACACGTTCATACGCATACGAGTGTTAACGAATCGCCTCTTCCATACGGAACGTGAAATATGTCACGAGTAGAAAATTAATTAAGCAAGTAAAGATCCAGTTTTTTAAGCAACGTTCGTTAATCAGAAAAATCAAAAGATAGCGATTCCGAGATTGAATCTCCGGCTAATTCGATGAGATTTCCCCCGACGACGAGTCCGAGAAGGTCGTTCCTCTGAAAATTCGTCCGTGTGTTACTTACTTCGCTTCCGCGGCTGCTGACCGCGCGGAATTTTGCAGGGCGGAAGGTGCCGATCGACCGAATGAAGAAGGAGGCGGACGTTTAATTGTGAATCGGCGTAGGAGGAGAAACGCGCGTGCTGAAAGAACGGTGCGATAGCTTACGTAGCTTAAACTACGTAACCGAGTTTTGTCGTGTACACACGCAACGGCGACAATTACGACGGCGACGTAATCAATCCGGAAAGACAAGGGGGTACACGAAGATAAATTGCGACCGCTCGATTGCTCTCGCTCCCCTCTTTTCGCAGCTTCTGCGCAACGCGATCGTTGAATGGAAGTAATATTGAATGAGAAATAATGTGAGAATCTCGGGGAGAAAGTGCTTGAGAATATGAAAGAGAAATTCAATGAGTGACAAACCTGAGAAACGAATCGAGTCATAATACTTTGCGGCGCTAATCAGAACTCCCAACAAAATGCTAGATTTCCACAAAGAATTTTTAATTCACGGCCAATCCGACACTATTAAATATCAAAATATGAAATTTAAACCAAAATACTTTGAGTTAAATAACATTTTGTTATTTTTTACTATCATGTGTATAAAAAAATTCACTATTTTAACTCCATTGGTTTAGTTAACTTAACATTGTTTTAGTTAAATTAATGACATATTGATTAGGAGTAGTGGCGACCTATAGAAACGATTAAAAACGATTCAAATTTAAAAAAATTTACAATACGAATTTAAACAGTGGAGAGCTCGAATATCGCCGCAACCTTTTTCGACGGTTATCTCAATTCACTGAACGAGACAGAACTCTATTGATTATATGAAAACTCCAAAAATGGAGCGTCGCCTTTGTAAAGGTCGGCTCTCAAATGAAAGTGACACGGTCGCGGGAAAACAGAGCAGTTATAATATAATTAGTATATCGCGCGAGAGAGCTCTCGGTGAAAATCGATCGTCACGCCAGGTACGCACGCACGCTCACAGGCAGACACACGAGCTACATATATGCGCGTCGAATGCCCCGAATCCGTTGCATCTGGATCGGAAGATTGATATGGCAATACTTGAGAAGAGGCGCATCCACGTAATCGTACGAGCGCGCCGTTTGCCTTGGCATGAATTCTCGACGCGCAGGGTATATATACCTATACGCGTTCATTCATGGATAAACATCACGTTCGCAATACGTGGAACTTCACGATAGGAACGAATGTCTCTGTCCCGAATGTCCCTTTCCCTTACGGAATTTTGTTATCGCGTGTATTTTAAACGATTTCATCGCGAACTTTGCGAGGAGAGAAAACATCGCGTGTGTGGAATATTAATTGCCGACCTACTATCTTTCTCGTCGTCGACTGAATTACCACCTTCATTAATTAAAAGGAAGGATTTTTCCAATATGATATCTAATAATAAGCGCGAGTTCTCGTCGAAGGACGAATCGGAATGCGTTTCAACGGACATTTCATCAATTTTACTATTTTCGTATCTAATCGCATTTTCGTCTTATCTGGATGTTCATTTTTAACAAGTTTTTTTATTTGTACATTTCGGAAAATATTTATTAGGATTTTTATGTGCATATCGCAAAATAAAGAAGGCAGGAGAAAGGTTTTTTTTTTTACAAGCTTGCATCCTCGCACCGGGGGATCGATTCGGCATTAGACTGAACATTTCGCCTCTGAAGCACGTTCACCGCGGCACCAACGAGGTGCAAATATGGTATACAGCGATTCCATTGTCGTCGCGCTACGATCACCACGTGGCGTCGATACATCACATCCGCGAATTGCCTTTGATGTCCCGCACGCGCGTGCAGGTGCGACGGTCTTTCTGTCCGATTACACGGGGCCGATTCGCATGACGACCTCCCTCTCGATCGTCACCGAAATGCCAACGTGTCGGATGAGCAATTAAGTCTCAATCATATAGCAATGGGATAAATTCGATTTTATATTTAACTGCTTTGCGTCTAAATTCTTTTGTTTCTAATTTATAGCGTTTGTATGTATACACGGCAAGAATTTTTATATCTTACCGTTCGCTACAAACTTGGGACAACTTGGTAACCAAGGAATTTGTGAAATACATATATAAAAGACATTTTACAAATAATATAATAAAAATTACCAAGCAGATTGGTAATTTTTGAAAAATTATATTTTATTGTAATAGATATTAATATTTTTTTATTATGGTAGGTATTAATTATCAGAACAGCTCACATAAAATTCTTCGTAATACATGTTATCTCACAACTACCATGACTTTTAGGATAAATTCTAAGAGAAAATTTTCTCTGTGTAGAAACTGGATCTCTGTTTTAATATAATTAATTGTCGAAATGCCGCTTTTTGTTAAGCTGGCACGAGTAGCTCGCTCTTCACCCCATCGTGTTTGTTCATAAACATTTTATAAATAGCTCTATTATCCGTAATTGTTCCTTTGACGTAATCTTAAGCGCATCCGCAGGATGGACGCACCGCGATGGAGATAGGTGACCAGTCAGCGTAGTAGACGACTCCAGGTCGTCCCGATCGACCGAGCACGTTCATCTCCAAGTAAGAGAAAACCGGCTGCTCGTCCGCGATGGCCACGACGGCGTCAACGGAGAAGATGGACCTGGACAAGGACTTGCCGAAGAAGAAGTGCATCAACACGAATCTGATATCGCTCAAGTTTCTTCTGTTCATCTTTTTCGGAGGTAAGCGTCGATCGGTATGCCTGGACAGTCGCTTCAGTTCGAGCGATCTCTAATGATTCACGATCTACATATGATTGTCTCTCTTCAGGTATCGGCTGTCTCTTCCCGTTTCTTCCGCTGCACATGACGAAAGTGGGACTGAGCATCGAGAACGTGAGGTTCGTGTCGATGGTTTCGCCGGCGATAGCGATACTGGGGCCGCTAATAGCGGGACCGATCGCCGACAAGCTCGCCGGCCGCCAGAGCAACAATGATAAATCGTCGACCGGTCGTTACCTTCGCGTGATGATCGCCGTCGCCTGCATCTTCTCGGCACTCTTCTACTCGCTGCTGATGCTGGTGCCCACGGTGGACTGCGCGTTACCGGCCGGGAAGGGTCCAGGCCTCAAATTCAACTGCGATCGGCGCGGAGCTGTAGTGCGTTTACTGTTAAGAAAAGAAAGATTGAGAGATATAAACAAAAAAAAATATCTGAAGAATATTTTAATTGTGCGATTTAATTTTGATAATATTAGATATAGAATCAATAGCATATTTAAATTCTATTAAAATACTACTCTTTTCTAACTAAATCAACTTGTATCAGGTGCGACAAGAGAGATGCGAGGATCGTTTTGGTTGTCATCGCTGGGCCGATGATGACAGCGGTGTGGGTGCCATGCTGCTGGAAAACTGCAACTACGCCTGCTACCCGACCGGCTGGCGACGATGGCATTCAGAACAAACACGCACGACGACGTTCCGAAGTAACGCCGACGTCGAAGTCGACCTCTTCGACGGCAGTGGAGAGACCACCGTCGCACCATTGGTCAATGAGCTCTATGCGCAGGTAAAATTGCGATATAGCAGACATAATAATTTAACAATTAATTTATATCCTGAATTTAATATTATCATATAAATTAATAAAAGTCCAGTCATAAGTAACATTTAACTGCAAATATTGTATGTGTATGTATATTATATAAAGATACAAAGATCGGGAAACTTACAGTAAACCAAGGTAAAGCGAACGATCAATTAAGCATTCTCGCTATTAATTTGTAACGTTATTATCTTGAGCTGATTAATATTAAAGTAATAAATCAGGCTAGCACGTCTTAATTATAATTTTATTTTGTTTAGTAATTTCAAACAAATATTTTTGTAATAACTAGAAGTTTAATATGTCAGCGATAGATTGTTAGTTTGTTAAGTACGTATGTAATGACACAAGTTATTATCTCTGTAGGAAAATCGTGACGAGACGAAAAAAGCTCGTCGTTACGTCATGATCGAGAATGAACCGCCACATCTGTGCTACAAGGACGAGGGCGACAATGTCGTCTGTCACGTTTACACAGAGTATTCCGGCACGCTACCAGTGAACGGTAGCCTCGGACAGGCATTGAATCCCGAAAACGAGGCTGAATGGTGCGCGTATCCCGTGGCCGAGTACTTCGCCTGTCGCATACCACCCGATCTGGAAGTTAAGATGGCTGAGTTCAATCAGAGTTGCTCCATAGAATGCGACCTGGTCGATCCATATACTCTCCCGGGTAACGACCTATATAGAATTAAATATCAAATTTCATGTGAAATCTCCAAATTAAAATTAAGAATTGAGTGATTAAAAAAACGTAGTATACGTATTTAAAAATATTCTCAAAATCGATTCCTCTGTGATAATCACGTTCTAAAACTTTTACATGACTGCGATAGGCAGCTTTTGCTGCAATAGCTGTTGAGATAAAAACTTGGAAAACTTTAAACGCCATATATCGCCTTTATTCGCTCCATTCGATTTTATCCACACGCTGATAGAGGAGAAACATCTTCCTTTATGCCGGTATACGATAATATGATGATAATGCCGGCGTTTCAGGCAACGTACTGGTGAAAAGCCAATGCCAACGTACCGGAGATTGGACGGAAGCGGCGTTCTGGATGTATCTGTTCGTGCGCTCGGTCGCGGATATTTTCCCGACGACCGCCGTTGCCCTGATCGACGCGGCGGTGGTGATCGCGACCAGGGAGACGTCGTGCGGGCGCGGCGACGTAGGACGCCAATTGGCTTTCGGCTCCCTTGGTTTCGCCCTGCTAGGACCACTGTCCGGCTATCTGAGCACCCTGACGTGCGACATCGGACCGGCTTATTGGCTGCCGCTCGTCCTACATGCCGCATTGATGATCCTCGCGGCTGTCGTTGCTCTGTCGGCGAACGGCATGCCGCTCAGTCCACCAGAATGGTGGTGGCACACGAGAAGCGGCATGCTAGCGCTGCCGATGAGCGCTGTCAAGAGGTACGGCAGCGAGACCGCCGCTCTGGTCTTCGTCCTGCTAGTCATGGGAACCTTTTGGAGTGTGATAGACAGCTACCTACCTTTGTAAGAGTTAATTAAAATAGTCTGTCTCGGGTTATTATAGAAATAATTTAATCGCGATAACGCATTCGTTTAGGAATTCTTATATTCTTTTTTTTTTTACATAGGCATCTGCAAAAACTAGGGGGTGATGAACTTTCCATCGGTATCGCTATGACGATCAAAGCGGTAGCTGCGTCCCTGTTCCTCTGGAAGTCCGAGCATCTTGTAGATTACTGTGGACACAGTAATCTTCTCATCACTGCCTTCACGGTGTACATAATCAGGTAGGTAAGTTTTTCTAATTTGATAATCGCGTGATAGCTGTCGGTCTAACTGAAAGAAGATCTTATCGCTATGTTTTCGTTAGCCATTTTCGTTCGTTTTAAAGAAATATCAAAAATTGATGCGAGATTGATATATTTGACCAGGTTCACCGGACTGAGTCTCGTATCTGACCCTTGGTGGTCTCTAATCTCGGGAGCTTTAGAAGTATTCACCTTAGGAATAATGTGGGTTACTGCCATTCTCTACCTGAGACACTTGGTACCGCGTCATTTAACTGTGACTGCCCAAGCGCTGCCTGTGATAGCTCACTTTTGCGTCGGTACGTTCCCAAGTTAACTGAACGTTATAATTGAACTGAATAGGTGGGACTGAATTATTGATTTCTCTATCTGACGCACGCAGGCCGGTGTCTCGGAGCCGTCATCGGTGCTTACATCAATTTCGGCGACGAGGATCTCGTACAGTCGCTGAGGTTTGTCTATCGTTGTATGGCGGTAGCGGCGGCCATCGTTGCCGGCCTGTATTTCGTATTGTATCATGGTCTACTGAAGCCGAGATGTCATGCACACACCATCCAGGGTCCCCGTCAACCCCCCACAATCGTGCAAGGTAAGCGGTACTTTTAACACGCGCATAATACGCGCATATCAAGTTCTCGCACTACCTCTAACGTCGACTTTGATTTTGCAAGCTGCCATAAGAGATTATGAACTGAGTAAGTGATCGAACACGTTCGAGATTTTCTATTTCAGGTTCTTCGAAGCATATGTAATTTACGTGTTATCTAATAATGTCTTATATACGCGGAAATCTTCAGAACTGGCTTTTCTGGTTTTTACGATAAACTGAAATCGATCAAGATCTGAAAAGATCAGTTCTGCGCATTTCCTCGAGAGATTCCTCCCTTTTCTGCATGCATCATGGAGAACTGTGTTGTTCCCCGAACGCGCGCTATGTTTATAATTTTTATTCGTTTTCATAATTTTTTTTGCAAATGTAGCGATGAACGGAAATGGAAATTACACGCCGCTGAGAGTGTACCATAATGGAATGGGCAAAAAGGGTCAATTTCGATACTGAGAAGTTATCTGTTCATTCTACGAACGAATGAAGAGTTCTAGGAACAACACTGCAACAATGATTCCACAATGCAACGTATATGTGTCATCAGCGACGAAGTGCCGACGATGTGTGCTCTCGTGTATTTTGCGTTGCATCGCATTTATCGTTAATTTGTTAATTTAAACCGACTCGACATTATCGTTTTTGTTTCTTAACATTATTATTTAAACGAATCATTATCACAAAGACTACTTGCTCAAGTACGTTCTACGAGCTATATCATCAGTTTCTATATTTGTAACATAAAAGTGTAAGTACCAACGACAGCAACATAATGCGAATCCTTCGTGTATGGCAGTAATAAAAAGAGAGATAGGAAAACCTTTTTTTATGTACAAAACGTCCATGAAAAGCTATAAGTATCTAATACTTCTTTAATTTTCTATCAAATTCAGTTTCTTTATATAATCGCTATGTTCGTAAAACTCTTGAGGTATACACAATTAAAAGATGGACAATTTTATTTAGTGAAATTATTATAGCGAGACTTACATGCGTCTTCACATGTAATATAAAATGAATAAGTATCAACAAAAATAATATGTCTATTTGACTGGACAAATGTTACGTTTCTGTGAGTTGATATATATATGTATACAAGAAAAATGAAATAAAAATACGTTGGAGAGAAACGATCGTTATAATTATTATTTTACAGAAAACAATTACACATGACTATTGACTGTTTATATTAAGTTTATTTAGGCAGTGCTAAGCAGAATTTCAACGAAAGTGAAATATTTATAGCCGCTGAAAGAAAATATGTACAATGGCCTAAATCGCGAGACTTATGTTTCATAAATTATATTAAATCTAAAGTAGTCTAGCGTATATGTGTGATGTATAAACAATTTATTTGCTTCGTACACTTTTCTTCCTTTTCTCTCATAAACTTTTAATGTATACACATGCGCACAATTTCCAATTACAAGTATTTAGGAATAAGCCGTGGGAATAAGTATGAGAGATACGACGTGTTCGTATTTACTACATAGCATGTACGCTTATAATGACAAAAATAATAAAGAAATATTCAACGAACATCCATTTACAATGTAATTCATCAGGATAACATACTATAAGAAAAAGCGTGACATTTTATATATATTTTTTTTACATAGAGCTCGATGCTCTTATATACAAGTTCATCATATGAATTGCATAATTGCGTAATTCAAACTACATATTTAAACAACGTCAGTTTTTCCATTCTTGCTGTTTACTAAAATAAATAAAGATATTTTCTCCTTTCAACAGAGATAAAATGATATTTTAGAATTAATTTTACTTCAAACTTTGCTATTTGGGGATTAAAGTAAAACAATAATTAATAATTAATTATCTTTTATGACTTCATGTTGTACATTTTTCGTGAATGTAATATGAGAAGAAATGAATTCGACATGTTTGACTGACTCATGAAAAAATAGCATATCTATATCTATATCGAGGTTATTCTTATAAAATTGATATATCAATATTACTCATACAAAATATTTCGCATATTAATCGTCATAGGGATAATAGTAATATTATTAATAATTATATATATTAATTACTAATATATATCATCATATGTATAATATATATTACTATTAACATATATAATAATAATATTAATAGTTAATTATTAAATTAATATACTAACAGTAATAATTATGAGAATGGTTAATATGAAAAGTTTTAGATAGAAAGATTCCTTTTCAAGTCCCGCTAAATATTGAAAAATACAAATAATTGATAGTTGCCTTTTTTAAAATGAAAATTATAACATGCAGAAATATCAAAGAAAAAATGTATATATATGACATTTTAATTTATGTTACTGAGAAAAATTTTTATTTATGAATAGAAACCTAAACCGTCAAGAAAACCTATTAAATTTATTTTGTCACTAAATAATGCAAATTTGTAGAAAATTAGAAAAATCTGTGCACATCATTAAATCTAATCATAAAGTTCCAAGAAAAAATCGTATTTATTGCTAGTTCTCTAGCTAGATACAATTTAGAGATGTTATTTCCTAAGATATTTGTCGAAGCGAATTCTTGACAAAGTTGTCTATATGTTCAGAATCTATTAGAAATATGTATGTTTTGAAAATAAACGCAAAAAAGTTTTTTTTTTTTTTTAAACAAATATTTTCTATTTCAGAATTCTATTTTATTTCGGACCTCTTTCAAATCTATGAATGAAATGTACAAGTTTTATACAATACAAATTATTTCTGAGGTATCGCACTTTTTTGAAAAATATCAAAATTCCAAATCAAAATGCATTTCTATTAATAATCAATTACAATTAGATCATAAGAGTATTTAACCAAAAACAGTACGTTAACAAACAATCCCTTTCATTAATTAATAATAGTACAATCCTCCTCATTTCCCGTGGGAGCAACTGCTTCCATGTTTATTACATTATCGTTTTTATTTGAGTTTGCTTCTTTATTATCTGACATTATCGCTTCTCCATCAGTCGTATCTAGAGGAGTCTCTTGTGTTTGTTGTTCCGTTTGTTGCAATTTGTCGTCTAATTGCATATCCGTCCCTTCTGTGTTGGTAGTGGAATTATTAACAATTTCGTTATCAGTTTTCTCATCCAGTGTGTCACTTTCGTCATCTTTGGTCACTGAATTAATAATGCTATCACTCGAATTTGGTTCATTTTCTTCTTGGCAATTTTCCGATTGATCAGTAGATACAACAGGTAATTCGGTATCTTGCAACAAATGCGAAATAAATGGACTCGTTTCTACCGCTTCTTGAAGTGACATTTCATCTAAGCCTGCTTCTTCCATATCTTCCGTTTCAATGCCGTTATCCTCGATGTTCTGCAAAAAGAAGATATACTTTTCCTCATATTTGCCGAAATTCTTGTCAGATTCGGCCGGTAGATTCGAAACACTGTCGTCCTTCGGATTTTGATCGGGTCTCGTACATACAGAATAGCCGATAACTTTCTCATAATCCTTCAAGATGTCATACACAGTGCCGTACACCTGAATCGCTTTGTCCGCAGAGTGCGCACTGTCATCACCAACACCACGATGCACTACACTCTTCTTAGTTACAGTTAACAAATCTTTAATAACATTACTGTTTTTAACTGCATCAGTTGGTTCCCTGATCAGATAATCCTGATTCTCGCTCTCGGGTTCGGGATCAGAATCATTGACGCAAACCATATCTAAAGGAATATCTACATTTTCTTGGGATACTAATGTACTTTCGTTGATCGAAGACGTTTCTGTTTTCCGAGATCTCCTCCAATCAGCGTATTGGCGTATTATTCTATCGTTAATGTTCACTAATTGAAAGAGTGTGTCACGCATTTTGCAGGAGAAATGCCTGATTCTTTGTTCGGCCTCCGCTTCAACGTTCTCGCTTTCCTTGTTCACGTCAAATAAATTATACATTTTTCCCTTCGCTCTAGTTAAAACTTTGTCGAGTTCTCGGCTATGTGGCAACATTATTTCATTGAAGAAAAGTTCCTTTTCTACAGTCGCGCGGACCTCTCTCAAGGGCTGTTCTTCCCTCACGACATCGTCATCACTATTCTCCCAGGTGAGAGCAACAGGTACAACTTTCTTGGAAAAAGTATTAACGTTCATACGAGTGCTCTCAGCGGTCGTCAAATTTTCTTGCCGCGTGACCTTTTCGTCATCGGAGTCGCTGTCGAGCTCGATTATATTAGGAGTTATATTCAATTCTTCCGGCTTTGAAAGCAGTAATACAGGTCTTCCGTGCTTGTCCACTGGATTAGGTATCGACACCATCGTGTTTGGCGATGATTGAAGCGGCTGAAACGACTGATACGAGCTCGCCTGCTGAGATTGATACGACGTCGACTGTTGCTGCGGCCGTGGCGGAAGAATGATTCTCGTCGGATTCACCGTGGCTTTCACAGGCGTATGAATGTAAGCGGCAGATCCCTTAGTGTTCATGAAAGACGCGTGATACAAGGGAGGCTGTCGCTGCAACGCATTAGGATCGAATCGCGATGGTAACGAGGTATTCGATTTTATTATGCTAGGCGATGAAAGGACGATACGTTTCGCCTTCAATTCAGTCCATTCATTCGTGACTGAATTTTCGTGACTGATCGTAGAATTCGATTCAGTATCAAGAGATCGGCCGCTCAGAAACGATGCCGGTCGCGGTCTAATGGGAATCGGCGGTCTGTAAAACTGCACTTCTTTCGTAACAATGCCGTTCGTAGTGGATTGGCTGCTCAATCTTTGTCTTTTTAGTGGTTTACGTTTTATGTACGCCGCCGGTGCCCCATTGACTTTAGGCGAGTACGTTTCGTCTTCCTCCTCGGAATTGGATTCAAGTCTTCGACGCTTACGTTTATTCCTGCGCGGACAACACGTTGTTTCATCAAAATTCATCTTCTCCTCGACTTCCTGAGCGGTCATCTTCTTGTCGTGCGCAAGAATCCTAAAATACACCGCATCAAATGTAGTAAAAAATTGAACAAAGGAACTCTCGATAATGAACCAATAAATTGATTTAAAATGAACAATGAGAGTGCAACGCGATTGTTAGTGCGTAAATTGTCAGAAAATTAATATTATTTTATTTAAAAATAACAAAGCTTAGTAATAATAGATACAAGTATTTCGACTCCACTTTGAACCATCTTCAGATTTTAAAATAAAGACAAATGTATAATGTAAGTCATTGTGTATATATTATAGACTCTTGTAACGGCTGAGACCGTACGGCCCGATCACGCGTGGGCATCGTGCACGAATTGTTAAACCAGGGAGAGATCGCCGAATCTGCGGTATCCGAGACCGCGCCGAACACAGTCGCTCGAACAACGCTGACTCATATAGATCGATTGCTCTGATTGTGAGTTCGCACAGTACTGACGCTTACTTCGTATTTATTCGCATATTATATATTGAACGTGGAGTGCCTCCGAAAAAGATTGAAATCCGAAGCGCATACACTATATAACGATTATTCTATTTTGACAAGTGCCCTCCGTTTGTAATACGCGCGACCGGTGCGCATCGCGCTCAACGTTGTACTCCTATCATTATAATAAATTTCTTGTTACCAGCATTTGCATTTGTACGTTCAATGGTACAACACATTGTAATTATACAGTACCGTTAATTTTAAATAAATATTAATTTTCTTACACTTTATGCACCAACAACCGTGTTGCACTCTCATTGCCAATTTTAACACTTCGCGGACACCATATTTTTGGAGCACTTACCCCAAAACCCTAGGACTTTTAAGTCTAAAAAGTTTTTGAAAAAGCATTTCTGTTACAAAAAATCTATAGAAATTCACGTCTCATCTTTAAGGTTTCAAAGAGTGATTTCTGTACTTACATAAGCCGGAACTGTAGCAAATTTTTTTCCCCCATTTTCATGGAAATTTATAAATGAAAAATCGACTGTGCCTTAAGAGGCCCATGGTGTCCGCGCAGTGTTAAATCACTTTATTGGATCAAATATGAATATCAATATATAACAAAGGTTCATGATTTTCATAAGTGATATAATTCAATGATAATTGATACGTTCTTGTAATATTCATATCTTTGCAGTACCTTGTCACAGTTTGTACGTGTTGAAGTAGAGCCCAACACACAGCTCTCCCACTATACAAATCACTCGGATTGCATACAAAGCACTTCCATTTCTCGTCCGCTTCGATCTTCTTTCTCACCAGAGGCGAAAAATTTCTCCTTATACATTTATAACAGAATGTGTTGCTGCAATACGAGCAACAGTATAAATTGCCACCGTTCGCGCACCATCTGCAGAACATATCTGTAGCGTCATCACCTGAGAATGCAAAAAAAGAATATGGATTATCATGATTATCTAGATACACACACATACAAATGCAGTATGTAATACACAATCAATACCCTGTTCAAAACTGCCGTCTCCATAAAACTCACGACAACTCGCGCACAATAATGTACGGAGCACAGGATGCTCGAACATGTTATGAGCCTGAGCCGGGGCGGAACCGATGTGCACGTCGCAGGCTGTGCAGTGAATTCTACGGAATCGTACGGCTGCGATATCTGGAAGCAAAATTAGAGACAAAATTTACACTACGACGTACAATTCTCGTGGCTTTGGGAGAAGCGTCTCGGCCTCCCGTGTAATTCGTATCCTTCGTGACAAACCTCGGGCTCTAGAGCGCAATTAAAAAGCGAGACTAAACTATAAACTAAATTAG
Organism: Temnothorax longispinosus; assembly: GCF_030848805.1. Lineage (NCBI taxonomy): Eukaryota > Metazoa > Arthropoda > Insecta > Hymenoptera > Formicidae > Temnothorax > Temnothorax longispinosus. The sequence continues at coordinate 26,357,366 of NC_092358.1, forward strand.
GAACTACTCGTTACAAGCCAAGGCATTCAGTGGATTCTTGTCTAGACAGTCTAGAGAGCTGACCGTTGCCGAACATGAGCTTGTAGTAATTGCTCTCCTCCTGGGAGACCGATGTGGTGGTCGTGCCGGTCGTACTGGGTGCCTTCTCCTTTCCTGGTGTCACTGAAAAAAGAAAAAAAACCCGCGAGGGTAAATAGGTAGGTTAGAGCGGTCGTTCCAGTAAAAAATCACTCTACGGGTGGCGAGTGCCGCGCGTCACCGTCGCTCGACCCCTAAACGCCCTGCTCACCGTTCTCCTTGATGTCCGCCTCCACCTTCACCTGTACCTCGAGCATGCTCGAGATATCCATGGTGCCCGGATCGCGGCCTCGCAGTCGCTCGCTCGTCATCGAAAACGCACCTTTCAAAACAACACCGGGTCAGACTGCGCCGCCATTTTCCTACGGGAGAGCGTAGCCGGCCACGGCCGCGAATCGACAGACGGGGCCGACAGAGCCGGAGGTGGGTCGCATTTCGAAGCTGCGGGGATCGGGAAACGATATTTTTCGCTCGCACGCTGCCGGAAGAGAAATTCCAATTCGAAATGGCACATCGAAAGAGAGAGAGAGAGAGAAAGAGAGAGAGAGAGAGAGAGAGAGAGAGAGAGAAAGAAAGAAAAAGAGCGATAGAGTTGTTTTCGTTCGAACTTTCATGATTTTTTTTTACCTTGACCAAACTCCGATTAAATTAATCGGCAGATAGTTCAATCGGTAAATTGGTTACGGCAAAATTTTTAACCGTATAATTTCCGATCTAATCTTTTCACATATCAAACAGCAAACAATAATTCTGCCCGTGTTTTAACGAAATAGTACAGGAATAATTATTTTCTGATTTAATTTATATCGCTTAACTTTAATTTATTCTAATCTTTTTTTCCACGTACGTGTTAAAGTTGAATAACAAAAAACTTGTAATTTTGTTTATGTTAACGAAACAAATACATTATATACCTACTTTTCGACAAGTTATAATTTTTCTTTCCATTACTACGTTATTTACGCGAGCGTTTACTTTTGTAGTAACTTTTACGATAATTATTCCTTCGCGTAAACAAGTGATATATCGTAAAGTTACTACAGAAGTAACGTTCGCGTAAATGTAGTAAATGTCTAAGCAACAAAAAAATTTATAATGGGAATTAACAGAATATCTCGCAGGTTATTATTCGACAGGTTAATCGCCGGTCAATCGCGATCATGATATTTATAGATTTTATCTTTTATCAAAAGATTGTCTTAAATCTGATCTCATAGGTGGCCTTAAGATTCCATTCAGCCAATGAGATAATCGTATAGCATCTAATGCCCATTTCTGCACCAATGCCGATTAACTTTAATCTCGGCTTAAAACTAACCTTTATCCTTTTTTAATTTTAAGAATTAGAAAAAGATAAAAAGTAAATTAAACCGAGATTAAAGTTAAATGAAACATATATGATGAATGCCGCTCAAGTTAATCGAAATTTGGTCAAAGTCATCCCGGAAGTTCGTCCCTAACCCGGAAGTTCAATATGGCTGCATCGGCCAATCGCGCGATTGGCAGAGTTGCTCCCAAAAAAGACCGCACTGCATTAGGTTTGACAAATATTTATCGCAGCGCGAGATAATCGACACGAATAATTAGCTCTTAACGACGATGATTCAAGTTATCTCGCATTGTTGTCCGATACGTGGTATAACGACGTTAAATTCCTTTCCAATCCATCTTGTCCCCCGTAGACCCGGGGCCCACCGTAGACCGAATTCGGCCCTGCGACGCCCTGCGTGCGTTGCCCCGGAAACCGGGTCCGTTTAAAAATGGCGCATGTTTTCGATTTCGCTGTCAACGTGCTCGCGGGACGGCCGGGGACGACTTCGCGACGAAAAATGAACGAGGGGACCGCGGCGGGCGCGAGTTCGCTCGACAAGACGGCGCGGAAACTCGCCGACGACATACAGAGCATGGCGAATTACAGGGCGCTTTACAGCGAGATACAGGTGCGTGTTTGCCGTGTTCGTCGTGTTCGACGGTTGTTCTTGACAGGCATTGCATTTTCCATTCTGTCCTTTCGCAGAGGCTCGTCGCGTCGCCCGCAGTGGACAGAAACGATTTCAAGCACTCGCTGATCACGGCACTCAAGGATAACGGTCTGGAAACGGAGATCCGAAACACGGTGTTTCACTGGGCGCGATCGCGGGTACTTTCCCACAATGAATTCCTTCGATTATAAGATATCCGCCTAATGTCTATTTCTGCCAATGTAGATTAACTTTAATCTCGGTTTATAACTTACTCTTTAGCTTTTTCTAATTCTTAGAACTAGCGGAAGATAAAAAGTAAGTTAAACTAGAGATTAAAGTTAATCTCTGCATTGATAGAAATTGACATACATGGATCTCTCTCTTTTTTTCTTTCTCCATAGGGTTCGTTACATTCTCGATCAGTTTCGCACATACAGACAGCTGACCTGAGCTACTTGAAGAAGACTCAGATTCAATGGGAACGGCGCATACAGAAATCGTTGAACTCGACGTGCAGCGAATTGAATATTCCACTGGCTCGTATAAGGCCTACTACGGATAGGGACGAGCTGGCCGAAAAGTGGAATGAGTTGAGCACTTACGACATCGGTAAATGTTACGGCGAATTTAAAGATTTATTGTAAAAGCTCTGCTTGGGGGATTATTTACGACGTAAATGATTGATACGACGTAATATGATTTTCAGATCTGTCGCAATACCGACCGTTGTACGCGCCGAAGGACTTCCTGGATGTATTGTTCTCCATACGTGATCCATCGTTCAAAAAGCAACCGTGTGTAATTATAGATTTGTGTAGACATCAAACCAGCATTATTGGAATAAAAATGTATATCAAGTTTTTATTTGAAACATTTCAGAGACGAATTAAATTGGGATTTCAGTCACATACAAATTAGTGTAAAAACGCTCGCGCAATTGGTACGAATTCTATCCAATCGCTTCTGTAATTTATAATTTGTGTATTTGTATGTATGTATAGAAATTTTCTTTGTGTAGAGGCGTATGTATTCAGAATTAGCGCAGGGAATGCCATTACTGGGAGTAAATCCTGATATGCCGGCCACGGAAAACTTTCCAAATTTAGAAGCCGAGCGAACGCACATTGGCGAAAAAGTATTGAACTCGAATCACGCCCCGATTGCTCAAGAGTTTCTCAAAAGAGGATCCCCTCGTGCGTTACGCGGCCGTATCTGGTCACTCGTTCTCGGATCTGTTATCAAAGATAACGTATGATTGATATCTTTGTCGTACGTGGCTGAGCTAAAGATTGATGTCTCTGGTTACCAAGTATAGATAATTTTTTTCTTTTAGGATGTAGAATATTATGAGGAATTGAAAAATATGGTTTTGCAATATGATATCGTAGTAGACAAGCTGATAATAATGGTAATTTATATTTTAAAATTACGTTAGCCTCTTTTTTAAATAAAAGACATAACGTGAAACACCCTGTATGTGGATATAATCTTGTAGGACGTACAATTGACGGCGAGAAACGACGATCAGTACTTTGTATTCGAAGACGTTTTGTATAAGACAATGTTGTGCTTCTCAAGAGATTCCGAGATACTCGCGCCAGTCACAACCGACAGAAGTGCTGGGGGTCAGGTGATCCATGCGGTTTTGCAAGGCAAACCAGCGACGCTGGAAAATACCCTGGTCTTCCCACCAAGCGGCGTTATTCCGTTTCACGGATTTACAATGTACGGTAAGGAGTTGCAAAAGAAATATATAACATATACACATACTGTATGCGTCTAATTAATTAATTTTCAATATTTTTATGCCAGCCACGCCATTTTGTTATTTATATGATGATCCCTGCGCCATGTATTGTACTTTCCGTGCGTTTTACTTGAGATACTGGTTTCGTTTGCACACTGTATCGAGCCACGAGCAAGGTATAGTTGCCCTCTGCTTGCTTTTTGAACGATTACTGCAATGCCATGAACCGCAGTTGTGGGCCCATTTCAAAAATATACACATTCAACCGTGAGTTTATATCACTTTCTCTTACTATGGCGTTATTCGTGCGGACCGTCAATTTAACGCGTCTACATTTTCAGCATAAAAATAGTTTTCAAATGGCTCATGAGGGGCTTCAGTGGCCATTTACCGCCTGAACAGCTATTGTATCTTTGGGATTTAATTCTCGGTTATGACTCTTTGGAAATTATCCCATTATTAGCGGTGACAATATTGAGTTTTCGAAAAGAAAATTTACTGCAAGTTAATACTCAACAGAATGTAGAGGTACAGAAATTACACCATCGTGAATTATATGCAGTTGTATAGATTTTTATATATTTAGTATCTAATATATATATTTTTCTATTTTCAGGCTGTGTTAGCAGACTTATCCTCATTAAAAGTAATGCCTTTGCTGCAGCTGGCTCTTTTAAAAGAATAATATCACTTTTACTACACGCGAAATTATCATAAAATTTGTTATTTTTTTTTATTTTTTAGTTTTGTATCACTCCATTTGATCTCGCATATCTTATTCCGCAATTTTATTCGCGAAAATATATCGATGTGGAAAAATTATATGCGTCGCGTATTGAGCAAACGAACATAAATAAAGATAAACGTAGACACGTACAACTTTGATAAATGTATATTGAGTAACAGCAATGTGAGCAAAGTAATCGCCGATATATCTATAAGAGACTTCAAACAATGTATCGTGGAGAAGGGATAAAGTGCGGCGCTCCGACGGAGGGTGGAGGGGGATTTTCCTGCTTCCGGCTGTCAAGAGAGCTTGGTCTCAGAGCTCGGTAGAGTAACGTAGAGCGGTGACGCCTGGCTCTCGTCGTCCTCTCGTGTTCGTTGCCGGCTTGCATTCCCGGATACTCGCCGCGAAAGCGCGAGTCGGTGAAACGAGAGGCGTGTTTCGACACGCGCTTCGATTTGCGAAATTCGTGAGTATCCCTCCGTCCTGTCTGGTGTCTCCTCGTCTGCCGATTTACGCGTCGCCGCTGACAGCGTCATTGCGGCAACGCCAAGCGGCGATCTACTCCTACGGCCCCCACACGTCGCACGAAGGGTAGGGTGGTTCTCCACCCCCAAATTATTAGTCACGCACAGCTTTGCTCAGGCGGCTCCGAGCGAATCGCGTCGGCGTCGTTCGCTTGTTGTCACCGACGCGGTTGATGCCCAGCCTCGGGAGAGAAAGAGACTCCGGCGTCGATTTCTCCCTACCATTATCCGCGCCGCGAGAGCAACGCCCAGCGAATTATTCGCATGTGTTCGAGTGCCCCTGCGCGAAATTCCGATTGAGTTTTCTCGCGAGAATTGTCTCCGTAAAAGGTTTTCGCGGACGCTCGTCTTTGTCCTGCGCCCAAATTGTGCCTGTAGGTCTCTTAAAAAATTCTAATACTTCCCACATATGCTCGGCAAATATCTCACACTTTTTAATAATTGCACATTTTTAAGAGTGCTAAGATAGAGCAAACATAATATACGATTACATCCAATCTTTCGAAATTTATTGTTAATGAAATTCCAATGATGTAACCCGGTGCTTTTATTTCCTCCAGATTACATGATTTAAGGGGATTGCCTGGACATTTAAACTGAGTCAGCAGTGTCAAAATGGCTTGGCGTTTCAAAGCGTCCAAATACAAAAATGCAGCGCCGATCGTTCCCAAGCCGGAGGCTTGTATTCGGGATATCTCCGTGGGATCCTATCAAACTTATGGGAATAATATAACAGCATCTGCAGCATTCATGGCATTCAATGTTGATCATAACGGTACACTCTTTATCTGCAATCTTCTTATCTTCTAAACTTTAATTTTTATTCACAAATTATTCTAAAAAAAAATTTCTTATCGTCCAAAGGATCCAGTCTGGCAGTATTACCGCTGGAGGACTGTGGCAGAAAGAGCAAGACTATGCCATTGCTTCATGCACACGCAGATACCGTGACGGATATGGATTTTTCTCCATTTCATGACGGCTTGCTCGCAACTGGGTCTCAGGATTGTCTCGTAAGCATCTTCGTGCTTTATTTTTGGCGAGCATAATATGAATAAATGTAAAGTACTATTTTCAAACATTTTTCTAGAGATTAAATTAATTCTGTTTGTATAAAATTAGGTAAAATTATGGCACATCCCAGAAAGTGGCTTGGAAGAATCCTTGTGCAATCCAGAATGCACGTTCTCGCACCGTCAGCGAAGAGTGGAAGCAGTATGCTGGCATCCTTCTGCCGAACATCTTCTGACCACTGCATCATTCACCAATCTCTCGCTCTGGGATGTTCTCTCGCAACAGGAACTATTTTGTAAATATTTTGTAACTTTATCTATTAACACTCACTGTTTTATTCTCTTATTTATGAAATTCACGTTGTTACAGCTAACAATAGCGACCACACCGAAGTAATTCAGTCTGTAAGTTGGAAGGAGGACGGTACTGTTTTAGCGACATGCTGCAAGGACAAACAACTGAGGATTATAGATCCGCGCGCATCGCCGTGTATCGTCAATTCATGCTCGAGCCATCAAAGTATTAAAGATTCCAGAATAGTCTGGCTAAACAGCGACCGAATACTCACCACAGGATTTGATGCAGCAAGACTGCGTCAAGTTTACATTAGGGACTTGAGGCATTTAAATGAGCCAGTGAAAACATTGGAATTAGATTGTAGTACTGGGTAAATATGAGTTGAATTCGATTTTCAACCTACCTGGAAAAACTCGAGATTTATTTAATTAGTAACGCTAAGTATAATTACCAAGATAATTATTTGTATTTATATTTTATAGTATTTTGATGCCGCTTTTCGATTCCGACACAAATATGCTCTTCCTCGCTGGCAAAGGAGACACCACTATTATGTACATGGAAGTCACAGACAGAGATCCTTATCTCGTGGAAGGAATTCGTCACAGCGGTGAGCAAACTAAAGGAGTGTGCCTGGTTCCTAAACGAGCATTAAATGTAATGCAGGCTGAAGTTAACAGGCTGTTACAACTCACCTCCAATATGGTGATTCCTATCATGTATCAGGTTCCACGAAAAGTAAGTTATATTAAATACTGTCTGTATATCTGAATTGCCACATACAACATACATATATCTAAACTTTTTAATGAACATTAAATTTCAGACATACAGAGACTTTCATGCAGACATTTATCCGGACACAGCTGGTCCAGTTGCTCAAAATAATGCAACATCGTGGGTTAAGGGTCATAATGCACCTGTGCCAAAGATATCGTTAGATCCTGCTAAAAGAAACAAAGGCGAAGATCCGATTACTGTGAGTAAACATTTTAATAAATGTTGTGAAAGTTCCAACATCTCTCTTAACGTGGCACACATTTGAAGTAGCTTTGATCGTTAAAAGAAATTTGTTTGCTTATTTGTAAATATCAGTTATATGATTGCTTTAAATTCAAATCATCAATCACTGCATGCTTTTCATCATCATAATGTTTTCTCGCATTATCATCTCATTTACTTTCTAAAATAATTAGATTTTGAGAATAAATATAGAGTTTTATAATATCAATTTATTCATGTATTTACTACAATATTTATTTTAATATATATTTTTAAGTAAATTATTTTAAGTAAATTATACATGTATTATAAAATTTAAAAAAGTAATCAATTTGATGTCACTTATTTTATACAAAGCAGTTATTTTGTTTGTAGAAGTATTACACTGTAACTTTATTTAAAAATTGCTTGCTGAATACATACGAACTTTTATATAATAAATATTTACAATGTACTTTTTATGCTATATAAGTGCTAAATTTTTCAGTGGTTTCTGGTATAATATTATGTATTATAAATGTAAGGGATGAATATAATTTAAGAAATAATTTTATTATATAATATTTTATATCTCTATATAGGTATAACTTTACAGGAATTCATATTTATTAAATTATTTTATTACTACTAATTATGTATATATTTATTTTGCGTTATTTAGTTTCTTTCTCCATATTCTGTGTATATTTTTTTCACGTTTCAGATATCCAATATATGTTTTATAATTTATACATTAGCACCATTCAAACTATTATTCCTGGCACGTGTAATATAAGTGGCAATTGATGTTGTAGCTTATTCTACAGTGTAAGTAATAGTACGAAATGTAAAAAACATTTGTATATTGTCTATATGGCCATGAGATTAATTTCTTTCTACAAATTCGCTTTCAACAAATTTAATCACAAGATAAGCTTTATGATAAGCGATTGGAGCTTATTCGTATCTTTCTTTGTATATTGCTGTCTATTCTGTACAAAAATGCAAGTCACGTGTGTACATATATGTGTAAAAATAATGTGAATGTAGCTAAATTGTTGACTATTATTAAATTATCGCATCGATTGTGCAGAAATGTATATCAAAAGTGCAAAGTATCGGGCAGTGTAGATTGGTTTTGCATGCGGTTTGCGGTCATTAAGGAATTTACCGTACCTCCAGGTACACAAAGGGAACTTAGCGGCGCTCAAAGACAATCAGCGCGAAATTAAAGTAGAACAAACGAACCGGCCACCGAAACCCTTGGTCATTACTGGGCCGAAAGGATTCTCAAAACCGCAGAGCGTTAACGTGAACGTCAACGTGAACGTAAACGAAAATGACACCAATATGGAGAACGATAACGAGAAGATCGAAGATTCGAAAAAGCTATCCGAGGCAGAAGAAGAAAAGACCAAGATACAGAATGGAGGACAAACCGTTCCACCGAAACCTTTGCCGAGAGCATCAAGAACCAACAGTATCTCCGAGGAGGAACCAAAACCAGTAGCGCGTCCTCGTACATCGCCAAATCCCGGATCAGTAGTTACATCAGTGAATCCTAATGCAATCGGCGGATATAAGGTTATAATTAACTTAAAAAAGAAATTAATGTATACATAGAGGCCGGGTATTTGATTTCTGTGACAACGCGTGACACTTTTGCATGCGACCCAGTTTCTTCCTATATAACATCACATTCATATCATCATTGTCATACCATTACTAACAGTTGATAACAATTTTCAAAAGATAGCTAGAGGCAAATAAAAATTTTCTCATTTGTTTTTTTTTTAATTTTAGCCCCGACTTGGTCCTAAACCATTCCAAGCAAAGTCCAGCAGCCAGGAGTTTTCATTTGACAAGGTTTTCTCTGTACCACTTGCACCGAATAATGACAGCAATACCAATGGTTATCAGAATGAAATTAATAACACTGTAGAGCATAATACAGAGGCAGATAAATCGCCGACCTTAACACCTAATGAGCGCACAAAAGATACGGAAAATGGCAAGAGTGATTCGAGTTCTATCGAGGAAGACGCTAATTCCAGTGACTCCGGTTACAAGCCGAAGACACCGAGCACTGCGGAAAGACGCAAAGTGTTCGAGACGAAAGTAAAGGACGAATCGCCCGAGAACGAGGATGTTGGGAATTTCGAACGCGGCACGAATAGAAATTCAATAGCCGAAAGGCGGCGCCTTTACGAGAGTCGATCCGTGTCTGTCACCGATGGGAATTTGGCGGAAAAGGCAATGGGCTCGCCGACCATGCTGAGACGAAGAGATTCCTTCAAGGCAAAGAGCGAGGTGATTAAAGAAGACGAAACGAAGAAGAGCATTCCCATGTTGCGACAGCAGAGCATGGATCCTAAATTGGAAAAGGTGGAGCCCGTTGTGACGCCAGCTTCGAAAAGGACGTCGACAGTTTTCGGTAAGGGTTGCGCACAACTTTGAAAATTTTTTTCTTGATGCGATGTTCAACGCAAATTCCTTGATTGTTATACAGGAAGAGTGTCCAAGTTTCGCCACTTGAAGGGTACTCCGGGACACAAATCTACACACATTGAGAATATACGCAATATCAGTCGCCAAATATCCGGCGAGTGCGATGGCTTTCATGGTATGTTTATCCCAATAAGACTAGATTTGAAGGAGATTTTTAAATGTTATAAACATGGCTGCTTTATTTCATAAATTTGTAGCTAATCCCGATCGAGTGGCTGTACCTTTGAGTGGCCCAGGTGGAAAGATAGCAGTATTGGAATTGAAGAAAACTGGAAGACTACCTGATGGAGTTATGCCAGCATTGGTTCACGGCGCGGCTGTAATGGACTTTCAGTGGGATCCGTTCGATAATCAACGACTAGCAGTTGGTAAAGTATAGAAGTTGAAAATTACAACAAAAAAGAAACACGCTATTCCACCCAGATTTGAGAATAATAGAATTTATTTGTCCTAGCTTGTGACGATGGAATAATTCGCTTGTGGGAAATACCTGAGTCTGGTCTGGCGGAACCGACAAACGAACCGAAACACATCATAGAAGCCCATACCGATAAGATTTATCTGATCAAATTTCATCCACTGGCGTCAAATGTTCTCGCATCCGCTTCGTACGATATGACCGTCAAAATCTGGGATTTATCGCTCTTGTCATCTACCGAGACGGCAATTGCGAAAATCACGTTGACCGGTCATACTGATCAGATATTCAGTTTGGCATGGTCACCGTGCGGTCAGTACCTTGCCAGCGCATGCAAAGACGGTAAACTACGTATCTATAAACCTCGATCGAGCGACGTTCCCGTGAAAGAAGGAAAGGGTCCCGTCGGAACGAGAGGGGCGAGAGTCGTATGGGCGCTCGAAGGCAGATATCTCGTTGTAATGGGCTTTGACAAGTAAGCACAACGAAGCGCCACATGTTTTGTTGACATATAATAAAAAGAAACATGTATGGAGCAAGTAATGATCGATATCTATATCTTCCAGAGTTTCTGAAAGACAGATTTACGTATTTAAAGCGGACAATTTGAATTCTCCTTTGAACACTGTTGGATTGGACGTCTCGCCTGCCATACTAATGCCATATTATGACGAAGATAGCTCCACGCTTTTCCTGACTGGACGTGTAAGACTCTGTTTTTATACTCAAGCTTAATTACACGAGAAGTTTACCTGGTAATCTTACTCTTTTTTTGTTTCGAACATTATTTTTAGGGCGATTCTACAATATATGCATTTGAAGTAACCGAGGAAGCCCCATATTGCTGTCCATTGAGTCACCATAGATGCAGCAGCTTGCACCAGGGCTTGTCATTCCTTCCGAAAAATAAATGTGACGTGGCTAGCGTGGAATTTGCCTCTGCCTTGAGACTAACAAATAACACAATAGAGCCTTTAAGCTTTACCGTGCCCCGTATAAAGGTACATACTGTTCGCACAATATATATAGTATGAAATCACTGACGTGAAAGCGCTGATATGTTCCATTCGTTCATTCGTTTCAGAGCGAATTATTCCAAGACGATCTCTTTCCCCCAACCAAAGTTATCTGGAAACCGACTTTATCCGCGTCAGAGTGGTTTAACGGTGGCAATAAACAGCCGTCTAGAATGAGTCTTAAACCACCTGGTATGGATAATTGTAAGTAAAAAATTCTATATTCTTAAAATGGAAGGAAATATCCGTTACATGCGAGTTTTTATTCACAGTAACTGAGAATCAATCCCAAAGTGCAGTTACACTTCCCCAAATTCCAACCAAACCATCACCGACTCCTTTTGGTATCACTACACAACCCTTCAGTAGATTAGGATGGAATCCGGACATTAAGGCAAAACAAGAAGAGGTGAGATGGCAATTAAATTTACGCATTTTGCATGTACCTTATAAATTGATATATTGGTGTAAAAATTATTTCTTTTACAAGATATAATCACATATCTGTAACATCAGACTTCATTGAGGGATAAAATCACGATTGGACGGCTGCATGTATAAGCTTCGAATTTGATATGTAGTTTTCTAATGACTTGCAACATTGTAAAGTGTGACAAGCTTGACTTATATAATTTAATACAAAATGCATTATTTGAAAAAAATGTCTTGAAACTATCTAGAAAACAATTTTCTTATATGCTATTAAAATTCATATTGTATTTACGGGGTATTCTTGCTTCTCTATGGGATATCATGATATCATGTTTCATATTATGTTTGAGCATATTGTGTGGTATGTGTGCATCAGATCCAGAAAACTATGAGCCATTTTGTGGGAGATGTCATCCAGTGTTCACTAGAACAAGATCACATGGAAGGTGTCGAGGAACACGAATGGGTAGGTTTCATTTGTCGTGTTAAGTTCGGGTTTTTAAGTAGTTATTTATTTACCGCATAGTAGCTTAATACATTTGCATTCAGTAGCTATACTATATGTGAGTGTACAATATCTTTTGTGCCGCATTATCTTTTTTTTGCATTTTAATAAAAATGGCAGTAAGAAGCAATAAGTTTCGAAGTCGAGAAAACATTTGTTTAAAACGTTTTTTTACAAGAAATACGATGATAAATCAAAACTTTATTTTTATTTTAGGACGAGTGAAAATTGAAGACTTGTGGATAGATGCAAACCGGTAAGGTAAAAATCTAAACGTAATATTGTTCGAGCCGCGTAAATTATTTATAAGTTAGAATTATATATCGCGCGAATGGCAAGAATATCGCAGTGTTACTGTGTATAGAGTGAGAGGCAGTTGTATCTGAGAGAGATATACTTCCAACGATTTTCTTTTGCGGAGGAAGTGAGAGATAAGTACAGTGTTTTATATCAATTTACAACAACTAATACTCATTTTTTCATAAATCTAGCTTAAGATTTTGTAAACGCATTTTTCAATGCATAGAAATAAGAGTTCAGGCCTTGTTAAACCACATTAATTTAAAGTGAAAAGATAAACGAAGTAAATGGCACAAGAGATTTTTTAATCTGGCGTAAATCAATACAATATTTGATATAGCGCAGTGTCGATATGATAACACTGTTCTTATAAAACCAAAATGCGTGATTATAGCTCTAGTCCCAGATCATTTTTCTTTAATCGCTGATTTGTTTCACGTATATATTTCTAGCTACAAATAATTCTATAGTATTCTATAGTATATCACTGTAGAGATTATATTAGAAGTAGGGATATGCTTAATTATTGTCAAGAGAATTGAGAAACTTATAATACGATTTGACAATAGTTTCATCCATCTATTTAATGAATATCAGTTTGGAAGTTTATTGGATGAGTAATTCTTCATAGAGCAAATATACTAGTATATTTATTACGCTTTTCAGTACCGAGTGTGAACGATATCAATTGTGTCAGAGACAATTATTGACGAGTATTTAATTCCCTCTAAATATCCTGTATTAGAATGATTAAGTTCCCGTTGTAAACAAGAAAAACAAAATTTGCAATATGTGCCATTTGTGAAACGACAGACATGACAGCCAATCTGTCGTTCATAAGAAAAAGAAAAAACAGTATTACGACCAATATTATTAGGTCTTTAAAAGTAATTTATTTCGTGAAGTTTGTCGAAGTTGACATTCCTTATTTAACTGCCACACCAGTGCCAGACTTATCTTCGTTTCGGCAATGCCAAGTGTCAATAATGGTCTCAATGTATATGTCATAATATAATCTATCATCGTATATGTGTGATAATAGAGCAAATGACAGTCTCGTCGCAGAATTGTGGGGCAGAGGTTTTTTACGGTATCCTTGTACGCACATACAAAAAGACATTATACAAAATAACTGATAGATACGACGCGTAAATAAGTAATCGTAAGCCAGTAATTTAATTGTATGGCGAAGTATACTTCAATTTACGTCTTGATCGATGAGCATTGAGCACTCTGCAAGATTCAAACAATATTAATCTAAAAAAAAATGACTGATCTTTTTTACGATCTTTTCTTATCAAAATACTAAATGTAATGCCGATTTATTAAGCGATAATCTTTTCATATGAATATTCAGATCAGAATATTTTATCTCGCTTTTCATAATGGTTTTTTCAAACTAGTCGTTATAAAAAAATGATGGTACTATGTCCTCCAAAAACAAGTTTTGTAACTGACGATAAAACGCTAATTTTTCTTTGCGAAAAATTTAATTATGAATATTATATGTATATATAAACTTTTTCTTATTTTTCTTTGCATTTCGGCACGCAAATGCATTTGATCAACATAGTGCCAAAAATCCATTATCAATAGTATTTTTTGTATCTTGCACATTTTAGACCTGTAAGATGTCCCGAAACATTCGAAAGTATTAAGAAATTTTCTATACGTGTCAAAGGTAAAGAATAAGACGAAATTTGATTTGTCGCTGCCATTTATGTCTTGTCCGTACTACTGACTTTATATTGCATTATATTGAAAGGAGGTGTGATAGTGTTGCACATATCTTAATGTAATTTTTTTTTTAATTCGATTATTCGTATATGTTATATATTGCACAAAATTACAATCCAGATTTGTAACCGTTTTGCAGTTTTCAAGCAAGCTCTATCCGTTTACGACCAGATCATGAATAATAAAGCGCGATCTTTTACAGCACGAGATTTGAGATGGAGATGCATAATAAAAAAAAAAATATATACGAGACTGAACGTTTCATGACATTCGAGATCTCGTGCTCTGTAAATCATTGCTGTCTAAATAATTTTATCATATAGTAATGTACCTTTATATCTCAATCTTATAACGTTCATGTATTTCAGCTATAAAACATTTTTATCAAAAATTCTAATCACGTTTGATTCTTAAGTATCCTCCATCTAATAAGTATAATCGTATAAGTATTGTTTCTTAAATATATGTAAAATGAAAGATTTTTTAATATATTGTATTAGAATCTTACCATAACTATATTACTATGATTCAGTTAGTTCAGAAAGCATGTGGAATGTTTTTATTGTGAATAAGTAACTTTTTATAATAACTTTATATAATGATCTATGTGTATATATGCACTTTTATAATATTCCGCCAGCAATAATTTTTTTGTCATTTTTTTTACGTAATATGCAAACATACAATAAAAATAAAAATACATAGTATTAAATAAATCATCTAGTACATCCAACGCGATCTCTGGGGATCAATCTGAGTTCCGCACCGTGTTTAAGAAATACATTTCCTGAAAGCATAGATTGTACGATCGATACTCGTATATTTAAAATAAAAATATTGCGCAATATATGCAATATAATCATAAGATTTACCTGCAGTTTGTTGAGGATTAATTCCTATGCCATCGTCTGTAATTATCGCCGACGTAGCTGGTGGCACTCTAAATTCCTCAGCAGCAAATTTTAACACGGCAGTAAATGGAGTATTTTCCGGTACACTAAGTCTGCAATTAATAAAATAATACATGTTTCTTATTTCAGAGGAAGCTGGCAAAATTGTATAACGCTAAGAGAAATATCGCCGTATAAAAATGTGTGTGTGTGTGAATACATATTTCTTATGTTTTTTAGATTTTTTAGACTTTTAAATATCTTTTTAATATGGGATTGGTAATTATTTCGTTAACAAAACAGATTTACGTACGATAAAAAATTTTTATTCTTTTTCTTTTTTTGCAAAAATCACATTACAGAACGATACAAAGTATAATTTATATTATAGAACATATCAAATCTGGAAAATCAATTCAAGATATCCGCTTCAACGTTACTCCATATCTCACTGCCTGGTTGAGTTTTAACAGTGGACATTCTATTGTATGCTTGCTCGCGAATCACGCGAGGACCGTTAAATAAAATTTTCACTATCTGACAGAGATGTTTGTACTCGAATTTAAAATTTGAGCACCATTTTCCATCTACAAGATGCATGTTTCGGCCAAAGTAGAATATCGCGTCAAGGAAATCTACATAAAACTGGGTGCTATCCTGAAGTAATTTCAAAAGTGGTTTCTTTTCGGTATCTGCTAAAGCTACGCATATCTCAGGATCGTAGTCAGTTAGTTTCGTGCTGAAAGCTTGTACAACTAATTTCTTAATTGTGTCATCGTGCGACTCAACCGTTAAGTGTACCAATCTCGAAACGTGACCGTCATTGAACATCTTATCTATGCATTCCGCTACTTCATCCTCATCGCCATTAGCTATCGCCATTTGCCATGTCATAATTAACGCCTCGTCTTCCATGCAAGACAACGGTACTCCTAACTCTCCTAAACATTCTATAACTATGTTTGTGGCCATGGAGCTGCCTATCGTTTCGTTCAGGAAAGCATTTAATCTGTCCTGTCCAAGATGTTGGGTGTACAGTTTTAGATACTCGTCTACTATCTCTGTGGAAATAAGACTGTCCTTCAAATAACATTCTAACAATTTGTCGCAAGCTTTTTCCAGATCGGAGCACGTAACGTCCCGATTCTGCGGAGATAACTTTCGCTCTAGCTTCCGACGTAAGCAGTTCTCAAAAGGCAACTTTTTGTCCTCGGCCTGCACCTTGGCAACGGTGAGCTCGACGAAGTGAGCACAGTTGAAAGCTTGCGTCACATTTTCTACAGTAATTTGTTCGCTAACAGTTGGGCTCTGCAGCAGCGCGAGGAACGCGTCGATGGTCTTAAAAATGTCAGAGCTGGCGGCCTGCATTGTTATTCTACGACTAAGACACCGTTTTTATTTTAAGCAGCCACTTACACTTTATATGGCAGATTGGGATCGGACGTGAGAGTTATTTTGAACGTGACTTTGGTCCTGTAACACACATTAAATTTTGCATCAATATTGTAGAACATTGTACTCGAACTGACAAAACATATGGTTTTATCGTATCCACATCTTTTGTTGTATACTCAATTTTACGTCTACTGGTAATGTTAGCAAATTTTTGTAAAAAATACGTACGCCATAATCGTTTATACGTGGACTCAATACTGTATAAAATGTGATACACGATAACAGTCGTTCCAAATTGCGGAAAATTCGACTGTTATGTCCAGACACTCCAGACTCCAGGCAAGACTTGCGACCTAACCTCTATTTAACGTAAAGAGAAAAAAATACAACGCCTCCTGGTGGCAACAACTACACATCAATGTACGTGTACTATAATTTTAACATTACCGACAAGTTAATAACATAATTATCTCAAAATATAAAACACTTTTGTTCAATTTCTTTGTATATAGGAAATAAAAGATGTAGTTATATTCTCTTGACATTTTACTTATAATATAAATTTTCATAGCTTGTACTTTTAGACTTAAAAATCAAAAATATTTAAAATTATAAATTGTTAGAATTTTGATTATGAATTAGTAACACATACTTTCTACGTGATTGTTTTCCTGATAGTCTGTTAATTTTTGAGAATGCAATTTCTAAACTTCGACAAAAATTTTAGAATTTTTAATATGCACGCGCTACATGTATCGAAAAATTAAAACTTAAAAGCTTATAAAGTAAAAAATATATATAATGAGAAACGAGGTAGAAAATAGAATAAGTTTTATTTTTTAACTATACATATATTAAACAGATTCAATAGACGTTCTCTCGTAGAAATGTGGTGCCGCGTCCAATAACATTTCTGGCTGAATGACAGTCAGGTCCTTCATGTAAGTTTTATTCGTTTGCAAAATTTCGCAAAATAGTAACCTGAAATAAAGTAATATAAAAATATGAAATCAATATGAAATAAATAAAACTTCTAAGTATTTAGTAGAATAATTTAATAGAATTTCTGCCATACCATTGCGGCTGCTGTAGAGTATATAAACAACTATTTGGGTGAATGTACAAATCCTTGTTGCCTCGAACCGTTCTATACATGCCTGTGTAATGCAGATATGCCGCTTTAGGAAAGAGACCAGCGGCCAAACACTTGAGAATTTGTTGAACACTCCCTGAAAGATAAAAAAATCCATTTTTTAAAACTAGAATTCAAGACAAAGATATAATTGCAAAGATATAATTGCATTTTTAATTAAATTTTTAGATAAGATTTTTACCATTGCAGGATACTAATGGAATGTCTAAGCGCTTCAGCATTTTATGCATTTGCACGCGAATTTCCGTAGCTCTCCGCAAAGCTTTCTGATTAAGGAAATGCTTCTGGCACCAGGCGGGCGCTTTATTCTGTTCATAAGCTGTGTAGACGTTCAGCAAGGTGAGAAGATCTCCCTCTTCCACTTCGAATTTGCGACGTGCTATTCTCGCTTTTAAAGCCGCTTGCCCTCCACCGGGTTGCACAAAAATGTTCTGAACTTGTAGCATGGCGAGTATTGTCGTGATTTCCTCGGAACATCCCATCTCACCTATCGATAAAAAAAACTTATAAATTTATTGCCACAATATATTACGATTTTGTATCATTAACATTATCTGCCCTCATTACCAGATGCGATTAAGGATTTCGCTAGCACCGGCTCCAAAGGCATCTCCGCCATCGTTAAACCTAACGGTGTCGTTAAATCTCCGTTACTGTCGATCGAACCTAACGCATAAAGTAATTCCAATCCCGTGACTACATTCTTGCTGGGCGGCGCAGATGGAAAATTGAATCGCAACACATTATCGATACCAAGGGCCTTGAGTTGCAGTATCGCCGGCGCCAAATCTGACCGTTGCATTTCCGGTGGGGTAGCCTCGAACAATTCAGCGTAAGCCTCTTCTGTGTACAGTCTATTATAAGATTACAAAATATTTTATCAGTCCGCGCGATAATTTCTATAATTCAGAATTAATATAGAAAACAATACATCGCTACCTATATCTCTAAAATTATTGAAACATAATTAATTTCTTGCTTCGTTTACCTAAATGCTTTTCCGGTACGCACGCGACCTGCGCGGCCGGCTCGTTGGTTGGCGGAAGCTTTTGATACGGGGACGATAACGAGGTTGTTCGTCTGCGTTTCCGCTTCGAACCAAGGTATCTTGACGAAACCGCAATCGATTACTGCACATTAGAAGGTACCGGTTATATAATGTTGTCGAGTTAAGTGAGAAGAATAAAAAGCGCACTAATATACCGTGACTAATGTACCGTAAACGATATTTGGAATAGTAATAGACGTTTCCGCGATGTTGGTCGCTACGATAACTTTGCGAGTGTCTTTAGCAGCCCTCCAGAACACCTTAAGCTGCTCCGTGTTCGGAAGCGATCCGTACATCGGTAATGGAAGCAGCTTCTCTAGAAATAAAATATTCATAAAGTGTTAAATTTTTTACCAAATATTAAATGTATTAAAGTTTTCTTCCTCAATTATCATGTGGATCAATTTTAAGGTTTCAAATTCCTTATCGCCTTTATAATGAACAATGGGAACGATTGAAACAACAGAGAATTAATTTAAAATGCATATTATTGAAAAAAATAAGTCTTACTCACGTTTGTCGTCTTTTATAAGCTTCGCGTGTTCCGATAATAGAGAGACTGCTTGATCGACTTCGTCGAGTCCTGTGAGGAACGCCAGGATATCACCCGATTCTTCCGTCTCATGTATTTTTAGAACGGTGTCTACTACGCCATTGACATAATTCGCCACCGGCTCTGCAACGCGTTACAACCTTAATTAAACGATCAAAAATTATAACTTTAGTCACGGATGTGGCTCTGTGCACGGATGTGGCGTGTATACCTTTTAGAAAGAATACATCCACCGGATACAACCGCCCCTCGACGCTCATGATAACGGCGCTATCTTTACTCGAGTCCTTCGTCGTATTTACGTTAAAGAAATCTCGCAGCTCCTCTGCGTCAACCGTCGCCGACGATACGATAATTCTCAGACTCTTCCGTTTCTGCAACATTCGTCAGATAATGTCAATTTATCGTGTGCCGCGCGAGGAAAGCTACGTTTGCCGATAAACACATCAATGAATTTACCCTGATTATTTTTTTTAGCAGTCCCATTATGATATCAGTCAAGAGCGTTCTCTCGTGCACTTCGTCCAGGATAATGACCGAGTAGCTTGTTAATAAGGGATCGCTCATTAATTCCCGTAGAAGAATACCCTCTGTCATATACTGCAAAAGCAATTTACATTAGCTTCGTAACGAAGTAATACGCACATATAGATAAGTATATTTTATTATAAAAAAAACATTAGAAAAACGCTGATATTTCTAATATTTATCATGATATATAACAAAAAAGTGCAATATATATATAATGATGCCGTTAAATTGGAATTATTTCGTAAAATGCGTTTGTTATTACATTTGTCTTGCGCTCACGTCGTGTCGTACCTTAATCTTAGTCGTTTCATCGGTGTAATCATCGAAACGTATACAATAACCCACGGTAGTTCCTAGAATGCAATTGCGTTCGTCGGCCACGCGATTCGCCAGCGAGGTGGCGGCGACTCTCCTAGGCTCCGTGATACCGATCTTTTTTCCATCCGCACACCACCCTGCTTCGAGAAGATACTGAAAAGTGAAAGATATGATTTATAATACGATATTAATTCGCTTCAAGACATATTAGATTTTATTCTGAACTCCATGTTACAATATAAAAAATTCAGTTCAGTGACAAGTCATCATGCGCAAAAAAGAATATTTATTTGTTAATAAATTAATATTATCTATTAACATGTGTGTGAATAAATTAATATTTATTATTATTAGGTAACGTGTACGGGAAAAATTTATTTGTATAATTCTGAAAAATATTGTTACACTGTAGGATTTATTTTTTTTTTAGTGAAGCGATACAGGTGAATAAGTATCTCAGAAATAAATCATTTTCATAAAAATATTTTATTACACATTTTCGTTATAAAAATAATACAAGGCTACGGCGATATAAAATTTGATGAACGCAACTATTGGCATTGATCGCATGTTATCTAAAGCATTAGGAGGCTTACGGTTTTTCATCTTACGTGCACATAATAGGTTTTTGTAATATGTTCGTTATGTTCGTGTTGCAGTTAGGTAACATTCTTGGGACTGGATTAGATAAAAATGTCTAACTGCAGTCAATAACTGACCCACTTCGACGTGTAGATATAAACGCAAGTTGTCTTGTGTCGCAGCGATAAGGAAAAAAAAAATTTGGAACGCGTCGCGTACAACTATTTTACGGATTTCAACTTTTAAAATATTTTTCATACTATTTTGTCAAGACAAAATTATATATCTAAAAGTTTTATTATTTAAGATTTAAGAATACAAGCAACTTGTAATAATATAATATTTTTTATATATTACATATACTTATATAAAAAAGTTTAAGTTCAAATATACATAAAAAAAATTTATCTTAATTATAAAATATATATTTATATATACATATATATAAAATATATTTTTATAACATATACGTTTTACTCTTTTTACGACCATTATTGCGTATCGAACAATTCAAATAAAAAATGATAATTTGCGATATGCCATTTTAAAATAGTTTCTAATTTACTGTATTACATTTTAATTTTCATTTTCAATTAAAATTCATGTAATAATATATGATCATTAATATAATAATCATCTTCTAAAAATCTAAAAAAATATATATATTTAAAATCGTCAAAAAAAAAAATAAGTTCTTCTACCGACCATACATTATTATACAATAATATATGCAAAAATATGTGCTAATGGGAAATGAATAACGTTAAGAAGAAACCGACTGTTATGGATAAGTAAACGTGTACGAGGAGTACCGAAGGCTCTCGTTTGCCGATAATATTTTTTCGTAAGTGTACGTGTAGTGAAGCTCGCTGATAAGAATAAGTAGAAACAAAACTGTAGGTAGCTGCAACCATGCGAATCTGACGTATTCCCAAATGCGATCCAAAAATATTGCCAGAAGCATATAGTCCATCATCGCGTGAAAGTTGAAGATCTTCCACGCGAGAGCGACAGTCCAGAAAGAGGAACTTCTGAAAACGACGGTCTGCCTATCGTAGAGATCCTTTCGGCTGATCATCGAAGGGACGTCGGACTCCAGGAGGTCCTGGTACACGGATATGTACCGGTTCCAAGCGATGCTCGTCAGGCAAAAGTGGAGGCCCACCATTAGAATGTTGTACAGGGGCGATCTCCAGAACGAGGTAGAAGAAACGGCACTGTGGGGTGACAGTGACGACGACGATATTGTCCGAATGGGTAGTCGCTCGTAACCACCGCGGTGATTTGTGTTGCGCTTCAGGAAAATGAATACCGCGACCGTGAGAGCGATGCAGCCGAGACCGTCGCAGACGCCATCCACGAGGTAACCGATAGAGCCAACGTCCGATCTCTCGCCCTTGACGTTGAGCCTCGTCCTGGCCACGTGGCCGTCCAGATTGTCCAGCCAGGCTCTGACTTGGAACAGGACGACGCCCACTCGTCTGTGAAACAGGGAACTCCGTGTGACGTACCGGGCGCCGATCACAGCCACAACTACGTGAGAAAAACTGATGGCGTTCGGCGTCAGCCACGTCCAGGAACGACTGATGCCCAGCAAATAATCCGTCAGGGACGCCAGGGGACTCAGAATGTAGTGATTAGGGTGGTCCAACGTCATGGCCTTCACCGTCACCGTGCAAATCGGATTCAGGTCGCACAAAATTGGCGAATGATACGGCGAAGCTCGCGAGTCGTTCGTGGACGGACGCACATCGTAGTCCTGCACTCGGAAATAGAGTAGCAAATCCATTCCGACGAAGTACAGCAGGAATAAAAATGCCAGACATGTCTTACTGATGAACGTCGACGAGCACATCTTCCAAGATCCAAAGTCTAATCGTTTCACTCTACGTCCGTCGTATCGTTTAGCTTTTCCCTTTGTAATACTTTTGTTTATTTGTCTAAGTCAGTTGTTATAATAATTTGTTTAACCAATGTCTTATTATTTTCTAATATCTCTCATCTAATTAAAAAAAGCTTACACACTCCGTCGCGGGAGTCGATTATTATTTGTATATTAGTCAAGCGTTACCGGTGTGCTACAAATTCAATGTACGTTACATGTTTACGTGTAACAAAAACTTTGTCAAGGCATATGTTTTTATGTCGCGTCGCCTCGTTGATCAACCTCGTTGATCGACCTCGATGATGACTAAGATGACATTCTTTTCAGTGGTCCTTTTCATCCTTTCTCTTCTCCAAAGTATGCGATTCGATTTTCTTCAACCGCTACTAACTTTCCACGCGACAAAACGTTAGAGTAGCTTTAGGAAAACTGCCTTTTTCATCGTACTGACCGCGCACTTTTGTAATAACTGGTAACGCCTTGTAACACAAATTACGTCGTTGATTTGTCATCAAAACTGGATACACACACTTCTGCCGCGGGGGATACAGAGACAAATCCCACTCCGCTCTACCGTGTCGTTGACGCGCGTATTCTGTAATATTTTGTAATACGTTGCATCTCAAGCCAAAACTGAGCTATTATCGGCTCGTCGCCTATCTTCCTTGTATCAGATTAAGACCCCATGTTATTTTCGGTCTATTTCCGATAGGAGCGAGACGACCGGACACGCACACGTGTCCCGCCGCTTCCGACGGTCCTTTCTTTCCCCGCGCGAACGCCGATCGACGAAGTTGCGAGTCACACTAACGGCGGAGACAGGTGGCCCGTCGCGTTTTACCTTCACCGATCACAGATTTCACTCCGTTGAATAATATAGGTCAATATCGGAGCTTGATCCGCGATTATCTCCAGTCCGATGGAGCTCGCGCGCCTTCCGGACGTTGACACGGATCGCGTTAGACTGTAATGCTCATAGGGAAGCCGGGCATATATATTGCCCGGCGATAAAACAAACACGATAATAATGAGAGAGAAGAAGCGTCTTTTCTCTCGCGCTTTCTTACTTCCTTACGACTCCCTGAAAAGCATTTTCCTACGGCTAAATGTTGGAACTCTTTCTCACGTTTATAGTCAAATTCTAGCAGACCGTACTCTCCTGAGTCTCCTGCGCAGAATTCTATTTATATCTGCCTGCGCGGTGTTAAATTTCGTTAGTCAGCAAATGTGAAGGTCGAATATGTAATGGAAAATGCTAGTATCAATGTTTGCCATGTTAAGAAACTGAATGCAAGCCCCGAGAAGAAAATAAGAATTTTTATTTTCACGACGCGTGAATAATTCATGAGAATAAAAACTGGTTTTTCCGCGCTCAAAGTCAATGCAGTAGATGTTGTACGCTCTTAAATATATCACGTATTCTTGCATATTACGTATTCGATGCAAATCGTCCTGTCGTTAAATAATCTCCAACAGTACGTGCTGTCTAGACTTAAGTATTTTTAGCATACTCATTATATTTAATTGCAATTAGCACGCATACAGAACATAACTATAATGTCGAGTATCTAGGATGTGTCAGTATTTGAGACATGCTATTGAGCAACTGGAGTTTCTCAGTATCTTTTTGTACATTTTTTGAAAATACAGATAACTGAAAAATAATTTTATAATATAAATAAAGAAATTATTATTATCTCTTGCCACTATCTCTTGTGACAAGATATTAAGCCTTCTAACTTACATTAACTCATGTTGTGATCAAACATTGACACCGGCGATTATTGACTACGTTACACAGTGGATTATAATCTTGTTTTATAACTACCGTATACTATCTGATCCAAAACATTTCTTTTTCTTATCATAATGATTTTTAAATAAAACCCTATTTCATACTCCAAGCATATAAATCACGAGATAAATCAATTTCTTTTGATATATATATGTAATATACTAGAAATTGTAGTTTAGTATCAAAAGTATCAAAAGAAGCTCCTATTTAAATAATCATTATGATTAAAACTAGAAAAATTTTGGATTGGATAGTATACAGTAATTATTAAACCGGATTATAAGCCGTTGTGTAAGCGTAGTTATTGATACCCATAGTCATAGAAATTAAGACATTTATGTGGATGTAATGAAAATGTAATACCAGTGCTCTATATAGGCTCCCCATCATCTTTGACCAATGTGCTATGCATTCAGATCTTACCTGAGGAACTTGTGTACTTTTGCCACAACCTGTTTCACCAACCAAAACCAAAGTCTGGTACTTCTCCAACAAATAAATAATATGATCCTTGTTTTTGAATATAGGCAGTCGTTGACGCTGCATGTCGAGCGCGAGTGAATGATGCGCATTGTAAACAAATTGTGTAGACGAGTGGGCATCAATATCCGGCTTATCCTCCTGCCACATGCTATCTCCTAATTAATAAAGTTACTCGATTAGTGACTGACATCTCACAGCTTTTGAATTGCGAATCAAATGGGACTTTCATGCATCTTTTAAAAATTAAACCGTACAGGTTAGACTGAGTTCGAATTGCAAACTGCCTGTTGTCCGAAATGGCAATTAGATAATTGTTAGTCATTAACGTATCCCAATAATTCACAGTATAAAAGTTGAAGCAGCTTGATTTAAAAAATCGGAATAAATATAAGATTGAAAAACATAACCTTACCCGGCTTGGAGAAAAGCGGCCGAAACATCTTTGGAAGAGTTTAAAACAACAGCTTTGACACAAGAAAAAGTTATATTTACACGTATTACTTAAATGGAAAAATATAAATTGTGTGAATAAAATGGAAAAAATGCAATTGCAAATAAATGCAATTGCATATCAGCAGGACAGAAGCTTTATGTATACAAACAACAGCGACAGTTCTATAGCACTTGCACGGTTGCACGGTAGATGGCTCTTGCCATCGTCAATTTACACGTGCGTCCCGTGCGTCTGTCCAATTACCACTAATAAAAGTCGCTCTTGATTGCTCTTGATACAATGACAAACGCAGTAACAATAACAATTTTTATACGCTGACACAGAAGTTTACTTGTAATTCAACTTGCAAATCATATGTGATGAACATTATATATAGTACGGATTGGTATTTGAAAGTATTGTGATTGTAAGTATATGCACATTTTCTGTTATCAACACATCCTGTTATCTTGCGCGTGACACGTCTGATAATGACCTTATTTTGATAGATAATACGTTGCTCCGGTCTCTTCTCCTCTGGTCATTTCGGGAGTCAAGATGTCAGAAGCTTACGATGCCGACTACGACAAGGTATTATGCATAAGTAGTATTTGTAAATATTGGAGTACAAGGGATTTACACTCAAGGAATTTTTTTGCTTAATCAACGAATATGTTTAATTGCGATTCTCTTATAGCAGCCTGTTCTAAAATTTTCACACTGTTTACATATGCGTGTATTAATGGACGTTGTGTAATCAAGTCTTACAAAATTTCAATTCTAAATTTTATGCGTTATATAGATTTGGTTTCATAATATTCTATCATTTTTATACAGGAACACCCAAGAAATCTTATTCCAGAACTGTGTCGGCAGTTTTATCATCTCGGATGGGTGACTGGTACTGGTGGCGGTATCTCCATAAAACATGAGTTAATATCTACAGTAAGGGTCGTGGCACATAGAAAAACTTGAGCAGTAAGCAAATCAGCTAATCACAGTAAAAAACTTAAGGCACGGCCCTAAACAGTGTTGCGAATCCATACCGTTGATTTCCTTACTGGTTAAGTTTTTCCACGGCCCTAATACTTGTTTTAAAAGCTTGATTGTCATATGTGCAAAACTGTTATTAAAGTATAGATATTCACAAAAATTTCTGTCCTACAGAGATAAAATCTACATAGCTCCTTCCGGCGTACAAAAGGAGCGTATGATGCCCAACGACATGTTCGTGCAAGATATCAATGGAACAGACTTGGAATTGCCTCCGCCAGAAAAGAAACTGAAGAAGTCGCAATGCACTCCGCTATTTATGTGTGCCTATTTAAGAAGCCACGCAGGTGCTGTGATTCACACCCATTCGAAGTTCGCTGTGATGGCAACACTGCTATGGCCTGGGAAAGAAGTCAGGCTCACTCATCTCGAGATGATAAAAGGTACGCATATACATTTAAATCATCTCTTCAAGTCCATTTACAGATGATTTCAAATTGATAACGACATAAAACTGTTCGACTTACGCAGGCATATGGAATCAGAAAGAAGGTAGAGCGTATCGTTACGACGAGGAGCTGGTAATACCGATCATAGAAAACACTCCCTTTGAGAAGGATTTAAGGGACGATTTAGATAAAACTATCGTTGATTACCCTGAGACTTGCGCTGTATTGGTACGCAGACATGGGATTTATGTGTGGGGCAATTCTTGGCAACAGGCAAAAACTATGTAAGCAATTTTACTATTACATGTCGCAATAAAATTTATTTAACGATCTTTGTCTTAAAATGTCTTCTTTTCCTTTTTACAGGACGGAATGTTATGATTATTTGCTCGACATCGCAGTTCAAATGAAACAACATGGATTAGATCCGTCGATAACTCCAAATGATTATGAATTAAAATACCAGGCAAATAATAAATTAGGATAGTCAGTAATTTTAATATAAAATTAATTTTTTGCTATAATTCTATGCCATGGTGCCATAATTCTATGTGTCTCTAAGCTATATATATCTTTTAGACATTAAACGTGTATAAAAATCAAAATAAAAAATAAATTATAAAATTTTGATTATAATTCACATATTCCACATGTATCATTATATGCATGTTATGTTTATAAAGCGTAAATAGTATGGATATTTTCAAGTACGTATATCAAATGATGCAAATTGTTTTCTAATCTTTGCTAGCTCGATCTTTTCCTCTTTGCTCATATGACAATCTTTTCAGTCGGATCTATCTATATTTAATATTCTGTCCGATGCTAATATTTCTCTACCGAGTTGTAATGGAAAGAGTCTTTCTTAATCCTATAATACAAGATTTTTCCATCCGATAATTCTACGTAAAATTATTAGCTAAAAAAGAACAAGAGGATTTGTTATCACCGCGAGTGTTAATATATGACCAAAGTTAGGACACACACTTCGCCCGAAGTGGTGAAGCACTCAACCTATAAGTTCATCATCTGGAGAATCGGACAGATGCGAAAGTACCTTGAATAAAGTAATGCTCCGCATTGTGCCTCACATTTTTAAATGTTCATTCAACATTGTTAACATGTGCTCGTTTTCTAGCATTGAAGCTGAAAGGAGACATTGTATCTTTTTTTAGATACACAGAGAGGATTTTTTCTTAGAATTTACTCTGAAAATCATGATAGTTGTGGGACTGCAGTATTACGAAGAATTTTATGCGAGCTATATTGATTAATATTTACCATAACAAAAAATATTAATATCTATTACAATAAAATATAAAACATGTTTGATTAATTTTACTATAATAAAATATATAGCAAAATTTCAATAATTTTTCAAAAATTACAACCAGTTTGGTAATTCTTATTACGTTGTTTGTAAAATGTTTTTTGTATATTTCAAAAATTCCTATTATTACCGGTAATATTTCCAGATTAGTTGCTAAGTTGTCCCAAATTTGTAGTAAATTTAACAGTAAAATATAATAAAAAATTCTCTCCATGTAGAACTTTTTGTCTATTTTGGTATATTAATTAGTAATTGTCATTGAATGTACCGTTTCTCTCGCTTATACCTACGCGGCGTTTCGGCACTTCTGATACATACAATACATATATATAGCGCAATTAACATACCTAGATAATTGCACATCATTCCTCCCGCTTCTTTCCTTTTCAGAATCAGTTTCTCTTTTTTTCCCGAACAAAATGTCAGGATTTACTCGGTCAATGTCATACCGGGCATTTAAACCGACTAATATATCTTGTGCAATTACTGATGCAACATGTATCATCCCAATAATTTCTCGCTCCCATCTTCGTTTAATTCATTCATGATAATTAAGATCTACGCAACAGGTACATTTATAACGCCGCGTCAGTATTGCGAGGAGACTGTGGGATTTCTTGCGCATGCGTATAGTAGCGCGCAAAGCGTAATTATTTTACACACACGTATGTAGATTGTTTCACATAAGGCGCTTCCTGAGCTACATTTGCGCGGAAAGAAATTATAACGGTTGCAACGAATATTATTGGTATTCAAGTAATAGAGTCGACTGCAAACGCATAAACTATATTGTTTAATTTCTAAAAATCTTCAGAGACTATTTTCCTTAACACATACATATATGTATAGTATTATTCTCTTCTTATAATGGTTCTGAAGATACCTGTATTTCGGTGAGAAATATACGCTACTAATCGTCAGAAACGGCTCTCGTCAATACGTATATTACGTAATATTATACGCGTCAGAAATCTCGCGGTCTCTCAATTAACATTGCGCTATGCCCGACGAAGTATATCTCGTTTGTCTCACAATCAGTTTGTCTGTTATACTAGTCGTGTCACGATGGATTTATCGTGGCTTTCGTCACCCTTTGCGCTATTATTGATTACTCTGGCCGTCATCGGCGTCCTGAAAATTGTCGCTGTGGTGCATCATACATATTTTTATTGGAAGAATAAGGGTGTACCTTACCTGCCCAATTCACTATCATCTTTTATAATGAGTTGGAAATTCATTCTGGGTCGCATCAGCATTATCGACCATATTCAATATACACATAATTACTTTCCGGACGCAAAATATGTTGGAATAGTAGATATTATGTCATCATCAGGTATGCTGTTGCGCGATCCTGAGCTAATCAGAGACATTATGGTAAAGGAATTTGAATCCTTTCCGGATCATCGCAGTTTCATCGACCCAAGCGTTGAACCGCTATTTAGCAGGAACGTCTTCAACTTGCGTGGAGATCGTTGGAAAGAAATGAGGAATACATTAAGCCCCACTTTCACCGCCAGCAAGATGAAGTTCATGTTTGACCTGATATCGGAATGTTCTCACAATTTCGTTAATTATTTGGTCGATCATCCGGAAGTCTGTCACGCGATCGAAACGAAGGAGGCCTTTAGACGATACACCACCGACGTAATTGCTACGACAGCCTTTGGCATAAGTGTAAATTCAATGAAAGATCGAGACAATGAGTTCTATATAAAAGGAATAGAGGCTACCAAATTTGCTGCTGGACCGCTAATGATGGTTAAGATGATGTTATTTCGCGCGTGTCCACGACTCGCTAAATCAATAGGTCTGTCTTTTTTCCCGCCGGCTATTATCGAGTTTTTCAAGAAGATCGTGGAGGAAACTATTAGAACGCGGGAAGAGCAAGGCATCGTCAGGCCGGACATGATTCATTTATTAATGCAGGCTCGGGACAAAGAAGGTGCCGGTGTACATAAGATGACATTAGATGACATCGTTTCGCAAGCCTTTATCTTTTTCTTCGCTGGTTTCGAAACATCTGCGACGCTGATGTGTTTCGCTGCTCACGAGCTGGCAGTTAATCAAGATGTACAAGATCGTTTGCGCGAAGAGATACAACAACACCTTGCCGAAGGAAACGGTAAGATTTCTTACGAGTCGTTGTCGAAGATGTCTTACATGGATATGGTGATCTCCGAGACTCTCAGAAAGTATCCACCGATGATCATGACGGACAGAGTTTGCGTTAAGAGATATGAACTACCTCCGTTGCGACCAGGCTGCAAGAATGTGATCGTCGAACCTGACGATGTATTGATGGTTGCCATTCACAGTTTACATCGCGATCCGAAGTACTTTCCGAACCCGGATAAATTCGATCCCGAAAGGTTCAGCGAGGAGAATAAAGACAACATTATACCGTACACTTACCTACCATTCGGTCACGGACCTAGAAAATGTATCGGCAATCGGTTTGTTCTCATGGAGACTAAGATTCTGATAGCTCATCTTTTACAAAAGTTCACTCTGAAGACTACGGAAAAGACTGTCGAACCAATCGTATACGCTAAAAAGGAGTTTACGTTGCAACCTGTTGGCGGATTCTGGATTGGCTTGGAAAAGAGAGAAACGTAAAAATCTTGTACGTAATACATTATCGTACAATGTAGTTGTGTTTGGAACAAAATTGCTGGATTTTTAACTTTTAAGATATTCAACGCGTATGCACTTTGGAAGATGACTAAAGTGTACAATAACATATGTTTTGCGATGTATTACGTCATTATATACACAAAGCAAATAATAACCAAGTTTTTGCTATAGTGAGGAATAAAAAAATAAAATATTACGATAAATCATGAGTCTACTTGCGTAGACTCTCAAGTCTACTTGATTGTGATCGTTTTTAATGATTTTTATATAACTTCCATTTGTCGCTAAATAGTATAGTAGAAATAATAGAGTCAATATATCGTTAATTCTTCATATAGGTAAGAACGTCGCACAAACGTCTTTCGCACATTTTTGTTTCGAAATTTCTTATTAGTTCAAATTATGTTTGTTGTAATTTATTGTAAATTTAAGTGTTTGATGTTATAGTATTACATATATTTAAATAAGTATAACGAAACAATATCATTAATATGTAACACGCTATTATATGCTATATTGCATATGTGTATTTATAATATTTTTTTATAAATGGGATTTTTTAAATTTCTAATAAAATTAAGAGTCACTATTTTATTATAGCTATAATATAAAATACAAACAATCTAATTATAATAAACGGTCAAAGTATTTGACATGTTTTATAGCATATGTGACACATTTCAATCAAAAATTGTTAATCAGATATGATTGTGAATCAGATATGATTATTTCTCTGAGATTTGATAGTATATAAAAAAATAAGGAAAACAATCCATTACACTTATTGTTAGTGCAAAATGCGCAGATAGTTATTAAATTGATTACCTACACAAACGTTTACAAATGAGAATTTAATTGTTATGGATTGCGATATTTCTGAGAGATTTCTTTTCAAGCATTAAATTATAATAATAGATAACATTATTCAAAAATGTCCAACAAAGTTATAATTAAAATGGTAAAATATAAATATATAAAGTTATTCGTTTAGTTTATAATCTTAAATGTAGCTAAGTGTAGTATACAGTTGTATGCATGGCAGACTCTTATTATTTGCGATTGGATAATAAATTGATAACGAGAAATTATACACACATAGTACCACAAGAATCCATGTGTCTCTTGATTTGAGATAAGCGTATGTTTACCTTGGTTTGTATACTGCAAATTTGAAATTGAATAATTTTGTCTATCATCATTTTTGCACACTCTGTATAACTCTGTGTTTTGGATTCAAGGCTGTTTGTTATCAATGGGTGTATCTACAAAATTATTTCAATATATTATTACACACGCACAAATCTTGTACAGTAGTAATAAGAAATCATGTTGCATCAAACGTGAATATTACATACAGGGTGTTCCCGAGTTAAACGGCCAAACTTGAAATATGAATTTAAAATCTTAAAAATAAAAATTGTCCTGTGGAGGTATCCACGCAAGCGCTTTGTTTAAGAAATATTGAGTTCTGAATTCACAGAATTAGGAATCAATAATTTCGAAATAATAAAAGTTTACCTTCTTTATTGCTAAACAGTCATCAAAATTAAAACAATTATTGTCTTTATTGCTTAACTTTAACCAAAATTTAAGTATAAAATATTTTGTTCAAAATAATGGCTTGGAGAGAAATAGCCTGGAAATAAACATTGCATCTATCGGTAAGGGAACAAATTTTTTGTATGGGATGCTTTCAAGCAAAAAAGATAATAAAGTGCCTATTAATGATCTTCAAACATTAAAACGAAAGATAGTATGTACAAGCGGAGAAATAAAGACGCACAATGTCAGTCAGTCAATCGTTTTCTCACCGATAAGTGCAACGCTTGTCTTTGGGCTGGAGGCCATCATTTTAAACAAAATATTTAATACGTCAATTTTGATTATTGTAAAGCACTAAAAAGCATAATTATTTTTATTTTGATTATTGTTCATTAAAAGGGATAAACCTACATTATATATTAAAATTATACATTCCTAATAGTTCTGTAATTTTAGAAGTCAATATCTCTTGAAAGAAACGTTTGCGAGCATATCTCCAGAGCAAAACTTTTATTTGTTTTAAGACCCTAAACTCATGTTTTAAGTTTGGCCGTTTTACCCGAGAATACACTGTATGTGTACATGTCATATGTGTATGTAACTATAATATACATATATAACATAAAATAAGTATTGATGCTTGAATATATATTTTCCTGTAAATGAGCTAATAATGAGTATAATACTTTTAAATTTATGTACTAAATTGTAACAAAAATTCGTAGCGTTTTTTTAGTAAAATTCTAAGTCAATTATTACATTTGTATATAAATATTTATTCAACTACATATGCGACGTTTATTCCATTTGGCATCTTTGCGATCAATTCATTTTGTCCTTCCAAGATTTTATATATTTTTCATCGCCAACTGTTAAACAACGTTACGCCTTTTGTTACAACCTAATACAAACCTCATTTTTGTCAATTAATTTTGATTCCAAATACTTACATTAATGGTTAATAGTATTTCCTTTATATTTTTCACAAACGTCATTATCTGGAACATGTTATGACATTTATTATCAATAAATTATCTTTTAGTCTTATAATAATAAATTTAATATAATACTTATTAATAATTAATAAAGTAATTATTTAATAAAATAAATTTAATATAATAGGTATAGTTGGGTATAGTTTACTTTTTATAGTTTTTTTTTATACTATTGTTTATACAATTTTTTACACTCTGCATGATTAGATCAAAATACTTATAATGTATCAGATAAATTACAAATATAAAAGATTACAAAAATAGGAAAATTATAAAAAAGGAATACGATAATTTGACTCCATAATATTTACCTTGTCAAGCTGTTTCTTAGAATACACGTTATTAATAATACCAATTAGTGCTGTGATTGTACTAATTTCTCTATAAAGACAAAATATATTATATATAGTTAGCATGTATAAGAAACTTTCATAATTATGAACAGAATACATGTATGTTAATGCTTTTATAAAGAAAACTCTTTTATTACTTTGGTTTTATTTGATCCCAATTGTTAAACATATGATCAAGTATAGTATTATTTCTTGCATGTCTCATGACAATATAATGAAAGAAATCAATATGGTTTTTATTGATTAAAAAATATCCGTTATTAAGCTTTATTCTCATATCAAGTATAAACCAATTGCGCAGGACAATATAAGTTTGATCAGAGCAGGCCAAAAATTCAAACATTTTAATACTTTTTTTATATATAAATGTATCTTTCATATAGAGCCGAAGAGTATCATCATCCGCAACTGCCAAACCATTACAATATGTCCATTTTCCCCACCATGGTAAAAGTATATTATTTCTAAAAAGATGGATCACAAAAGTGTGAATAGTCTCGTATACATTTTAATCAAACAGTTTATCAAGCGTTGAAAATAATTAAAAGATATGGTTATAAAAAAACGTTATATGAAAAATTACTTAGAATTCTCTAGATGCCATTTCAATTTAGTAACGGCTTCTGTCTTGCATTCAGGATCGCCCAGAAGACATGCCCATTTGGCGGCTTCTTGCCTTAAACATTTTGTAAAGTCATTGTCCTCAGACTTCTCCTTATATCCTATTTTTCCAAAAAGTGGACGCAATTGATTCAGTATAACTACCTAAATATTGAAAAATAAATTAATATTTCTATCAATTAATATCTTAAGAAATTGTTGCATATGAAATTATTAACATTTTCTTCAAACTTTTTTATTTGAAAAAATTAAATACAACGTAATCCCAAAATATTTGATTTTTTTTATTTTTTATTATTATATGTATTTTATTGTGGCAATATAAACTTGTGTAAATTTAGTAAATATATTTTTACATAATTTTTTTTATTATTATTGAATTTCTGTTTACTAATTGTAGGTAGATTTCAAAAATTCTAATTGCAAAGCTTTTATGAAATAAAATATATCCTAATTAAAAAACAAATTAATTCATTAATAAAAATTCTCTTTAATTAAACATATATTTTTATTGAATATTATTTGAGAGTTGTTATTGTTGTCGTATATATATATATATATATATATATATATATATATATATATAATGCAGTAATCATGTATAATTTCTTATTAACAAAACATAATTTTACCTTAAACGGTTGATGTTTGGAAAATGGAAAGAGATATGATAAGTATTCTAAAGCTTTAATCATGGGATACCATGCTTTGTAATCTGTTTCCTGCGATAGATATTTCGAAAGATCGCAGAATATGGAAAATTTTAGTTTCTTTGCTATCATAAGATGAAAGGCGTCGTCTATGATTTGAGCTCGATTGAGAACATGAATTTTCTTATAGTTCTTAGAATTCAAGTAGCGTGCAATTTTTAGCCAATTCTCATCATTATAATTGACACGATAATATCCTATCATATAATAAAGAAATGCTATCTGTTATTAAATTATTTTGATATGGAATTCAATAGGAGAGACGTTCAAATACTCTATATTTTCTATACATTAGATATATGTTTTATTTAAATTTTCGAATATCTTAAAAGAAATACAAATTATAGATTACTGTATTAAATTATAGTTGTAATATTATTTTATTGTATCAAAAAGATGGAATAATATTAGTTTGAATGTTACATTGTCTAACTTGAAAATTTATGTGACAATGGGATAATATTATTAATCATTATACATGAAGATTATATCTAAAATTGTTTTTTATTCGTATGTGTCTATTTCTTTGAAAAAGAAAAGGAAATATAGTTTTGTTACAACACATTTGAATATTTATTACAAATTATTTGCACCGACAAGATAATTTAATTTATATACGTGCATGTGCATTTTAATGAAAAATAACTGATCAATATTTACCTGTTTGTTGTATATTAAATATTACCCAAGTATCCTTTAAACTTAATTTTGAATCAATGAGCATACGATAATTTTTTCCAGAATTAAGCCACTTAATGGTTGAAATATCATTAAAATCAAGATATCTTTGCGTTGTATTCGTCAACGGTACCATCCAATCTCCATCATTCGTGATTTGAATATATGCCTCTTCTACCTCTACAGATAACACGGGAAAACTTTTTTGCTCTATCCAAGGATTCATTACTTTTTTAATATTAATTGTCGGCAATATTTCAGGCAATTCTTCTTCATAGGCAGTTTGCATGTCAGTCCAGAAATCATTCAGAGAAGCCGATCTAACAAAAGTTTATAAAATTTGATTCTGATGATAATGTGTGCATGTGTGTTTGTATAAATACAAACATAAAATATACAGTTTATACACATGCGCGCGCTTATGTATAAATGTGTGTAAGCTATTGCCTAATTTATACACATTGTTTACATCTGTATATCAATTTTCTTATGCAAGTGACTTGTAAATCTATTTTGTAATGTAGAAGGAATAAAAATAACCATAAGGAGGAAAGATCAGTAGTTTTAATTATTAAAAAATATATAGCTATTTTAAAATAGTTATTAAATAAGTTTGTAAATTAAATAAAAGAAAATAAACAATTAAAAAACAAATAAAAAATAAGATAAATAACCATAAAGGTACTGACGAGATAAATGATAGACTCTAAATGTTAAAGAGAAATTTAAAAAGATATAAAATATCAAAGCAGAGAATAAATAAAAGAAAAAAGAGAACAAGTAAAAAGATATTTTTTATAATAAATGTGAATAAATGAAATAGAATGGGAACATCAACTATAGAAATAATTGGAAGATAACATAAAAATTAAATAGGAGTTACGGATTTCTGGAACAGAAAGTAATAAAAAAATAAGGGCAGAAAAAAAATTAATTCAAAAAGATTATAAAGACAAAAAATTTTTCCTAACAGCATGGTCATCTGTAGGAGTGGACAGAGGAGAGAACTGTTACCCATTTCTGGCTTTTTTTGAAAATACAAATTAAAATAAGATAATTATACATCTATGCAAAAGAACGCAAAAGACATCAGTTGATAAACTTTAATCTTGAATATACATATGTTGTACATTTATAATATAAATAGAGGAAAATATAAGTGTTGAAATGTTAGTGATGATAGTGATCATAATGTTAATATGTATTGTTGATCTTACTTTCTAGAAAAATTTCTGTGGAAGCCCAGAACCAAGAAATAAAAGTAAAGAAATAAATATTTGAAAAAAATTCAAGTATGAGAGAGATAAAGGAAAAATAATATAACAAAAAATATGTACTTACTGTCTTTTGAAATAAGTATTAATACCGTTCCAAAATACTTTGTCGCCTAGTATACTTTGCAACATGCGCATTATAAAAGGTGCTGCGGCAATTTATGTCATAAAATGTTATTGAACATTAGTCGTATTAAATAGTAGTTATAATATATATATATATATATATATATATATATATATATATATATATATGTCTTTTGTAAGTGCTAGTAATTTTGCAAAGAATCGTTAATACAAGCTGTTAATTCTTATGGGTAATTTTTTCATTTTGCAGCAAATTACCGTATAAAGTATAAATAAAATGCAGAAGTGTTCTTTTTTTTCTTATAAGATATATGTTCAAAAATTTGTACTAATTGACTAATTTTTAATTATTTGAATACTTACCTTTTACGTAATAAGAAAGAGAGAAAATTGAATTAATGTCAGAAAATTGATCAGTTTTTGATATAAGAGGACTCATAATGGATAGGACGTCCAAATGGAGAGATTCTTGCATAGTTTGGATTGCAAATAAATCCGACAAGCTAGAACCAGAAGTCTAGAAACAAAACGGAAGAATAAAATAATTGATAAACATTTAATAAAGAGATATTCTTATTTGTAACGTGAAATAGTATTAATTACGTGTTATTCTTAGAAATAAATTTGCTATTTTCTATTTTCAATTTTAATAAATTAAAAAATGCGTAATTTATTTATAATTGTTTTATGCAGACATCTTTACTAAAAGTGTTCAAGATGTTTTTAAACAGCACTTGACTGAAATTATTTAGAAAAATTGCTGAAGACTTTCCTAGTACCATTTTAATACGTAAGAGAACTTTATTTTATAATAAAATAACATAAAAGATATATAAGAAATTTACCTCCTTAATGAGATCCTCTATATAGAAAAATGTAGCAATACCTTCGTTCAGCCACATATAAGACCAACTTGATGGGCTGACTGCAGTACTCAACCACTGACGTGATACTTTACGTCCTATCAATGATACTACTTTTATATGTTGCGCAGCGGGATCTAATTCTTTATTAAAAATAATGTCTTCTTCTCTAAAAACCATTTATAATTAACGCGGTTATGTTGAATCAATGTTATCAACACGCCATGTTATTAATTCTGCTATTAATCAGTACATATCAGAATGCTTTATTATCAGATAGGTCGGACTTTTGACTTATATACGTATAAAAAAATATATTGTCAATTTATTTTTATAAAATAAAACATCTGTTGTCGAATTATTTGTGAAAAATATGATTTGATCGATAGTGTGATTACATCAAAGACGTAATGAGCATATTTTTATGTATGACTTTTATTGGTTTTTAATTTTTGATAGTCTAATTGTCGGGTCTATTGTAATTTTTAGCGAAATGTTTGCAAGCGATGTTAGATACATCTGAAAATATCTCGTATTTGTCACGCCATATCTCACTTTGCTTTAGAAATAATGAATACCTATATTTTAACGCAGAAATTATATGTTTAACAACTGACAAGGCAAGATACAATATAGCTACCCAATAAAAGCAAAATATTGACAATATTCTTATATTCCAACAATTTGCTAACATAATCAAATGGAATCTGTCTATTTTGTACACATTTAAATGATCACTAAATAGTAGATTCAACTTGACTTCCTCAATCGTTCTGCCGATAATTCTGATAACAGATTCTATTCTATTTCTAATATTAACTAAAATTTATAACAGATATTTTGCAAAATTGATTTTCGATATATTTAACTATTGTAGATATTGTAGAACTGTAATATGTATACATGTAATATAATAATTTTTAATAAATACAAGCTATTTTGCAACATCTTTAAAAAAGATTTACACACTTGATAGACCGGCAAAGAAATTAAAATTTTCATGATTCGAAAAAGTTTATATATTAAATTAACAGAATGAATACAATTTCTGAAACAGTATGGTTTTCTTTATTTAATCCGTCAACTTGCCATTGTTATGCAATAATGATGTCTGTTGAAGAATCAAAGTTATTCATATGTTTGAATAAGGTTCTAACACATTCATTTATCTTGAAATATATAATAATCATATTGTATTTTGCAGCAAAAATTAATCTAATGAATGTATCTGTATTGCTAAGCAATTTTTCGATCTTCGGTTAATAGTACAGATTAACATTAATCCGGTCATCATATCCCGAAAATCAAAAGAAAATTACATATATTTATACGCAAGTAGTTGCATTCTTGTCGGATATAAATATATAAAAGTAATAGGATAAAATTCTTCAAAAGTAATATTCGATAAAATTTATCAAAATATAAATACAATATATTTATTATTTTTTTACATGATTATATCAGAAATAAAATATAAAAGTATTTTGTAAAATAAATGCAATTTTTATTTGAAAAAATAAAAAAAATTTTGCACTGCTTCTCGAATAATTCGACAAAGTACTGATGGTTTCATAATTGATATTTTCTTCTGCAGAATCGTATATTTTTAAAGAAATTATATTGTGTTCCTCTCCGAATGATATACAATTAAGTTTACTTAAATTATGATAATTATAACGTTGCTCTGCTAGTATAGAACGTAAGTAATTCTCTTTACGATAGAGTGCAGTTTAATAAAATAATATTTAAATTTAGTACTATTACAGTATCACACACATAGCTTAAATTTATATATATATATATATATATATATATATATATATATATATATATATATATAAAGTACGATGTATCATGTACTGTTATGATAGTTGCAAATTTCTGCCAAAGTCTATCTAGCTCTGTAAAGATATACAGATTCTCCAACTATTAAATGTATATTTAACTATTTAATAAGAGCAAAAAGACAATCTCATCTTTTCACAAATCCATGTCTAATCGTGATTTTAAAATATTTGTGTTTAATAATATATATTACCTATAAGATATGAGTGCCCACTTTGCCATATCGTCATCTAGTAAACCTGGAATCGCGACGTGTTGCACGTTTGAAAAGTTTTGCAATTTTTTCCACTTAAATTTTAAATGTAACGTGAAAGATGTAGCAATAAAGCTTGCAAAACTTTGGTCACTTATCGATTGCTGCCTGCCTCGCCAATTAATGTTTTCAGTAGAAATGGACAAATCACATAGTACAAAAGCTATGAGGTGAGTGGGTATTGCTGGAGTAGTATTGAAAGATGTGATTGCAGTATCATTTACAGTCTCTGATGTGAATATTGGCATATTAGATAAAGCCGTGTATTTTGCATGGTGCTTTATAGTTATAGTAAATTTGGTCTGAAATTTTGGCTCATCCCAACATGGAAACATCCTTCGTGCACCCATCATCCAAGTACGCGTTGCGATTAACCACCTAATTTTATCAACATTCCAGATAACAATAAAATTTCTATTAGTGTGTTAGTAAGAGGGGCCAAGGAAAAATAACACGAAAAAAAACATAATGGGACGCTTGTGACTGAGTTTGTTAATCGTTTTTATTCTTGCAACGTGCCTTTATTTTAAAATTGATTGACGATTAACAATTTCAGTCGCGAATATGTTTATATATGTGTTTTTTGCATCTGTCACGTTTGTTCCGTGTTACTTTTGTCTCTGGTGTCTCCCGTTAAAAGATAGCATAGGTGCTAATAAATGAGAAACGCAATTATTGTGTTATAATTAATATTAATAATATTTCATCACGTGTATTTTTTATTAATGCTTTTTATTATTGTGTAATTTTATATCCGCTCTTTTTAGTAT
Organism: Temnothorax longispinosus; assembly: GCF_030848805.1. Classification (NCBI taxonomy): domain Eukaryota; kingdom Metazoa; phylum Arthropoda; class Insecta; order Hymenoptera; family Formicidae; genus Temnothorax; species Temnothorax longispinosus. The sequence continues at coordinate 26,398,083 of NC_092358.1, forward strand.
AAGATAGAATGATAATTCCGTAATGTACGATGTATACGTAAAACAAACACAATTTTGGCTAGAGAAATCTAAAAAACGAAACCACATAAATTTGGTAGTTAAGAAATCAGACTACTTTAATGCAGTACTATCTATGTTTAAACAATTAATGCTATTAGAATATCTTTTACAACCCTGCAATATATTTCTGTGTTAATCTGTGACACATTTTGTATGTTTAAAGGATTTTTATTAAATTGTAAATAATTGTGTAGACTAAATCTCGAGCTCTTAGCTAAAACGCTTGTTGGTACATATCTTTTGAATATTAATAATTCTTGTAACAACGTGTATTCTTATTATTTTTAAATTTACTTACTTCAGATCTCCTGTATCGTTTATGTACAAAGTCTTGAAAAAACCACCGATGTTATTATCTATAACACTCGTAAATGCCATGTTTAGCATGTATTTTCCAGGTGTTAGTTCATAATCAAAGTAAAAAACGATAATTTCCATTTTCTTTATGTATTTGTAACTTTGTATAATATTCTTGTTGGTTTCATGTTCAATCAATGTTACATTTGTGATATTAAAATTAGAGTGCAAATATATGAAACTTGTTGCTTTCTTAATCATGATGTTTACTTCAGATGTACCGTAGAACATATCTTCTTCGGCTGCAAGTTCTAGTTGTATTTTATAATGCTCCGGTACTATATCCGGTAAATGAAAATTATCTTCAGTGGAAGACTCGATGGAAGATTCAGTAGGAGACTCATTGTTCCCATTTTTATCAGGATAAGCGTAATAATGTTCTACTCTTATAAATATAAAAATGCTAGTTAATAGTAGTTGTAATAATCCCATGGCAAATCCAAATAAAGTTTAGTAGTGTTTGCGAAAACCTATAATGTTTGTTAGAAGAAAAAGAAATACAAACAAAATGTAATGTAAATAATATTTCCAGACAACACACGTGTATCTGAAGAATACCTTAAACGCCCCAACGTCCTTTAGACATACGTGTTGTCTGGAAATTAATTATAAAGAAGAAGAAATACAATTACAGCTATTATTTTATTAAAATAATTTATAACATATTCAGAAAAAAATTAATAACTTCTATCACAGATCTTGGCTCATAATATATTAATATTGTGTTTATTTTTAAAGCTATATATTGTTAGAGCTATATATTGTGATACAAGTATGTAATTTTCAGAGAATCGCACAATTTTTTTCAAAATCTTGAAGATTTTGTTTTAGAATTTAATGTTTAATAAAGAAAATATTTTTTTCATTAAGCTTGTCTAACGTGCCGCGTGCCGCAAAATACTAATTTTGATGTATATTGATGTATATTGTGTATATACATATGTAGAAGTATTATTCGTATTAGAAATAATAAAAGTGAGAATATCTTTCAAAATGTCTCACGGAAATAATTGCACCCGAAAAAGTCTAAAAAACCAACACAGTTACATCACCGACCAAGTATAAGTAACGATAAAAAAAAACACATACTCGCTCGCAAAAGCACAAACATATTCATCTGCGAGAGCATATAAATGGTATTTAATCTAGCCAAATAAAAATAATAATTTTTCTTTGTATAGAGTAAAATTGATAATTTTAATCGTATTTATGTAAAATTTTCCTTCTAAGATAAAATGGAGATATATTCATATTTCTTTTATTTGTATATTTAAAAGTGATAAATATAATTGTTCTACTTTGGTAAGTTATTCTATATAATGCAATTTTGTGCTAATAGATGTCTACAGCTTATTCTAACAATTAACAACAATTAACGCTTACAATTACGAACCGTCAGTGTCAGAAGCGTTGAATCGCGCGATCTTTCCGTTTCGACGGATCACTCAGAACTGACGATAATATTGACAACGACGTGATACATATCATAACAAGTATGTAATGTCGTGTAAACAGATTCTCTATATAAGACCGTTAATAGATTTCATATTTCCCTATTGAATTTCAATAGAACATCAAATAATTTTTTTGTTAGCTTTGATATCGAGTGAAATCGGCAATTGACAAGTTAAAATTGAAGAAACTATCATCTAATAAACAGATAAGATATTCCTGTCAAAAAGAAAAATTCCTATCAAAACGATAAATTACTATCTTTACTCCAACAGTAATACATACTTTTTGTTCTTATGTATATTGTTCACAACCATGGCAACACATGATGTAAATTAATATCTTTATTGAATATTTCGAAATTCGCAGATATAATAAATATATTGTAATATATAATATTTTTAAAAGCTTTAAATATATATGAAATTATAACGTGTATCACAAAATTTTTGTGTAAAATGTTTTCCTACATTTTCACGATTTAGCTTAATGAACATTTTTAGTTAGCTGTGAGAGATTACTTCAATAAATACGTAAAAAAATAATTATAAAAAAAGAAACCTGTTTCTTATTTTCAGTTGTTTTATTCAAAGGTAAAAAATAAATTGCCATAATATAAGAATATTTTTAGATGTTTGTTTGCGACACTGAATGACGAAATGCATAATGAATAAAAATTATGAGGGCAATGATTACTTACTCAACTGTCTAATTAAGTTCGGTCGTCGTCTGTTGGTCGCTTTAGAGAAGAAGATTTGTATGACTTTGTCGAAATTAATTTTGAGCGAATTCCAAGCGTTTTGATTTGACTTGATATATCAACTTAAAAACCGGTTTTAAAAATAATAATTATTTGCTACTTATATTTATATAATATTCACAAATAATATTTTCTGTAACTCATATAATACTTAACACGTTGTTCATACTAAGAGGTTCGCATTTCCTTATTTTTCATAAACGATAAGGTTTTCCGAATTTCTGATTACTTCCGAAAATTCACTTTATACTTCAGTCATATTTAAAAGCAATCGATAAGTTATATTTTGTAATATAAGATTTTCAGGAACAATATTTGTTAAGCGATCGATTTTTGAAAAAATTTAAAATAATTGATGATTTAAAGAGTTTAAATTTTAATTTAATCACTGTTTTTAGTAAGTTTGATAAAATGACGTATGTTTAATGATTTTTTTATGGCCAGTTCGGGACTCAACTTAACAAAAGAACGAGAGAAACTTGAAAAGTTAAATAAGAGCAACAAGGAAAATTATTTTCGCAGGTTAATTGTTTGAAATACAGATGATTTCTGTATATAAAAACAGCGTGAAAAGAGCATGCCAATAATGTTTGATTGGTTGCCAAGTTGTCCTAAATTTGTAGTGAATTTAACAGTAAAATATAACAAAAATTTTTTTTCGAGTAGAATTTTTTTTCTATTTCAAAATATTATTGGTAATTATAATTGTCATCGAATGTACTGTTTCTCGCGCTTCACATACCTACGCGCAATTTGCACTTCTGACACATATAATACATATAGTGCAATTGACATATCTAGATAATTGTGCGTCACCCCTTTCATCGCTTCTTTCCGTTTCACAATTAGTTCCTCTTTCTTTCCGAGCAAAATGTCGAGATTTACTCGGCCAGTGTCGTGCGCATTTAAACTGACTAATATTAATATAGCTTGTGCCTCGGCTTGTGCAATTACTGATGCACCATGTATAATCGCAACAACATCGAGAGGTGTTTCTCCCTCCCATCATCGTTTCATTCACGATAAGATCTACGCAACACGTATTTATAACGCCGGGCTAGTATCGGGAGATTGCGGGAGTTTTGGCGCATGCGTAGTGTAGCGCGCAACACGAGATTATTTTACATGCTCGTATATGTAGATTGTTTCGCATAAGGCACTTCCTAGGTTACATTTGCGCAAAAAGAAGTTACAATGATTGCAACAAATGTTGGTATTCAAGTAATAAAGTCGACTGCAAACGCATAAACTATACTGTTTAATTTCTAAAAATCTTCAGAAACAATATTCTTTTAAACATATATATTATTCTCTTCTTATAATGGGTCTGACAATACCTATATATTTCGGTGAGAAATATACGTTACTAAACGTCAGAAACGGCTCGCGTCAATACGCATATTACGTATTATACGCGTCAGAAATCTCGCGGTCTCTCAATTGACACTGCGCCGCGCCCGACGAAGTATATCTCGTTTGTCTCATAATCAGTTTGTCTGTTATACTGGTCGTGTCACGATGGATTTATCGTGGCTTTCGTCGCCTTTTGCGCTATTATTGATTACTCTGGTCGTCATCGGCGTCCTGAAAATTGTCGCTGTGGTGCATCATACATATTTTTATTGGAAGAATAAGGGTGTACCTTACGTGCCAAATTCACTATCATCTTTTATAATGAGTTGGAAATTTATTCTGGGTCGCATCAGTATTATCGACCATGTTCAATATATATATAATTACTTTCCGGACGCAAAATATGTTGGAATAGTGGATATTATGTCATCAGTAGGCCTGCTGTTGCGCGATCCTGAGCTAATCAGAGACATTATGGTGAAGGAATTTGAATCCTTCCCGGATCATCGCACTTTCATCGACCCAAGCGTTGAACCGCTGTTTGGCAGGAACGTCTTCAACTTGCGCGGAGATCGTTGGAAAGAAATGAGGAATACATTAAGCCCTTCTTTCACCGCCAGCAAGATGAAGGTCATGTTTGACCTGATATCGGAGTGTTCTCACAATTTCGTTAATTATTTGGTCGAACATCCGGAAGTCTGTCATGCGATCGAAACAAAGGGGGCCTTTAGACGATACACCACCGACGTAATTGCTACGACAGCCTTTGGCATAAGTGTAAATTCTATGAAAGATCGAGACAATGAGTTCTATATGAGAGGAATAGAGACTACCAAATTTTCTGCTGGACCGCTAATGATGGCTAAGATGATGTTATTTCGCGCGTGTCCACGGCTCGCTAAATCAATAGGTCTGTCTTTTTTCCCGCCGGCTACTACCGAGTTTTTCAAAAAGATCGTGGAGGAAACTATTAGAACGCGGGAAGAACAAGGGATCGTCAGGCCGGACATGATTCACTTATTAATGCAGGCTCGGGACAAAGAAGGTCCTAGTGTACATAAAATGACATTGGATGACATCGTTTCGCAAGCCTTTGTCTTTTTCTTGGCTGGTTTTGAAACATCCGCGACGCTGATGTGTTACGCTGCTCACGAGCTGGCAGTTAATAAAGGTGTGCAAGATCGTTTGCGCGAGGAGGTACAACAACACCTTGCCAAAGGAAACGGTAAGATTTCTTACGAGTCGTTGTCGCAGATGTCTTACATGGATATGGTGATCACGGAGACTCTCAGAAAGTATCCACCGATGATCATCACCGACAGAGTTTGCGTTAAGAGATATGAACTACCTCCGTCGCGACCAGGCTGCAAGAATGTGATCGTCGAACCCAACGATGTATTGATGGTTGACATTCACAGTTTACATCGCGATCCGAAGTACTTTCCGAACCCGGATAAGTTCGATCCCGAAAGGTTCAGCAAGGAGAACAAAGACAAAATTTTACCGTACACTTACCTACCATTCGGCCACGGACCTAGACAATGTATCGGCAATCGATTTGTTCTCATGGAGGCTAAAATTCTGATAGCTCATCTTTTACAAAAGTTCACTCTGAAGACTACGGAAAAGACTGTCGAACCAATCGTATACGCTAAAAAGGAGTTTGCGTTGCAACCCGTTGGCGGATTCTGGATTGGCTTGGAAAAGAGAGAAACGTAAAAATCTTGTACGTAATACATTATCGTACAATGTAGTTGTGTTTGGAACAAAATTGCCGCATTTTTAACTTTTTTAAGATATATTCAACGCGTATACACTTTGGAAGATGACTAAAGTGTACAATAATATGTTTTGCGATGTATTACGTCATTATATACAAAAAGCGAATAACCAAGTTTTTGCTATAGTGAGGAATAAAAAAATAAAATATTACGATAAACATCATGACTTGCGTAGACTCGTCAAGTCTACTTGATTGTGATCGTTTTTAATGATTTTGATATAACTTCCATTTGTCACTGAATAGTATAGTAGAAATAATAGAGTCAATATATCGTTAATTCTTCATATAGGTAAGAACGTCGCACAAACGTCTTTCGCACATTTTTGTTTCAAAATTTCTGATTAATTCAAATTATGTTTGTTGTAATTTATTGTAAATTTAAGTGTTCGATGTTATAGTATCACATATATTTAAATAAGTATAACGAAACAATATCATTAATAGCCGATGTAACACGCTATTATATGCTATATTGCATATGTGTATTTATAACATTTTTTTATAAATGGGATTTTTTAAATTTCTAGTAAAATTAAGAGTCACTATTTTGTTATAGCTATATATTAAAATACAAACAATCTAATTATAATAAACGGTCAAAGTATTTGACATTTTTTATAGCATATGTGACACATTTCAATCAAAAATTGTTAATCAGATATGATTGTGAATCAGATATGATTATTTCTCTGAGATTTGATAGTATATAAAAAAATAAGGAAAACAATCCATTACACTTATTGTTAGTGCAAAATGCGCAGATAGTTATTAAATTGATTACCTACACAAAAAAACGTTTACAAATGAGAATTTTATTGTTATGAATTGCGATATTTCTAAGAGATTTCTTTTCAATGTTGTTAAGAGTTTTTTCATGAGATTATGGAAATATAATCTTACTTTGTCATATTATTATATCGAGAATAATATCATGCGAGAATGATAAGATAATGAAAATAAGATGAAATCGAAGCTACCTATTGGCTATTGCAATGTTCTGGATCTTGAAAGCCACCTTCATATATGAATGTAATTTATCCTTTCGTAAACGTACGTTGTATATTTTATCTTCCTTTTTATTCTTATTTGTTATTAATTAGAATTAATGTACAATATACTCTTTTAATTTCTTTGTTGAAAACATGACTTTATTAAAATTTATTTCGAGGAAATTACAAGCGTTTTGATTTGACATGATATATCAACTTTTAAGAACCAGTTTTAAAAAAGAAATAATTTTTTACTATTTATACTTATATAATATTCATAGATAATATTTTCTGTAACTTAAATAATACTTGACACGTTGTTCATACTAAGTCGTTCGCATTTTCTTACTTTCCATATAAACGATAAGGTTTTTTGAATTTCTGATTACTTCCAGAAATTCACTTCGTACTTAAGTCATATTTAAAAGCAATCGATAAGTTATATTTTCTGTAATATATGATTTTCTGTAACAATACTTGTTAAGTGTTTTTAAAAAGATTTAATAATCGATGAATCGAAGTGATTTGAGTTTAATTTAATCACTATTTTTAGTAAGTTTGATAAAATAACGCATGTTTGATAATTTTTTTATTGCTAGTTTGGGACTTAACTTAACAAGGGACGAGAGAAATTTGAAAATTTAAACAGAGGGGCATCGAGGAAAGTTATTTTCGCAGGTTAATTGTTTGAAATACAGATGTTTTCTGTAGAAAAACAACGTGAAGGGCATGCCGATAATGTTTGATTGGTTACCAAGTTGTTTCTTTGTAATAAACTTAACAGTAAAATATAATGAAAAATTTTTCTCCATGTAGACCTTTTTGTCTATATTTCGGTACGTATATATAGATTAGTAATTGTCATCGAATGTACCGTTTCTCGCTTATACCTACGCGGCGGCGTTTCGGCACTTCTGATACATTAGATACATATAATACATATAGCGCAATTGCACGTCATTCCTCCCGCTTCGTTCTTTCTCACAATTAGTTTCTCTTTTTTTTCCGAGTAAAATATCAGGATTTATTCGGTCAATGTCATGCCGTGCATTTAAACCGACTAATATATTTTGTGCAATTACTGATGCAACCTGTCACATCCCAATAATTTCGTCCTCCCATCTTCGTTTCATTCATGATAATTAAGATCTACGCAACAGCTATTTATAACTCCGCGTCAGTATTGCGATGAGAGTGTGGGATTTCTGGCGCATGCGTAGTAGCGCGCAAATTGTAATTATTTTACACACACGTATGCAGATTGTTTCATATAAGGCGCTTCCTGAGCTACATTTGCGCTGAAAAAAATTATAACGGTTGCAACGAATATTGGTATTCAAGAATTCAAGTAATAAAGTCGACTGCAAACGCATAAACGATATTGTTTAATTTCTAAAAATCTTCAGAAACAATATTCTTTTAAACATATATCATTCTCTTTTTATAATGGGTCTGACGATACCTATATTTCGGTGAGAAATATACGTTACTAATCGTCAGAAACGGCTCGCGTCAATATTACGTATATTACGTATTATACGCGTCAGAAATCTCGCGGTCTCTACTGCGCCGCGACCGACGAAGTATAACTCGTTTGTCTCAGAATCAGTTTGTCTGTTATACTGGTCGTGTCACGATGGATTTATCGTGGCTTTCGTCGCCCTTCGCGCTATTATTGATTACTCTGTTCGTCATCGGCGTCCTGAAAATTGTCGCTGTGGTGCATCATACATATTTTTATTGGAAGAATAAGGGTGTACCTTACCTGCCTAATTCACTATCATCTTTTATAACGAGTTGGAAATTTATTCTAGGTCGTGTCACTATTGTCGATCATTTTCAATATTTACATAATTATTTCCCGGACGCAAAATATGTTGGAGTAGCGGATATTATGTCATCAGTAAGCGTGCTGTTGCGCGATCCTGAGCTAATCAGAGACATTATGGTGAAGGAATTTGAATCCTTCCCGGATCATCGCAGTTTTATCGACCTAAGCACTGAACCGCTAGTTAGCAGGAACGTTTTCAACTTACGCGGAGATCGTTGGAAAGAAATGAGGAATACATTAAGCCCCTCTTTCACCGCCAGCAAGATGAAGTTCATGTTTGACCTGATATCGGAGTGTTCTCACAATTTCGTTAATTATTTGGTCGATCATCCGGAAGTCTGTCATGCGATCGAAACAAAGGGGGCCTTTAGACGATACACCACCGACGTAATTGCTACGACAGCCTTTGGCATAAGTGTAAATTCAATGAAAGATCGAGAAAATGAGTTCTATATAAGAGGAATAGAGACTATCAAATTTGCTACTAAACCGCTAATGATGGTTAAGATGATGTTATTTCACGCGTGTCCACGGCTAGCTAAATCAGTAGGTCTGTCTTTTTTCCCGCCGGCTATTACCGAGTTTTTCAAAAAGATCGTTGAGGAAACTATTAGAGCGCGGGAAGAGCAAGGCATAGTCAGGCCGGACATGATTCATTTATTAATGCAGGCTCGGGACAAAGAAGGTGCCGGTGTACATAAGATGACATTAGATGACATCGTTTCGCAAGCCTTTATCTTTTTCTTGGCTGGTTTCGAAACATCTGCGACGCTGATGTGTTTCGCTGCTCACGAATTAGCAGTTAATCAAGATATACAAGATCGTTTGCGCGAGGAGGTACAACAGCATCTTGCCGAAGGAAACGGTGAGATTTCTTACGAATTGCTGTCGAAGATGTCTTACATGGATATGGTGATCTCCGAGACTCTCAGAAAGTATCCGCCGTCGATCTTCACCGATAGACTTTGCGTTAAGAGATATGAACTACCTCCGTCGCGACCAGGCTGCAATAATGCGATCGTCGAACCCAACCATATATTGTTGTTTCCTATTTATAGTTTACATCACGATCCGAAGTACTTTCCGAACCCGGATAAGTTCGATCCCGAAAGGTTCAGCGAGGAGAACAAAGACAACATTCTACCGTACACTTACCTACCATTCGGTCACGGACCTAGAAAATGTATCGGCAATCGGTTTGTTCTCATGGAGACTAAGATTCTGATAGCTCATCTTTTACAAAAGTTCACTCTGAAGACTACGGAAAAGACTGTCGAACCAATCGTATACGCTAAAAAAGAGTTTGCGTTGCAACCCGTTGGCGGATTCTGGATTGGCTTGGAAAAGAGAGAAACGTAAAAATCTTGTACGTAATACATTATCGTACAATGTAGTTGTGTTTGGAACAAAATTGCCGAATTTTTAACGTTTAAGATATTCAACGCGTATACACTTTGGAAGATGACTAAAGTGTACGCAGTAACATGTTTTGCGATGTATTACGTCGTTATACATATACACAAAGCAAATAATAACCAAGTTTTTGCTATAGTAAGGAATAAAAAAATTAAATATTACGATAAATCATAACTAGCGTAGACTCTCAAGTCTACTTGATTGTGATTGTTTTTAATGTTTTTTATATAACTTCCATTTGTCGCTAAATAGTATAGTAGAAATAATAGAGTCAATATATCGTTAATTCTTCATATAGATAAGAATGTCGCGCAAACGTCTTTCGCACATTTTTGTTTCGAAATTTCTTATTAGTTCAAATTATGTTTGTTGTAATTTATTGTAAATTTAAGTGTTCAATGTTATAGTATTACACATATATTTAAATAAGTATAACGAAACAATATCATTAATAGCCGATGTAACACGCTATTATATGCTATATTGCATATGTGTATTTATAACATTTTTTTATAAATAAGATTTTTTAAATTTCTAATAAAGATAAAAGTCACATTTTGTTATAGCTATAATATAAAATACAAACAATCTAATTATAATAAACTGTCAAAGTATTTGACATTTTTCATAGCATAAGTAACACATTTCGATCAAAAATTGTTAATCAGATATGATTATTTTTCTGAGATTAGATAGTATATAAAAAAATAAGGGGAACAATCTCTATTACACTTATTGTTAGTGCAAAATGCGCAGATAGTTATTAAATTGATTACCTGCAACTATACAAACGTTTACAAATGAGAATTTAATTAGTATGGATTGCAATAATTCTGAGAGATTTCTTTTCAATTTTGTTAAGAGTTTTTTTATGAGATTATAAAAATATAATGTTACTTTGTCATATTGTTATATCGAGAATATTATGCGAGAATGATAAGATATTGAAAATAAGATGAAATCGAAGCTACCCATTGCAATGTTCTGGAACTTGAAAGCCACCTTCATATATGAATGTAATTTATCCTTTCGTAAACGTACGTTGTATATTTTATCTTCTTTTTTATTCTCATTTTTTATTAATTAGAATTAATGTACAATATATTCTTTTAATTTCTTTGTTGAAAACATTTACTTTATTAAGATTTATTTCGAAGGAATTAGAAGCGTTTTGATTTGACATGATATATCAACTTTTAAAAACCAGTTTTAAAAATAATAATTTTTTACTATTTATACTCGTATAATATTCACAGATAATATTTTCTGTAATTTAAATAATACTTGACACGTTGTTCATACTAAGTCGTTCGCATTTTCTTACTTTCCATATAAACAATAAGGTTTTTTGAATTTCTGATTACTTCCAGAAATTCACTTCATACTTCATATTTAAAAGCAATCGATAAGTTATATTTTTTGTAATATATGATTTTCTGGAACAATACTTGTTAAGTGTTTTTAAAAATATTTAATAATCGATAAATCGAAGAGTTTTGATTTTAATTTAATCACTATTTTTAGTAAGTTTGATAAAATAACGCATGTTTGATGATTTTTTTATTGCTAGTTTGGAACTTAACTTAACAAAAGGACGAGAGAAACTTGAAAATTTAAACACAGGGGCATCGAGGGAATTTATTTTCGCAGATTAATTGTTTAAAATACAGATGTTTTCTGTAGAAAAACAACGTGAAGGGCATGCCGATAATGTTTGATTGGTTACCAACTTGTCTCAAATTTGTAGTAAACTTAACAGTAAAATATAATGAAAAATTTTTCTCCATGTAGAACTTTTTGTCTATATTTCGGTAAGTATATTATTAGTAATTGTCATCGAATGTACCCGTTTCTCGCTTATACCTACGCGGCGTTTCGGCACTTCTGATACATATAATACATATAGCGCAATTGACATATCTAGATATTTGCACATCATTTCTCCCGCTTCTTTCCTTCTCACAATTAGTTTCTCTTTTTTTCCCGAGTAAATAAATGTCAGGATTTATTCGGCCAATGTCATGCCGTGCATTTAAATCGACTAATATATCTTATGCAATTACTGATGCAACAACATGTATTATTCCAATAATTTCTCCCTCCCATCTTCGTTTCATTCATGATAATTAAGATCTACGCAACAGATATTTATAACGCCGCGTCAGTATTGCGAGGAGATCGTGGAATTTCTGGCGCATGCGTAGTAGCGCGCAAATCGTAATTATTTTACACACACGTATGTAGGTTGTTTCACATAAGGCGCTTCCTGAACTACATTTGCGCTGAAAGAAATTGTAACGGTTGCAACGAATATTGGTATTCAAGTAATAAAGTCGACTGCAAACGCATAAACTATATATTGTGTAATTTCTAAAAATCTTCAGAAACAATATTCTTTTAAATATATATTATTCTCTTTTTATAATGGGTCTGACGATACCTATATTTCGGTGAGAAATATACGTTACTAAACGTCAGAAACGGCTCGCGTCAATATGTATATTACGTATTATACGCGTCAGAAATCTCGCGGTCTCTCAATTGACACTGCGCCGCGCCCGACGAAGTATCTCGTTTTTCTCACAATCAGTTTGTCTGTTATACTGGTCGTGTCACGATGGATTTATCGTGGCTTTCGTCGCCCTTTGCGCTATTATTGATTACTCTGTTCGTCATCGGCGTCCTGAAAATTGTCGCTGTGGTGCATCATACATATTTTTATTGGAAGAATAAGGGTGTACCTTACCTGCCCAATTCACTATCATCTCTTATAATGAGTTGGAAATTGATTCTGGGTCGTATCAGTATTGTCGACCATTTTCAATATATATATAATTATTATCCGGACGCAAAATATGTTGGAATAGTAGATATTATGTCATCAGTAAGCGTGCTGTTGCGCGATCCTGAGCTAATCAGAGACATTATGGTGAAGGAATTTGAATCCTTCCCGGATCATCGCAGTTTCATCGACCCAAGCGTTGAACCGCTGTTTGGCAGGAACGTCTTCAACTTGCGCGGAGATCGTTGGAAAGAAATGAGGAATACATTAAGCCCCTCTTTCACCGCCAGCAAGATGAAGATCATGTTTGACCTGATATCGGAATGTTCTCACAATTTCGTTAATTATTTGGTCGATCATCCGGAAGTCTGTCATGCGATCGACACGAAGGGGGCTTTTAGACGATACACCACCGACGTAATTGCTACGACAGCCTTTGGCATAAGTGTAAATTCAATGAAAGATCGAGACAATGAGTTCTATATAAAAGGAATAGAGACTACCAAATTTGCTACTGGACCGTTAATAATGGTTAAGATGATGTTATTTCGCGCGTGTCCACGGCTCGCTAAATCAGTAGGTCTGTCTTTTTTTCCGCCGGCTACTACCGAGTTTTTCAAGAAGATCGTTGAGGAAACTATTAGAGCGCGGGAAGAGCAAGGCATCGTCAGGCCGGACATGATTCATTTATTAATGCAGGCTCGGGACAAAGAAGGTCCCAGTGTACATAAAATGACATTGGATGACATCGTTTCGCAAGCCTTTATCTTTTTCTTCGCTGGTTTCGAAACATCTGCGACGCTGATGTGTTTCGCTGCTCACGAATTAGCAGTTAATCAACATATACAAGATCGTTTGCGCGAGGAAGTACAACAGCATTTTGCCGAAGGAAACGGTGAGATTTCTTACGAATCGCTGTCGAAGATGTCTTACATGGATATGGTGATCTCTGAGACTCTTAGAAAGTATCCGCCGGCGATCATCACCGATAGACTTTGCGCTAAGAGATATGAACTACCTCCGTCGCGACCAGGCTGCAAGAACGTGATCGTCGAACCCAACCATGTATTGTTGTTTCCTATTTATAGTTTACATCACGATCCGGAGTACTTTCCGAACCCGGATAAGTTCGATCCCGAAAGGTTCAGCAAGGAGAACAAAGACAAAATTTTACCGTACACTTATCTACCATTCGGTCACGGACCTAGACAATGTATCGGCAATCGATTTGCCCTCATGGAGACTAAGATTCTGATAGCTCATCTTTTACAAAAATTCACTCTGAAGACTACGGAAAAAACTGTCGAACCAATCGTATACACTAAAAAAGAGTTTGCGTTGCAACCTGTTGGCGGATTCTGGATTGGCTTGGAAAAAAGAGAAACGTAAAAATCTTGTACATAATACATTATCGTAAAATGTAGTTGTGTTTGGAACAAATTGCCGGATTTTTAACTTTTAAGATATTCAACGCGTATGCACTTTGGAAGATGACTAAAGTGTACAAAACATGTTTTGCAATGTGTTACGTCATTATATATACACAAAGCGAATAATCAAGTTTTTGCTATAGTGAGGAATAAAAAAATTAAATATTACGATAAACATTATGACTTGCGTAGACTCTCAAGTCTACTTGATTGTGATTGTTCTTAATGATTTTTATATAACTTCCACTTGTCGCTAAATAGTATAGTAGAAATAATAAAGTCAATATATCATTAATTCTTCATATAAGAATGTCGCGCAAACGCTTTCTTTCGCACATTTTTTTTTCGAAATTTCTTATTAGTTCAAATTATGTTTGTTGTAATTTATTGTAAATTTAAGTGTTTAATATTATAGTATTACATATATTTAAATAAGTATAACAAAACAATATCATTAATAGCCGATGTAGCACGCTGTTATATATGCTATATTGCATATGTGTATATATGTATATTTTTTTATATAAATAAGATTTTTTAAATTTTAATAAAATTAAGAGTCACTATTTTGTTGTAGCTATAATATAAAATCTAAACAATCTAATTATAATAAACTAACAAAACATTTGACATTTTTTATAGCATATTTCGATTAAAAATTGTTAATCAGATATATGATTGTGAATCAGATACGATTACTTTTCTAAGATTAGATAGTAGTATATTTAAAAAAATAAGGGAAACAATCCGTTACATTTATTGTTAGTGCAAAATACGCAGATAGTTGTTAAATTAAATTAATTACCTACACAAACGTTTACAAATAAAAATTTAATTGTTATTGATTGCGATATTTCTGAGACATATCTTTTTAATGTTAATTAAGAGTTTTTTATAAGATTATAATATAGAAATATAATAATATTTTATTATATGTCTGTCATTGTTATATCGAGAATGATATCATGCGAGAATGATAGAATAATAAAAATAAGGTAAAATCAAAGCTACCTATTGCAATAATGTTCTGGATCCTGAAAGCCACTTAGGTACATATATGAATGCAACTTATCCTTTCGTAAACAACATACGTTGTATATTTTATCTTCCTCTTCATTCTTTTTTTATTAATTAGAATTAATGTACAATATATATACTCTTTTAATTCCTTTGTTGAAAATATGACTTTGTCAAAATTAATTTCCAAGCGTTTTGATTTGACTTGATATATCAACTTAAAAATCGGTTTTAAAAATAATAATTATTTGCTACTTATACTTATATATATAATATTCACAAATAATATTTTTTGTAACTCAAATAATACTTAACACGTTGTTCATACTAAGACGTTCGCATTTCCTCTTACCTTCCATAAACGATAAGGTTTTCCGAATTTCTGATTACTTCCGGAAATTCACTTAAATTTATACTTTAGTCATATTTAAAAGCAATTGTTAAGTTATATTTTTTGTAATATAAAATTTTCAGGAACAATATTTGTTAAGCGATCGATTTTTGAAAAGATTAAAATAATTGATGAATTGAAGAATTTTGATTTTAATTTAATCACTGTTTTTAGTAAGTCTGATAAAATGACGTATGTTTGATGATAATTTTATGGCCAGTTCGGGACTCAACTTAACAAAGGAACTAGAGAAACTTGAAAAGTTAAATAGGGGCAACGAGGAAAATTATTTTCGCAGGTTTAAATACAAATGATTTCTGTATATAAAAACAGCGTGAAAAAAGCATGCCGATAATGTTTGATTGGTTGCCAAGTTGTCCTAAATTTGTAGTGAATTTAACAGTAATATATAACGAAAATTTTTCTTCGTGTAGAACTTTTTTTCTATTTCGAAATATTATTGGTAATAAATTGTCATCGATCGAATGTAATGTTTCTCGGGCTTCACATACCTACACGCAATTTGCACTTCTGACACATATAATACATATAGCGCAATTGACACATCTAGATAATTGTGCGTCACCCCTTTCATCGCTTATTTCCGTTTTACAATTAGTTCCTCTTTTTTTCTGAGCAAAATGTCGAGATTTACTCGGCCAATGTCGTGCGCATTTAAACTGACTAATATTAATATAGCTTGTGCAATTACTGATGCACCATGTATCATCGCAATAACATCGAGAGGTATTTCTCCCTCCCATCTCTTCGTTTCATTCACGATAAGATCTACGCAACACGTATTTATAACGCCGGGCTATAGTATCAAGAGATTGTGGGATTTCTGGCGCATGCGTAGTGTAGCGCGCAACACGGGATTATTTTACATGCTCGTATGTAGATTGTTTCGCATAAGGCACTTCCTAGGTTACATTTGTGCTGAAAGAAGTTACAACGATTGCAACAAATGTTGATGGTATTCATGTAATAAAGTAAACTGCAAACGCATAAACTATATTGTTTAATTTCTATTAAAAATCTTCAGAAACAATATTCTTTTAAACATATACATATATTATTCTCTTCTTATAATGGGTCTGACGATACCTATATTTCGGTGAGAAATATACGTTACTAATCGTCAGAAACGGCTCGCGTCAATACGTATATTACGTATTATACGCGTAAGAAATCTCGCGGTCTCTCAATTGACATTGCGCCGCGCCCGACGAAGTATATCTCGTTTGTCTCATAATCAGTTTGTCTGTTATACTGGTCGTGTCACGATGGATTTATCGTGGCTTTCGTCGCCCTTTGCGCTATTATTGATTACTCTGGTCGTCATCGGCGTCCTGAAAATTGTCGCTGTGGTGCATCATACATATTTTTATTGGAAGAATAAGGGTGTACCTTATCTGCCAAATTCACTATCATCTCTTATAAGGAGTTGGAAATTGATTCTGGGTCGCATCAGTGTTGTCGACCATTTTCAATATATGCATAATTACTTTCCGGACGCAAAATATGTTGGAATAGTGGATATTATGTCATCAGGCGTGCTGTTGCGCGATCCTGAGCTAATCAGAGATATTATGGTGAAGGAATTTGAATCCTTCCCGGATCATCGCACTTTCATCGACCCAAGCGTTGAACCGTTGTTTTTCAGGAACGTCTTCAACTTGCGCGGAGATCGTTGGAAAGAAATGAGGAATACATTAAGCCCCTCTTTTACCGCCAGCAAGATGAAGTTCATGTTTGACCTGATGTCGAAATGTTCTCACAATTTCGTTAATTATTTGGTCGATCATCCGGAAATCTGTCATGCGATCGAAACGAAGGGGGCCTTTAAACGATACACCACCGACGTAATTGCTACGACAGCCTTTGGCATAAGTGTGAATTCTATGAAAGATCCAGACAATGAGTTCTATATAAGAGGAATAGAGGCTACCAAATTTTCTGCTGGACCGCTAATGATGGCTAAGATGATGTTATTTCGCGCGTGTCCATGGCTCGCTAAATCAATAGGTCTGTCTTTTTTCCCGCCGGCTACTACCGAGTTTTTCAAGAAGATCGTGGAGGAAACTATTAAAGCGCGGGAAGAGCAAGGTATCGTCAGGCCGGACATGATTCATTTATTAATGCAGGCTCGGGACAAAGAAGGTGCCGGTGTACATAAGATGACATTAGATGACATCGTTTCGCAAGCCTTTATCTTTTTCTTGGCTGGTTTCGAAACATCTGCGACGCTGATGTGTTTCGTTGCTCACGAGCTGGCAGTTAATCAAGGTGTACAAGATCGTTTGCGCGATGAGGTACAACAACACCTTGCCGAAGGAAACAGTGAGATTTCTTACGAGTCGTTATCAAAGATGTCTTACATGGATATGGTGATCTCCGAGACTCTCAGAAAGTATCCACCGATGATCCTCATCGACAGACTTTGCGTTAAGAGATATGAACTACCTCCGTCGCGACCAGGCTGCAAGAACGTGATCGACGAACCTAACGATGTATTGATGGTTGCCATTTACAGTTTACATCGCGATCCGAAGTACTTTCCGAACCCGGATAAGTTCGATCCTGAAAGGTTTAGCAAGGAGAACAAAGACAAAATTTTACCGTGTACTTATCTACCATTCGGTCACGGACCTAGACAATGTATCGGCAATCGATTTGCTCTCATGGAGACTAAGATTCTGATAGCTCATCTTTTACAAAAATTCACTCTAAAGACTACGGAAAAGACTGTCGAACCAATCGTATACAATAAAAAAGAGTTTACGTTGCAACCTGTTGGCGGATTCTGGATTAGCTTGAAAAAGAGAGAAACATAAAAATCTTGTATGAAATACATTATCGTACAATGTAGTTGTGTTTGGAACAAAATTGCCGGATTTTTAACTTTTAAGATATTCAACGCGTATACACTTTGGAAGATGATTAAAGTGTACAATAATATGTTATGCGATGTATTACGTCATTATATATTACACAAAGCGAATAACCAAGTTTTTACTATAGTGAGGAATAAAGAAATAAAATATTACGATAAACATCATGACTTGCGTAGACTCTCAAGTTTACTTGATTGTAATCGTTTTTAATGATTAGATAGTATATAAAAAAAATAAGGAAATAGATCCATTACATGCTTATTGTTAGTGCAAAATGCGCAGATATAGTTATTAAGTTAAATTGATTACCTACACAAACGTTTACAAATGAGAATTTAATTGTTATGAATTGCGATATTTCTGAGAGATTTCTTTTCAATGTTGTTAAGAGTTTTTTCATGAGATTATGGAAATATAATCTTACTTTGTCATATTATTATATCGAGAATAATATCATGCGAGAGTGATAAGATAATGAAAATAAAAGATGAAATCGAAGCTACCTATTGCAATGTTCTGGATCTTGAAAGCTATCTTTATATATGAATTCAATGTATCCTTTCGTAAACGTACGTTGTATATATTTTATCTTCCATTTATTCTTATTTTTTATTAATTAGAATTAATGTACAATATACTCTTTTAATTTCTTTGTTGAAAATATGACTGTTGAAATTAATTCTGAGCGAATTCCAAGCGTTTATTTGATTTGACTTGATATATTAACTTAAAAACCGGTTTTAAAAATAATAATTAGTTGCTGCTTATACTTATATAATATTCACAAATAATATTTTTTGTAACTCAAATAATACTCAACACATTGTTCATATTAAGACGTTCGCATTTCCTTACTTTTCATAAACGATAAGGTTTTCCGAATTTCTGATTACTTCCGAAAATTCACTTTATACTTCAGTCATATTTAAAAGCAATCGATAAGTTATATTTTGTAATATAAGATTTTTAGGAACAATATTTGTTAAGCGATCGATTTTTGAAAAGATTTAAAATAATTGATGAATCGAAGAGTTTGGATTTTAATTTAATCACTATTTTTAGTAAGTTTGATAAAATGACGTATGTTTAATGATTTTTTTATGGCCAGTTCGGGACTCAACTTAACAAAGGAACGAGAGAAACTTGAAAAGTTAAATAGGGGCAACGAGGGAAGTTATTTTCGCAGGTTAATTGTTTCAAATACAGATGATTTCTGTACAAAAACAGCGTGAAAAAAGCATGCCGATAATGTTTGATTTGTTGCCAAGTTGTCCTTTTGTAGTTAATTTAACAGTAAAATATAAAGAAAAATTTTCTTTGTGTAGAACTTTCTTTCTATTTCAAAATATTATTGGTAATTAATTGTCATCGAATGTACTGTTTCTCGCGCTTCACATACCCACGCGCGATTTGCACTTCTGACACATATATCATATGTGTATTATACATATATGTGAAATATAATACGTATATAGCGCAAATGATATATCTATAGATAATTGCGCGTCAAATTAGTTCCTCTTTTTTTCCGATACGAGCAAAATGTTGGGATTTACTCGGTCAGTGTCGTGCGTATTTAAACTGACTAATATTAATATAGCTTGTGCAATTACTGATGGATCATGTATCATCGCAAAAACATCGAAAGGTGTTTCTTCCTCCCATCTTCGTTTCATTCACGATAAGATCTACGCAACACGTATTTATAACGCCGGGCTAGTATTAAGAGATTGCGGGATTTCTGGCGCATGCGTAGCGCGTAACACGTGATTATTTTACATACTCGTATGTAGATTTGTTTCGCATAAGGCGCTTCCTGGGTTACATTTGCGCGGAAAGAAGTTACAACGGTTGCAAAAAATGTTGGTATTCTATGATAAAGTCGACTGCAAACGGATAAACTATATATTATTTAATTTCTAAAAACCTGCAGACTATTTTCTTTAACACATATTATTCTCTTCTTATAATAGGTCTGACGACGCCTATATTTCGGTGAGAAATGTACGCTACTAAACCGTCTGAAACGGCTCGCGTTACTACGCATGCGTTAGAAATCCCGTAAACTCTTTTAAGCCAGTTCTACAATACATTGCAAACGATGGCAACTGCTAGTTGGAAAGTGTTAATTCTGATTGCCGATTGCCAGTTATTGTCGCCAAAAAAGTTAAAAGTTCGCCCACTCAAATGCAATCGCAATTGTCAATCGCAATTGACAAGCGCGACGTGGAAATAACACTTTTCAATTAGCAGTTGCTATCGTTTGTAACGTATTGTAGAAACGGCTTTATAACAGTGCGTCGCGTCCGACGAAGTATCCCTAGAGTTCCTAGTACTAGAGGAACTCTAAGTATCTGGTTTGTCTCACAATCAGTTTGTCTGTTATACTGGTCGTGTCACGATGGATTTATCATGGCTGTCGTCGCCCTTTGCGCTATTATTGATTACTCTGGTCGTCATCGGCGCCCTGAAAATTGTCACTGTAGTGCATCATACATATTCTTACTGGAAGAATAAGGGTGTACCGTACCTGCCAGTTACGCTATCAAGTTCTATAACGGATTGGAAATTGTTTCTGGGTCGTATCAGTTTTGCCCATTATTTTCAATATTTATACAATTACTTTCCTGACGCAAAATATGTTGGAATAATGGATTTTGGCATGCCTGCCGTCCTATTGCGCGATCCTGAGTTGATCAAAGACGTCATGGTGAAGGATTTTGAATCCTTCCCGGATCATCGCAGTTTCGTCGACGACAGCGTGGAACCTCTATTTGGCAGGAACATCTTCGCCTTGCGCGGAGATCGTTGGAGAGAAATGAGGAATACATTAAGCCCTTCTTTCACCGCCAGTAAGATGAAGTTCATGTTTGACCTGATATCGGAATGTTCTCACAATTTCGTGAATTATTTGTTCGATCATCCGGAAGTCTGTCATGCGATCGAAACGAAGGGAGTTTTTAGACGATACACCAACGACGTAATTGCTACGGCAGCCTTTGGCATAAGTGTAAATTCTATGAAAGATCGAGACAATGAGTTCTATATGAGAGGAACAGAGACCAAATCTTCTTCTGGACCGCTAACGATAGCTAAGATCATGCTTCTTCGCGTGTGTCCACGGCTCGCTAAATCAATAGGTCTGTCTTTTTTCCCGACGACTACTTCTGAATTTTTCAAGAAGATTGTGGGGGAAACTATTAAAGTGCGGGAAGAGCAAGGTATCGTCAGACCGGACATGATTCATTTATTAATGCAGGCTCGGGACAAAGGTGTACATAAAATGACCGTGGATGACATCGTTTCGCAAGCCTTTACCTTTTTCTTAGCTGGTTTCGAAACATCTGCGACACTGATGTGTTACGCTGCTCACGAGCTAGCAGTTAATCAAGATATTCAAGATCGTTTACGCGAGGAGGTACAACAGCATCTTGCTAAAGATAACGATGAGATTTCTTACGAATCGCTGTCGAAGATGTCTTACATGGATATGGTGATTTCCGAGACTCTTAGAAAGTATCCGCCGGCGATCATCACCGATAGACTTTGCGTTAAGAGATATGAACTACCTCCGTCGCGACCAGGTTGCAAGAATGCGATCGTCGAACCCAACCATGTATTGATGTTTCCCATTTAT
Source organism: Temnothorax longispinosus (assembly GCF_030848805.1). NCBI lineage: Eukaryota > Metazoa > Arthropoda > Insecta > Hymenoptera > Formicidae > Temnothorax > Temnothorax longispinosus. The sequence continues at coordinate 26,420,238 of NC_092358.1, forward strand.
AGTTTACATCACGATCCGGAGTACTTTCCGAACCCGGATAAGTTCGATCCCGAAAGGTTCAGCGAAGAGAATAAAGACAAGATTTTACCGTACACTTACCTACCATTCGGTCACGGACCTAGAAAATGTATCGGCAATCGATTTGCTCTCATGGAGACTAAGATTCTGATAGCTCATCTTTTACAAAAGTTTACTCTGAAGACTACGGAAAAAACTGTCGAACCAATTATAATCGATAAAAAGGAGTTTACGTTGCAACCTGCTGGCGGATTCTGGATTGGCTTGGAGAAGAGAAAAACGTGAATAAAAAAAATTGTATTACGATAAACATCATGACTTGCGTAGACTCTTAAGTCTATTTGATTGTGCCGGTCGTTTTTAATGATTTACATAACTTCCACTTGTCGCTACAAGGTATAGTAGAAATTATAGTCTTACACTTGCACTTCATTTACACCCACACCCACACACACACACTCACACATACAATATTGTTAATTCTTCATGCAAGGACGAATATCTCTATCGCGCAAACGGTTTCACATATTTTTCTTTTGAAATTTTTTATTTGTTCAAATTATGTTTGTTGTAACTTACTATAAATTTAACGGCATTTACTAGTTGCTTTCCATTTAAACTCAAGTGATCTGAGTCACTCAGTTATGTGAGTATTTTATATTCAGGTAAGATATGTCATTTTGTATTTACCTGCTTATTTTGGTGACAAAGCTATCGCATATAATAATACAGGTCCATAGCCTCACTTTTAATGTGAGTTTATTAGATTCATTAAAGCACATGATCTCGATTGTGTATAAAAACTCAGTTGAATTTCACTTGCCAGTATGCAAAAAGAACGTACATTCAACTGAGTTATGACGTCACAAGTGAGAATTATCTGAGTTGATGTAAATGGAAAGCAAATGCTGTTATAGTTTTTAAATAAGTATATCAATACAATATCATTAATAGAGCCGATGTAGCACGCTACAGTATTGCGTATGTGCATTTATAATATTTTCGAATAATATTTTTTATAAATAAGATTTTCAAATTTCTAATAAATTTAAGTTACATTTTGTTATAGTTATATAAAATATAAACAATCTAATTATAATAAACTAGCAAAGCATTTAACATTTTTTACATTTTAACATGTGACACATTTTGGAGATGGTTAATCAAAGATTCTTAATCAGATATAAATGTGAATCAGATATGATTCATTCTTTGAGATTAGATTGTATATAAAAAAATGAGGAAAACAATCCATTACTCTTAGTTAGTGCAAACTGATGGGCAGATAATCATTAAATTAATTACCTACACAGACGTTTACAATTAAGAAATTGTTATTGATTGTGATGTTTCTGGCAGACATCTTTTTAATGCTGTTAAGAGTTTTTTATACGAATATAGAAATATAATGTTATTTTGCTATATTGTTATCGAGAATGATATCATGCGAGAATGATAAGATAATAAAAATAAGATAAATCAAAGCTACCTATTGCAACAATGTTCTGAATTTTGAAATTCACATATATAAATGCAATTTATTCTTTTGTAAACATACGTTGTAAATTTTGTCTTTCTTTTTATTTTTATTTTTTATTAATTAGAATTGATGTACATCATACTCGTTTAATTTCTTTGTTGAAAATGTGATTTTGTCGAAATTAATGCCGAGCGAATTCCAAGCTTTTTGATTTGACTCAATATATCAACTTGAATACCAGTTTAAAAAATAATCATTTTTTGCTATTAACACTGATATAATATTCACGGATAATATTTTCTGTAACTGAAATAATACTCAACACGTTATTTATACTAAGACGTTCGCATTTTCTTACTTTCTATAAACGATTTTTTGAATTTCTGATTACTTCCAGAAATTCACTTTATACTTATGTCATATTTAAAAGCAATCGATAAGTTATATTTCTTGTAATATATGATTTCTTGAAACAATATTTGTTAAGTGATTTTTGAAAAGATTTATAATCGATGAATCAAAGGGTTCTGATTTTAATTTAATTACTATTTTTAGTAAATTTGGTAAAATGATGCATGTTTGATGATTTTTTATGGCTAGTTTAAACAAGAGCATCGAGGAAAGTTATTTTCGCATTTAATTGTTTAAAATACAGATGTCTTAATATAGAAAAACAGCGTGAAGGACATTTTTCTTTTATGTATATGGGCACGAGTTTTGAATGTTTCATGTCAGACAGTTTGTGTGACAGTTTCGTTCCGTTTCATTCTCCAATTGTTATTCATATTGATAATATTTCCACTAGTCTGTTTTTATTAATATATAGTGACTGTTATATACATGTATATAACAGTCACTATATGTATGTTATATATATATGTAAATTTATTTTTTGTAATATATACAGAAGAATAAATGTGATCACATTTTATAAAAATATTTTACCGGAGTGTAAATTTTTCTTCACGAGAAAATTAAAGTCTGTTTCCTTTCTGAAAACCAGAGTTGAAACAGAGGTAACAACTCCTATTATAAATCTCTCACAAAAATGTTTTGTTACTATTGTTCTTGAGACTTCAGCAGCTCTTTGGGGTTTTCCAAAGTATAAGGGAAAGGAGAGAGGTGCATGCGCGTATTCACCTAACTGGAAAATTTCAGACCCTTCTCAGGCTGACCGATGGTGGAGCTTAAAATAAGAGTGTTTTTTACAGCTTACTTATTCTTATTGGGAAACAGCGTTAGTTGGGATGAGCAAGAGTAAAGTAAAGCAGAGAGGAAACATTGGTACAGCACCAAGAGAAAATAAAGAGTCTCTCAAAAATAAACAAAAAAGCATTGAAAACTTAGTTTCCGATATCTTTCCCAAGGCTTCAGTTTCAATCCCGCGTTTTGGTTTGGTAAGTGAATTTTACTTCTCTTTGACGGTTAGTCTCAATTTTGGTTGCTCCGCAACTTTTTTTTCTTCTTCTAAGTAAATAAATAAAATAAATGTTTAAAAAATAAAAGCAAACTCTTACATATAAAGGGCTAACTTCCAATCAATTCTTATATTGATTTATCGAAAAAGCTTTAATTTAATATGCAATAATATTAACATATATCTAATACATTAATATATCAATACTATTATTTGAACATGTACCTATATTAATTCTTATAAAATTAAACTTGAATAATCGTCGATGCTTCACATTTCAAATTCTATGATTGTTAATACAAATGCAACATAAACTTTGTTAATTTATAAAGTCACGTATATAATTTTTTGGCGCATATTAAAATGTTATATAAGTTTTCACACTATTTATATATACGTGTATTAATGGACGTTAAAATCAGGTCTTACAAATTGTTAGTTCTAAAATTTATGTGTATAGATTTGGTTTTATAATATCTGTCATTTTTATACAGGAACACCCTAGCAATCTTATTCCCGAACTATGTCGGCTGTTTTAACATCTCGGATGGGTGCCTGGTATTGGTGGCGGTTCGTACCTCCACGTGGCCCTCTCTTGGATTTTCAAGGTCCGAGGGGAAGATCCGGACACCGCCGCAACTGCGGTGGTCTTCGCGTTCCAAACCCTATCTCCCTGCTAGAGGTTTCCAGGGAACTCGAACGCTTATACAGAAAAGAAAACTCTTCCCGGATCTCCCGACGGCGTCTCCAGGTCATTTTGGGTTACCCCGACGAACACTCTTACGAGGGCTCGAATTGTATGCGGTTCCGCTGCCGGGTTCCGGAATCTCCATAAAACATGAGTTAATATCTGCAGTAATACTTGTTTTAAAAGCTTGATTGTCACATGTGCAAAACTGTTATTAAAGTATAAATATTCACTAAAATTTCTATCCTACAGAGATAAAATCTACATAGCTCCTTCTGGTGTACAAAAGGAGCGTATGATGCCCAACGACATGTTCGTGCAAGATATCAATGGAACAAATTTGGAATTGCCTCCGCCAGAAAAGAAACTGAAGAAGTCGCAATGCACTCCGCTATTTATGTGTGCCTATTTAAGAAGGCACGCAGGTGCTGTGATTCACACCCATTCGAAGTTCGCTGTGATGGCAAAACACTGCTATGGCCTGGGAAAGAAGTCAGGCTCACTCATCTCGAGATAATAAAAGGTATGCACATATACATTTAAATCATCTCTTCAAGTCCATTTACAGTTAATTTCAAATTGATAACGATATAAAACTGTTCGACTTACGCAGGCATGTAGAATCAGGAAGAAGGTAGAGCTGCCTACTGAAGGTATCGTTACGACGAGGAGCTGATAATACCGATCATAGAAAACACTCCCTTTGAGAGGTATTTAAGGGACGATTTAGATCAAACTATCGTTGATTACCCTGAGACTTGGGCTGTATTGGTACGCAGACATGGGATTTATGTGTGGGGCAATTCTTGGCAACAGGCAAAAACTATGTAAGCTATATTTTACTATCACATGTCGCAATAAAATTTATTTAACGATCTTTGTCTTAAAAATGTCTTCTTTTTCTTTTTACAGGACGGAATGTTACGATTATTTGCTCGACATTGCAGTTCAAATGAAACAATATGGATTAGATCCGTCAGTAACTCCAAATAATTATGAATTAAAGTACCAGGCAAATAATACATTAGGATAGTCAGTAATATAAAATGAATTTTTTGCTATAATTCTATGCAATGGTGCCATAATTCTATGTATCTTTAAGCTATATATATATTTTTTAGATATTAAACGTATATAAAAATTAAAATAAAAAATAAATTATAAAATTTTGATTGTAATTCACATATTCCATATGTATATGCACTATTATAATGCATGTTATGTTTATAAAGCGTAAATAGTATGGATATTTTCAAGTATGTATGTCAAATGATGCAAAGTGTTTTCTAATCTTCTTTGCCAGCTTGGTTTCTTCGCTCGTATGACAATCTTTTCAGTCGAATCTATCTATATTTATTATATTTAATATTCTATCTTTCTTAATCCTTTAATGCAAGATATCTCCATCCGATAATTCTACATAAAAATATTTACTAAAAAAGAACAAGAGAAATAGTTACCACCGCGGGTGTTGATATGAGCAAAATTTTAGGGCACACACTTCGTCCGAAGTGATGGAACGCTCAATCTATGAATTCATCAAATGGAGGATCAAACATATATGTGAAAGGGCTTTGAATAAAGTAATGCTCTGCATTATGCCTCATTTTTAAATGTTTATTCAACATTGTTAACATGTGGCTCGTTTTCTAACGTTGAAGCTGAGAGAAAACATATCTTTTTTTTTAGTGTCATCACAGAAAGAATTTTCTCTTAGAATGTAGCCTGAAAATCATGTTTTTATATTATGGATGGGTTTTGTCATGGTTTGTCAATATCAATCAGCACACAGTCTCGATCCATGATCAGTCTCTTACTTGATAATATCGAAAGGCGTTTCACCCTCCCGTCTTCGTTTCATTCACGATAAGATCTGCGCAACACGTATTTATAACGCCGCGCTAGTATTGGAAGATTGCGGGATTTCTAGCACATGCGTAGTAGCATGCAATGGTCAACACGTGATTATTTTACATGCTCGTATGTAGATTCTTTGGCATAAGGCGCTTCCTGGGCTACATTTGCGTGGAAAAAAGTTATATAACGGTTGCAACGAATGTTTATTATCATGTAATAGAGTCGACTGCAAACGCATAAACTATATTGTTTAATTTCTAAAAATCTCCAGAGACTATTTTCTTTAACACGTATTATTCTCTTCTTATAGTGGATTTCGACGACACGTATAGTTCGGTGAGAATTGTACGCAACTAATCGCCTGAAACGTGTCTCGTTACTACGCGTGCGTCAGAAATCTCGTAATCTCGGCCGACGATATATCCCGTTTGTGTCAGTGTGTCTATTATATTACTGTCGTGTCGCGATGGATTTATCGTGGCTTTCGTCGCTCTTTGCGCTATTATTGATTACACTGGTCGTCATCGGCGTCCTGAAAATTGTCGCTGTGGTGCATCATGCATATTTTTACTGGACGAATAAAGGTGCACCTTACCTTCCAGATTCATCTCTTATAACGGGTTGGAAAATGATTATGGGTCGCATCAGTATTGCCGATTATTTTCAATATACATACAATTACTATCCGGATGCAAAATATGTTGGATTAATGGAATTTGGCACGCCTGGCGTGCTAGTGCGCGATCCTGAGCTGATCAAAGACATCATGGTGAAGGAGTTTGAATCCTTCCCGGATCATCGCAGTTTCATCGATGCAAGCGTGGAACCGCTATTTGGCAAGAACATCTTATCCTTGCGCGGAGATCGTTGGAGAGAAATGAGGAATACATTAAGCCCCTCTTTTACCGCCAGCAAGATGAAGTTCATGTTTGACTTGATATCAGAATGTTCTCACAATTTCGTTAATTATTTGGTCGATCATCCGGAAGTCTGTCATACGATCGAAACGAAGGAGGTCTTTAGACGATACACCACCGACGTAATTGCTACGACAGCCTTTGGCATAAGTGTGAATTCTATGAAAGATCCAGATAATGAATTCTATATGAGAGGAATAGAGATCTCCAAATTTTCTTCCGGACTGCTGGCAATAGCTAAGTTTATGTTATTTCGCGCGTGTCCACGGCTCGCTAAATCAATAGGTCTGTCTTTTTTCCCGCCGGCTACTTCTCAGTTTCTTAAGAAGATCGTGGAGGAAACTATTAGAGCGCGGGAAGAGCAAGGCATTGTCAGGCCGGACATGATTCATTTATTAATGCAGGCTCGGGACAAAGAAGGTGCCGGTGTACATAAAATGACATTGGATGACATCGTTTCGCAAGCCGTTATGTTTTTCTTCGCTGGTTTCGACACATCTGCGACGTTGATGTGTTTCGCTGTTCACGAGCTGACAGTTAATCAAGGTGTACAAAATCGTTTGCGTGAGGAGATACAACAGCATCTTGCCGAAGGAAACGGTGAGATTTCTTACGAGTCGCTGTCGAAGATGTCTTACATGGATATGGTGATCTCCGAGACTCTTAGAAAGTATCCACCAACGATTCTCACCGATAGACTTTGTGCTAAGAGATATGAACTACCTCCGTCGCGACCAGGTTGCAAGAATGTGATCGTCGAACCCAACGATGTATTGATGTTTCCCATTCATGGTTTACATCACGATTCGGAGTACTTTCCGAATCCAAATAAGTTCAATCCGGAAAGGTTCAGCGAAGAGAATAAAGACAAAATTTTACCGTACACTTACCTACCATTCGGTCACGGACCTAGAAAATGTATCGGCAATCGATTTGTTCTCATGGAGACTAAGATTCTGATAGCTCATCTTTTACAAAAGTTCACTCTGAAGACTACGGAAAAAACTGTCGAACCAATTGTATATAATAAAAAGGAATTTTCATTGCAACCTGTTGGCGGATTCTGGACTAGCTTGGAGAAGAGAGAAACGTGAATAAACAAAAATTATATATTGTTTCCCTAAAGTAGTAAATTTTGACAGTAAAATATAACGAAAAATTTCTCCGTGTATAAAACTTTTTGTCCATTTCGATATATTATTTGATAATTGTCACCGAATGTACTGTTTCTTGCTTTATATATATACTTACGCGGCAATTCGGAACTTCTGACTAATTCTGACTAATATATATATAGCGCAAGCGACATATCTATATAATTGCACGTCGTTCCTCCCGCTTCTTTCCTTCTCACACACAATTTAGTTTCTCTTTCTTTCCGAGCAAAATGTCGGGATGTATTCGGCAAATGTCATGCGCATTTAAACTAACTGACTAATGGTGCGTCTTCACCTGCGAGTAAGAACTCTCGAGAGCAAAAAGAAAGAGAGAGAGAGAAAGACTCTCGAGAGTCTTTCTCTCTTTCTCTCTTTTTGCTCTCGAGAGTTCTTACTCGCAGGTGGACACGCACCATTATATCTTGTGCAATTATGATGCGACATATGTATCATCGCAATAATGTCGAGAGGCGTTTCTCCCTCCCATTTTCGTTTGATTCACGGTAAGATCTACGCAACGTATTGATAATGCCGCGCCAGAGAGATTGCGGGATTTCTGGCGCAAGCGTATTAGCGCGCAGTGGTCAACACGTGATTACTTTACATGCTCGTATGTAGATTGTTTCGCATAAGGCGCTTTCTGATGGGCTACACTTGCATGGAAAGAAGTTACAACGCGGTTGCAACACGAATGTTGGTATCTATATGTAATAAAGTCGACTGCAAACGCATGCATAAATTTATATATTATTTAATTTCTAAGAACCTCTAGAGACTATTTTCTTTAACACATATTATTTTCTTCTTATAAAAGATTCGATACCTGTATTTCGGTGAGAATTGTACGCTACTAATTATCTGAAACGGTTCGCGTTACTATACGCATGCGTCAGAAATCTCGTAATCTCTCGACACTGCGCCGCGCCCGACGAAGTATCTCGTTTGTCTCACAATCAGTTTGTCTGTTATACTGTCGTGTCACGATGGATTTATCGTGGCTTTCGTCGCCCTTTGCGCTATTATTGATTACTCTGGTCGTCATTGGCGTCCTGAAAATTGTCGCTGCGGTGCATCGTACATATTTTTACTGGAAGAATAAAGGTGTACCTTACATGCCAGATTCGCTATCATCTTTTATGTCGGGTTGGAAATTGATTCTGAATCGCATCAGTTTTGTCGATCATTTTCAATATGTATACAATTACTTTCCGGACGCAAAATATGTTGGAATAATGGATTTCGGCACGCCTGGCGTGCTAGTGCGCGATCCTGAGTTGATCAAAGACATCATGGTAAAGGATTTTGAATCCTTCCCGGATCATCGCAGTTTCGTCGACGTCAACGCGGAACCGCTATTTGGAAAGAACATCTTCGCCTTGCGCGGAGATCGTTGGAGAGAAATGAGGAATACATTAAGCCCTTCTTTCACCGCCAGCAAGATGAAGTTCATGTTTGACCTGATATCGGAATGTTCTCACAATTTCGTTAATTATTTGGTCGATCATCCGGAAGTCTGTCATGCGATCGAAACGAAGGGGGCCTTTCGACGATACACTACCGACGTAATTGCTACGACAGCCTTTGGCATAAGTGTGAATTCTATGAAAGATCAAGACAATGAGTTCTATATAAGAGGAATAGAGGCTACCAAATTTTCTTCTGGACTGCTAACAATAGCTAAGATGATGTTATTTCGCGCGTGTCCACGGTTCGCTAAATTAATAGGTCTGTCTCTTTTCCCGCCGGCTACTAGCAAGTTTTTCAAGAAGATCGTAGGGGAAACCATTCGAGCACGGGAAGAGCAAGGTATCGTCAGGCCGGACATGATTCATTTATTAATGCAGGCTCGGGACAAAGAAGGTGCCGGTGTACATAAAATGACATTGGATGACATCGTTTCGCAAGCCTTTATCTTTTTCTTCGCTGGTTTCGAAACATCTGCGACACTGATGTGTTTCGCTGCTCACGAGCTGGCAGTTAATCAAGATGTGCAAGATCGTTTACGCGAAGAGGTACAACAGCATCTTGCCGAAGGAAACGGTGAGATTTCTTACGAGTCGCTGTCGAAGATGTCTTACATGGATATGGTGATCTCCGAGGCTCTCAGAAAGTATCCACCGGCGATTATTACCGATCGACTTTCGGTCAAGAGATATGAATTAGCTCCGTCGCGACCAGGTTGCAAGAATGTGATCATCGAACCCAACAATTTATTGATGTTTCCCATTCACGGTTTACATCACGATCCGAAGTACTTTCCGAACCCGGATAAGTTCGATCCCGAAAGGTTCAGCAAGGAGAACAAAGACAAAATTTTACCGTACACTTATCTACCATTCGGTCACGGACCTAGACAATGTATCGGCAATCGATTTGCTCTCATGGAGACTAAAATTCTGATAGCTCATCTTTTACAAAAGTTCACTCTGAAGACTACGGAAAAGACTGTCGAACCAATCGTATACACTAAAAAGTTGTTTGCGTTGGAACCTGTTGGTGGATTCTGGATTGGATTGGAGAAGAGAGAAACGTGAAAGTCTTGCACTCAATACATTATCGTATGATGTAGTTGTGTTGGAAAAAACATCGCCGCATTTTCAATTTTTAAGATATTCAACGCGTGTATGTACTTTAGAAGATGATTGACGTGTGAAGATTGGAGTGTAAAGCTTGAAGTGTGAAGAATGACGTAATATATCGCAAACAATAAAATTTCCGATGTATTGCGTCATTATGTTCGAAGCAAATAACCAAGTTTTTCCTGGTGAGAAATAAAAAAATTAAATATTACGATAAACATCATGACTTGCGTAGACTTCCGCGTTTATTTGATTATGCCGATTGTTTTTAATGATTTATATAACTTCCCCACTTGTCGCTAAATATAAATAGGATCAATTCGTTAATTCTTCATGTAAGAACGAATATCTCTATCGTGCAAACATGTTTCGCACATTTTTCTTTCAAAATTTTTTATTAGTTCAAATTATGTCTGTTGCAACTTATTATAAATTTAAGCGTTCGCTGTTATAGTTTTTTAAATAAGTATAACGAAACAATATTATTAATAGAGTCAATGTACCACAATGTAATAATATATACCATTGGGTATGTGCATTTATAATGTTTTTTAATATTTTTTTATAAATGAAATTTTTAGATTTTTAATAAAATTAAAAGTCACTATTTTGTTATAGCAATATAAAATATAAACAATCAAATTATAATAAACTGACAAAGCATTTAATATTTTTTATAGCGTATGTATGACACATTTGGATCAAAGATTGTTAATCAGATATGATTGTGAATCAGACATGATTCATTCTCTGAAAATAGGTAGTATATAAAAAAATAAGGAAAACAATCCATTACACTTATAGTTAGTGCAAAATGCGCAGATAATCATTAAATTAAATTAATTATTTGTACACAAACGTTTACAAATAAGAATTTGTTATTAATTGCGATATTTTTGAGAAATATCTTTTTAATGTTGATAAAAGTATTGATAAGATTAAATATAATGTTGTTTTGTTATATTGTTATCGAGAATGATATCATGCGAGAATAATAAGATAATGAAAATAAGATAAATTAAAGCTACTCATTGCAACAATGTTTTGGATCTTGAAATCCACCTTCATAAATAAATGCAATTTATCCTCTCGTTGCAAGTTTTGAGTGTTTTATGTCAGATAGTTTGTGGCCAAGTTTTGCTCCATTTCATTCTCTGATTGTTATTCATATTTATAATATTTCCACTAGTCTATTTTTATTAATGGTGACTGTTACATGTATATCTATATATATGTATATATCTTTTGTAATATATATACAGAAGAATAAATATAATTATACATTTTATAAAAATATTTTATTGAGGCGTAAATTTTTCTTCACAAGAAAGCTAAAAGTCTTTTTCCCTTCTGAAAAACAGAATTGAAACAGAGATAACAACTTCTATTATAAATCTCTCACAAAAATGTTTTATTACTAGATATTGTTTGAAGAATAAAACTTTGGAAAAACTAAAAGAGCAGCTGAAGACTGGCAGGCTGTTTTTTCAAAGTTTTGAGGAAAAGATGGGGCAAGCGCACATGTACATCCCACTAAAAAATTCCAGAACCTCTCCAGGTGGACCCTGCTACTAATGCTGGAGCTTAAAATAAGGGTGATGTTTTTCACAGGTTATCTATTCCTACCGAGAAACAGCGTTAGGATGAGCAAGAGTAAAGTAAAGCAGAGAGAAGACATTGATCCTCCAGCACCAAACCAAGAGAAAATAAAAAATCTCTGAAAAAAATAGCATTAAAAACTCAGTTTCCGATATTTTACCTAAGGCTTCATCAGTTTCAATCTCGTGTTCTTTGGACTTGATTTGGTAAGTAAATTTTACTTCTTTTTGCCGGTTAGTCCCAATTTTAATTGCTCCGCAACTTTCCTTTTTTTCTTCTGAATAAATAAATAATTAAAATAAATATTTAAAAAATAAAAGCAAACTTACATATAAAACGCTAACTTCCAATCAATTCTTACATAAATTATTTATAAAAACTCTAATTTAATATGTAATGATATTAATATATATCTAATACATTAATATATCAATAATATTATTTGTGTGTGAACATGTATATTAATATTTATAAAATTAAATTTGAATAATCGTTTAGTTGATACTTCACGTTTCAAATCCTATAATTGTTAATATCAATGCAACATAAATTTTGTTTATTTATATATTTATATAAAGTCACGTATATATATAATTTTTTGGCGCATATGTAAATGTTAAATTATAATTATCAAAATATAATTATAAAATATAATTATCAAACTATTTATACATATGCGTGCATGTATTAATGAACGTTGAAATCAGGTTTTACAAAGTTTTAGTTTTAAAATTTATGCATTTATAGATTTTGCTTTATAATATCTATCATTTTTATACAGGAACACCCAAGAAATCATATTCCAGAACTGTGTCGGTAGTTCTATCATCTCGGATGAGTGACTGGTACTGGTGGCGGTATCTCCATAAAACACATGAGTTAATATTCTACAGTAATACTTGTATTAAAAGCTTGATTGCTTGATTGTCATATGTGCAAAACTATTATTAAAGTATTGACATTCACTAAAATTTCTGTCCTACACAGATAAGATCTGCATAGCTCCTTCTGATGTACAAAAGGAGATGAGTATAACGCCCAACAATATGTTCGTGTAAGATATCTATGAAACAGATTTCGTATTGTCTCCAGAAAAAAAACTGATGAAGTTGCAATGTACTTCGCTATTTATGTGCGCGTATTTAAGAAGAAACGCGGGTACTGTAATTCACACCCATTCGAAATTTATTGCTGTGATGACAACACTATGGCCTGGGAAAGAAGTCAGGATCACTCATTTCTAGGTGATAAAAGTTATACATTTAAATCGTATTTTTAAGTCCATTGACAGTTAATTTTAAATTGATATAACGACGTAAAACTGTTTGATTTACGTAGAATCAAAAAGAGAGTAGAGTGTGTCGTTACGACGAGGAGCTGGTAATATCGATCACAGAAAGCACTCCTTTTGAGAAGAATTTGAAGGACGATTTAGATAATTAAAACTATCGTTGATTACCCTACTGAGACTTGCGCAGTATTGGTATGCAGACATGGGATTTATGTGTGAGGTAATTCTTGGCAGTAGACAAAAATTATGTCTTTACTATCTCATGTCACAATAAAATTTATTTAACGATCCTTGTCTTAAATGTCTTTTTCTTTTTACAGGACGGAATGTTACGATTATTTGCTCGGCATCGCAGTTCAAATAAAACAATGTGAATTATATCCGTTGACAACTCCAAATGATTACGGATTTTTAGGTACCCAGGCACATAGTAAATTAGGATAATTTGTAATATTAATATACATTTTATTTTTCTGCCGTAATTCTGTGCCATGACGCCATAATTCTATGTATATTTGAACTATGTACATTTTTTAGACATTAAACGTATATAAAAATTAAAATCAAAAGTAAATTATACAATTTTAATTATAATATTTCATGTATATATATATATATATATATATATATATATATACTATTGTATGCATGTAACGTTTATAAGGCATGAATGATATCGATATTTTCAAATATACATGTCAAATAATGCAAATTATTTTCTAATCTTCTTTGCTAATTTGGTCTCTTGGTTCATATGACAATCTTTTCAGTCGAATTCACCTATATTTATTATATTTAATATTATGTTGGACGCTAATACTTCTCTACCGAATTGTAATAAGAAGAATGTTTCTTAATTCTATATTATGAACTTTCTCCATCCGATAATTCACATAAAAATATATTTATAAAAAAGCACAAGAGGAATAGTTATTATTGCGGGTGTTGGTATGAGCAAAGTGTTAGGAGTAACTTAAGACACACACTTCGTCCGAAATGGTGGAGCGCTCAATCTATGAATTCATCATCTGAAGGATCTGATACACATGCAAAAGAGTTTTAAATAATTAAGTAATGCTCCGCATTATGCTTTACATTTTTAAATGTTTATTCAACATTTAAATGTTCATTGCTAACATGTGGCTCGTTTTCTAGCGTTGAAGGAAACGTATCTGAGAGGAAACATACATCTTTTCTTTTATAGATACACAGAAAGAATTTTCTCTTAAAATTTACCCTAAAAATCATGTTTTTATATTTTGGATTGCTTCTACCATGGTTTGTCAATATCAATCAGCATGCAGTAGATCAATGACCAGTCTCTTACTTGAAGGTCTCTAATCACAATAATATCGAAAAGCGTTTCACCCTCGTTTCATTCACGATAAGATCTGCGCAACACGTATTTATAACGCCGCGCCAGTATTGTAAGATTGCGGGATTTCTGGCACATGCGTAGTAGCGTGCAGTGGTCAACACGTGATTATTTTACATGCTCGTATGTAGATTGTTTCGCATAAGGCGCTTCCTAAGCTACATTTGCGTGGAAAGAAGTTATAACGGTTGCAACGAATGTTATATTCATGCATGTAATAGAGTCGACTGCAAACGCATAAACTATATTATTTAATTTCTAAAAACCTCCAGAGGCTATCTTCTTTAACATATATTATTCTCTTCTTATAATGGGTCTGACGATACCTATATTTCAGTAAGAAATATACGCTACTAATCGTCTGGAACCGCTTGCGTTACTACGTGTCAGAATTCCCGCAATCAATTAACACTGCGCCGCGCTCGACGAAGTATCTTGTTTGTCTCACAGTCAGTTTGTCTTTTATACTGTCGTGTCATGATGGATTTATCGTGGCTTTCGTCGCCCTTTGCGCTATTATTAATAACTCTGGTCGTCATCGGCGTCCTGAAAATTGTCGCTGTAGTGCATCATTCATATTTTTACTGGAAAAATAAGGATGTACCTTACCTGCCAGATTCATCTTTTATAACGGTTTGGAAATTGTTTCTGGGTCATGTCAGTTTTGTCGATCATTTTCAATATCTATACAATTACTTTCCGGACGCAAAATATGTTGGACTAATGGAATTTAGCAGGCCTGCCGTGCTACTGCGCGATCCTGAGCTGATCAAAGATATCATGGTAAAGGATTTTGAATCCTTCCCGGATCATCGCAGTTTCGTCGACGTCAGCGCGGAACCGCTATTTGGCAAGAACATCTTTGCCTTGCGCGGAGATCGTTGGAGAGAAATGAGGAATACATTAAGCCCTTCTTTCACCGCCAGCAAGATGAAGTTCATGTTTGACCTGATATCGGAATGTTCTCACAATTTCGTTAATTATTTGGTCGATCATCCGGAAGTCTGTCATGCGGTCGAAACGAAGGGGGCCTTTCGACGATACGCCACCGACGTAATTGCTACGACAGCCTTTGGCATAAGTGTGAATTCTATGAAAGATCCAGACAATGAGTTCTATACAAGAGGAATAGAGATTACCAAGGGATTTTCTGCTGGACCGCTAGCGATGGCTAAGATGATCCTTTCCCAAGTGTGTCCACGGTTCGCTAAATTAATAGGCCTGTCTCTTTTCCCGGCTACCAGCGAGTTTTTCAAGAAGATCGTGGGGGAAACCATTAGAGCGCGAGAAGAGCAAGGTATCGTTAGACCGGACATGATTCATTTATTAATGCAGGCTCGGGACAAAGAAGGTGCCGGTGTATATAAGATGACATTAGATGACATCGTTTCGCAAGCCTTTATCTTTTTCTTCGCTGGTTTCGAAACATCTGCGGCGCTGATGTGTTTCGTTGCTCACGAGCTGGCAGTTAACCGAGATATACAAGATCGTTTGCGCGAAGAGGTACAACAGCATCTTGCCGAAGGAAACGGTGAGATTTCTTACGAGTCGCTGTCGAAGATGTCTTACATGGATATGGTGATCTCCGAGACTCTCAGAAAGTACCCACCGATGATTCTCACCGATAGACTTTGTGCTAAGAGATATGAATTACCTCCGTCGCGATCAGGCTGCAGGAATGCGATCGTTGAACCCAACAATGTATTGATGATTTTCATTCACGGTTTACATCGCGATCCGGAGTACTTTCCGAACCCGGATAAGTTCGATCCCGAAAGGTTCAGCGAGGAGAACAAAGACAAAATTTTACCGTACACTTATCTACCATTTGGTCACGGACCTAGAAAATGTATTGGCAATCGATTTGTTCTCATGGAGGCTAAGATTCTGATAACTCATCTTTTACAAAAGTTTACTGTGAAGACTACGGAAAAGACTGTCGAACCAATTGTATACACTAAAAAGGAGTTTGCGTTGCAACCTGTTGGCGGATTCTGGATTGGCTTAGAGAAGAGAGAAACGTGAGAATCTTGTACGCAATACATTATCGTACGATATGTAGCTGTGTTTGGAAAAACATTGACGCATTTTCAACTTTCAAGAGTTTAACGCGTATGCACTTTGGAAGATGATTGTACAATTTTTTTTTGCGATGTATTACGTCATTATGCACAAAGCGAATAACTAAGTCTTTGCTAGTAAAGGATAAGAAAATAAAATATTACGATAAACATTATGACTTGCGTAGACTGTCAAATCTACTTGATTGTGATCATTTTCAATCATTTATATAACTTCCACTTGTCGCTAAATAGTATAGTAAGACTAATAGAGTCAAATCAATATCGTTAATTCTTCAAGTAAAAACGAATATCTCTATCGCGCAAATGTCTTTCGCACACATTTTTTTCTTTCGAAATGTATTATTAGTTCAAATATGTTTGTTGTAATTTATTGTAAATTTGAGCATTTGAGATGTAGTTTTTGAAATATGTATAAGAAAACAATATCATTAATAGAGTCGATGTAGCACGCTATAATATTGCATATGTGCATTCATAATATTTTTCAATAATATTTTCTTATAAGTAAGATTTTTGAATTTCTGATAAATCAAAAGTGACTATTTTGTTATAGCTGTATAAAATATAAATAATCAAATTATAATAAATTGACAAAGCATTTTTTTATAGCAAACGTGACACATTTCGATCCAAGATTGTTAATTAGATATGATTGTAAACCTAAGTGAGATAGAAGTCAGGCTCACTTATTTCGAAATGATAAAAATTATACATTTAAATCGTATCTTTAAGTCCATTGACAGTTACTTTCAAATTGATAACGACATAAAAATGTTCGACTTATGTAGGAATACAGAATCAAAGAGAGGGTAGACGACGAAGAGTGTATTATGACGAGTAGCTGATAATATCGATCATAGAAAGCTTTCTTTTTAAAAAGAATTTAAACGACAATTTATAGATAATTAAAACTATCGTTAATTACCCTGAGACTTGCGCAGTATTGATACGCAGATATAGGATTTATGTGTGGGGCAATTTTTGGCAACAAGCAAAAACTATGTAAGCTACTCTGCTATCACATGTCACAATAAAATTTATTTAACGATCTTTATCTTAAATGTTTTTTTTACAGGACGGAATGTTATGATTATTTGCTTGACATTGCAGTTCAAATGATACAATATGGATTAGATCCGTCGACAACTCTAAATGATTATGAATTAAAGTACCTGCAGGCACATAGTAAATTAGGGTAGTCTGTAATATTAATATAAAATTTATTTTTCTGCAATAATTCTGTGTCATGATGCCATAATTCTATGTATTTCTGAACTGTGTACATTTTTTTAGACATCAAACGTATATAAAAATTAAAATAAAAAGTAAATTATATATATACAACTTTAATTATAATCACATATTCCACATAAGTATATATACTATTGTATGTATGTTTGTTTATAAGACATAAATAATATGGATATTTTCAAATATATATGTCAAATCATGCAAATTGTTTTCTAATCTTCTTCGCTAGCTTGGTCTCTTGGCTCACATGACAATTTTTTCAGTCGAATCCATCTACATTTATTATATTTAATATTCTGTCGGATGCTGATACTTCTCTACCAAATTGTAATAGGAAGAGTCTTTCTTAATTCTATATTACAAGATTTTTCCATCCAATAATTCACATAAAGATATTTATAAAAGCACAAAAAGAATAGTTATCACCGCGAGTGTTGATATGAGCAAAGTTTTAGAACACACACATCTTACAAAGTGGTCGAGCACTTAATCTACATAAATTCTTCTCCTGGAAGATCGGACACATATGCGAAAGTGCTTTGAATAAAGTAATGCTCCGCATTGTGTCTAACATTCTTAAATGTTTATTGTTAACATGTAGCTCGTTGTTTAGCGTTGAAGCTGAGAGGAAACATATCTTTTTCTTAATTACACAGAAAGGATTTTCTCTTACAATTTATCCAAAAAATCATGTTTTTATATTTCGGATTTGTTCTGCCCTGGTTTGTCAATATCAATCAGCACACAGTAGATCAAAGGTCAGTTTTTTACTTGAAGGTCTCTAATCACAATAATATCGAAAGGCGTTTCATCCTCGTTTCATTCACGATAAGATCTGCGCAACACGTATTTATAACGCCGCGCCAGTATTGTAAGATTGCGGGATTTCTGGCACATGCGTAGTAGCGTGCAGTGGTCAACACGTGATTATTTTACATGCTCGTATGTAGATTCTTTCGCATAAGGCGCTTCCTGGGCTACATTTGCGTGGAAAGAAGTTATAACGGTTGCAACGAATGTTATATTCATGCATGTAATAGAGTCGACTGCAAACGCATAAACTATATTATTTAATTTCTAAAAACCTCCAGAGGCTATCTTCTTTAACACATATTATTCTTTAACATATATTATTCTTTTCTTATAATGGGTCTGACGATACCTATATTTCAGTAAAAAATATACGCTACTAATCGTCTGGAACCGCCCGCGTTACTACGTGTCAGAATTCTCGCAATTACACTTAACACTGCGCCGCGCTCGACGAAGTATCTTGTTTGTCTCACAGTCAGTTTGTCTGTTATACTGTCGTGTCATGATGGATTTATCGTGGTTTTCGTCGCCCTTTGCGCTATTATTGATTACTCTGGTCGTCATCGGCGTTCTGAAAATTGTCGCTGTAGTGCATCATTCATATTTTTACTGGAAGAATAAAAGTGTACCTTACATGCCAGATTCGCTATCATCTTTTATGTCGGGTTGGAAACTGTTTCTGGGTCATATCAGTTTTGTCGATCATTTTCAATATCTATACAATTACTTTCCGGACGCAAAATACGTTGGACTAATGGAATTTAGCAGGCCTGCCGTGCTAGTGCGCGATCCTGAGCTGATCAAAGACATCATGGTAAAGGATTTTGAATCCTTCCCGGATCATCGCATTTTCGCCGACGACAGCGTGGAACCGCTATTTGGCAAGAACATCTTTTCCTTGCGCGGAGATCGTTGGAGAGAAATGAGGAATACATTAAGCCCCTCTTTTACCGCCAGCAAGATGAAGTTCATGTTTAACTTGATGTCGGAATGTTCTCACAATTTCGTTAATTATTTGGTCGATCATCCGGAAGTCTGTCATGCAATCGAAACGAAGGGGGTCTTTAGACGATACGCCACCGACGTAATTGCTACGACAGCCTTTGGCATAAGTGTGAATTCTATGAAAGATCCAGACAATGAGTTCTATACAAGAGGAATAGAGATTACCAAGGGATTTTCTGCTGGACTGCTAGCGATGGCTAAGATGATCCTTTTCCAAGTGTGTCCACGGCTCGCTAAATTTATAGGTCTGTCTCTTTTCCCGCCGGCTACTAGCAAGTTTTTCAAAAAAATCGTGGGAGAAACCATTAGAGCGCGAGAAGAGCAAGGTATCATCAGACCGGACATGATTCATTTATTAATGCAGGCTCGGGACAAAGAAGGTGCCGGTGTACATAAAATGACATTGGATGACATCGTTTCGCAAGCCTTTATCTTTTTCTTCGCTGGTTTCGAAACATCTGCGACGCTGATGTGTTTCGTTGCTCACGAGCTGGCAGTTAACCGAGATATACAAGATCGTTTGCGCGAAGAGGTACAACAGCATCTTGCCGAAGGAAACGGTGAGATTTCTTACGAGTCGCTGTCGAAGATGTCTTACATGGATATGGTGATCTCCGAGACTCTCAGAAAGTACCCACCGATGATTCTCACCGATAGACTTTGTGCTAAGAGATATGAATTACCTCCGTCGCGACCAGGCTGCAAGAATGCGATCGTCGAACCCAACAATGTATTGACGTTTTTCATTTATGGTTTTCATCGTGATCCGAAGTACTTTCCGAACCCGGATAAGTTCGATCCCGAAAGGTTTAGCAAGGAGAACAAAGACAAAATTTTACCGTACACTTATCTACCATTCGGTCACGGACCTAGACAATGTATCGGCAATCGATTTGCTCTCATGGAGGCTAAGATTCTGATAGCTCATCTTTTACAAAAATTCACTCTGAAGACTACGGAAAAGACTGTCGAACCAATCGTATACACTAAAAGGGCGTTTGCGTTGCAACCTGTTGGCGGATTCTGGATTGACTTAGAGAAAAAAGAAACGTGAAATTCTTGTACGCAATACACTATCGTACGATATGTAGCTGTGTTTGAAAAAACATTGACGCATTTTCAACTTTCAAGAGTTTAACGCGTATGCACTTTGGAAGATGATTGTACAATTTTTTTTTGCGATGTATTACGTCATTATGCACAAAGCTCATAACTAAGTCTTTGCTAGTAAAGAATAAAAAAATGAAATATTATGATAAACATTATAACTTGCGTAGATTGTCAAATCTACTTGATTGAGATCATTTTTAATCATTTATATAACTTAATTCCATTTGTCGCTAAATAGTATAGTAGGAATAATAGAGTCAAATCAATATCGTTAATTCTTCAAGTAAAAACGAATATCTCTATCGCGCAAATGTCTTTCGCACACATTTTTTTCGAAATTTATTATTAATTTAAATATGTTTGTTGAGATTTGTTGTAAATTTAAGCATTCGAGATGATGTAGTTTTTAAAATAAGTATAACAAAAAACAATATTATTAATAGTGCCGATGTAACACGCTGTACTATTGCATATGTGCATTTATAATATTTTTCAATGTCTAATATTTTTTTATAAGTAAGATATTTGAATTTCTAATAAATTAAAAGTGACTATTTTGTTATAGCTGTACAAAATATAAACAATGAAATTATAATAAATTAACAAAGCATTTGATATTTTTTTATAGCATACGTGACACATTTCGGTCAAAGATTGTTAATTAGATATGATTGTGAACCTAAGTGAGATAGAAGTCAGGCTCACTTATTTCGAAATGATAAAAATTATACATTTAAATCGTATTTTTAAGTCCATTGACAGTTACTTTCAAATTGATAACGACATGAAAATGTTCGACTTATGTAGAAATACAGGATCAAAAAGAGGGTAGACGACGAAGAGTGTATTATGACGAGGAGCTGATAATATCGATCATAGAAAGCTTCCCTTTTAAGAAAAACTTAAACGACGATTTAGATAATTAAAACTATCGTTAATTACCCTGAGACTTGCGCAATATTGGTACGCAGATATAGGATTTATGTGTGGGGCAATTTTTGGCAACAAGCAAAAACTATGTAAGCTACTCTGCTATCACATGTCACAATAAAATTTATTTAACGATCTTTATCTTAAATGTTTTTTTTACAGGACGGAATGTTATGATTATTTGCTTGACATTGCAGTTCAAATGATACAATATGGATTAGATCCGTCGACAACTCTAAATGATTATGAATTAAAGTACCTGCAGGCACATAGTAAATTAGGGTAGTCTGTAATATTAATATAAAATTTATTTTTCTACAATAATTCTGTGCCATGATGCCATAATTGTATGTATTTCTGAACTGTGTACATTTTTTTTAGACATTAAACGTATATAAAAATTAAAATAAAAAGTAAATTATATATATACAATTTTAATTATAATCACATATTCCACATAGGTCTATATTCCACATAGGTCTATATACTATTGTATATGTATAAACGTTTATAAGACATAAATAATATGGATATTTTCAAATATATATGTCAAATGATGCAAATTGTTTTCTAATCTTCTTCGCTAGCTTGGTCTCTTGGCTCACATGACAATTTTTTCAGTCGAATCCATCTACATTTATTATATTTAATATTCTGTCGGATGCTAATACTTCTCTACCGAATTGTAATGGGAAGAGTCTTTCTTAATTCTTATTACAAGATTTTTCCATCCAATTATTCACATAAAGATATTTATAAAAGCACAAAAAGAATAGTTATCACCGCGGGTGTTGATATGAGCAAAGTTTTAAGACACACACATCGTACAAAGTGGTCGAGCACTTAATCTATATAAATTCTTCTCCTGGAAGATCGGACACATATGCGAAAGTGCTTTGAATAAAGTAATGCTCCGCATTGTGTCTAACATTCTTAAATGTTTATTGTTAACATGTAGCTCGTTGTTTAGCGTTGAAGCTGAGAGGAAACATATCTTTTTCTTAATTACACAGAAAGGATTTTCTCTTACAATTTATCCAAAAAATCATGTTTTTATATTTCGGATTTGTTCTGCCCTGGTTTGTCAATATCAATCAGCACACAGTAGATCAAAGGTCAGTTTTTTACTTGAAGGTCTCTAATCACAATAATATCGAAAGGCGCTCCTCCCTCCCATCTTCGTTTCATTCACGATAAGATCTGCGCAACACATTATACTTACGACGCCGCTGCAGTATTGGACGATTGCGCAAGAGATTACGGGATTTCTGGCACATGCGTAGTAGCGTGTACTGGTCACTAACACGTGATTATTTTACATGCTCGTATGTAGATTGTTTCGCATAAGGCGCTTCCAGGGCTACATTCCAGGGCGTGGAAAGAAGTTATAACGGTTGCAACGAATGTTATATTCATGTAATAGAGTCGACTGCAAACGCATAAACTATATTATTTAATTTCTAAAAACCTCCAGAGGTTATTTTCTTTAACACATATTATTCTTTAACATATATTATTCTCTTCTTATAATTGGTCTGACGATACCTATATTTCAGTGAGAAATATACGCTACTAATCGTCTGTGGAACAGCTCGCGCTACTACGTGTCAGAATTCATGCAATCACACTTAACACTGCGCCGCGCTCGACGAAGTATCTTGTTTGTCTCATAGTCAGTTTGTCTGTTATACTGTCGTGTCATGATGGATTCGTCGTGGCTTTCGTCGCCCTTTGCGCTATTATTGATTACTCTTATCGTCATCGGCGTTCTGAAAATTGTCGCTGTGCTGCATCATTCATATTTTTACTGGAAGAATAAGGGTATACCTTACCTGCCAGATTCGCTATCATCTTTTATAACGGGTTGGAAAATGATTCTGGGTCGCATCAGTATTATCGATTATTATCAATATACATATAATTACTTTCCGGATGCAAAATATGTTGGACTAATGGAATTTGGTACGCCTAACGTGCTAGTGTGCGATCCTGAGCTGGTCAAAGACGCCATGGTGAAGGATTTTGAATCCTTCCCGGATCATCGCAGTTTCGTCGACGACAGCGTGGAACCGCTGTTTGGCAAGAACATCTTTTCCTTGCGCGGAGATCGTTGGAGAGAAATGAGAAATACATTAAGCCCCTCTTTCACCGCCAGCAAGATGAAGATCATGTTTGACCTGATATCGGAGTGTTCTCACAATTTCGTTAATTATTTGGTCGATCATCCGGAAGTCTGTCATGCGATCGAAACAAAGGAGGCCTTTAGACGATACGCCACCGACGTAATTGCTACGACAGCCTTTGGCATAAGTGTGAATTCTATGAAAGATCAAAACAATGAGTTCTATATAAGAGGAATAGAGGCTACTAAAGGATTTTCTGCTGGACCGCTAGGGATGGCTAAGATGGTCCTTCTTGAAATGTGTCCACGGCTCTCTAAATTAATAGGTCTGTCTTTTTTCCCGCCGGCTACCAGCAAGTTTTTCAAGAAGATCGTGGGGGAAACCATTAGAGCGCGGGAAGAGCAAGGTATCGTCAGACCGGACATGATTCATTTATTAATGCAGGCCCGGGACAAAGAAGGTCCCACTGTACATAAAATGACATTGGATGACATCGTTTCGCAAGCCTTTATTTTTTTCTTCGCTGGTTTCGAAACATCTGCGACGCTGATGTGTTTCGTTGCTCACGAGCTGGCAGTTAACCAAGATGTACAGGATCGTTTGCGCGAGGAAGTACAACAGCATCTTGCCGAAGGAAACGGTGAGATTTCTTACGAGTCGCTGTCGAAGATGTCTTACATGGATATGGTGATCTCCGAGACTCTTAGAAAGTATCCGCCGGCGATCATGACCGATAGAGTTTGCGTTAAGAAATATGAACTACCTCCGTCGCGACCAGGCTGCAAGAATGTGATCGTCGAACCCAACAATGTATTGACGTTTTTCATTTATGGTTTTCATCGTGATTCGAAGTACTTTTCGAACCCTGATAAGTTCGATCCCGAAAGGTTTAACAAGGAGAACAAAGACAAAATTTTACCGTACACTTATCTACCATTCGGTCACGGACCTAGACAATGTATTGGCAATCGATTTGTTCTCATGGAGACTAAGATTCTGATAGCTCATCTTTTACAAAAGTTCACTCTGAAGACTACGGAAAAGACTGTCGAACCAATCGTATACGCTAACCACGAGTTTGCGTTGCAACCTGTTGGCGGATTCTGGATTGGCTTAGAGAAGAGAGAAACGTGAGATTCTTGTACGCATTACACTATTGTACGATATGTAGCTGTGTTTGAAAAAACATTGCCGCGCATTTTCAACTTTCAAGATGTTCAACACGTATGCACTTTGGAAGATAATTGTACAATATCCTTTTTTGCGATGTATTACGTCATTATGCACAAAGCAAATAACTAAGTCTTTGCTAGTAAAGAATAAGAAAATGAAATATTACGATAAACATTATGACTTGCGTAGACTGTCAAATCTACTTGATTGTGATCATTTTTAATCATTTATATAACTTCCACTTGTCGCTAAATAGTATAATAGGAATAATAGAGTCAAATCAATATTGTTAATTCTTCAAGTAAAAACGAATATCTCTATCGCGCAAATGTCTTTCGCACACATTTTTTTTTCAAAATTTATTATTAGTTTAAATATGTTTGTCGTAATTTATTGTAAATTTGAGCATTCGAGATGTAGTTTTTGAAATAAGTATAAGAAAACAATATCATTAATAGAGTCGATGTAGCACGATATAATATTGCATATGTGCATTCATAATATTTTTCAATAATATTTTCTTATAAGTAAGATTTTTGAATTTTTAATAAATCAAAAGTGACTATTTTGTTATAGCTGTATAAAATATAAATAATCAAATTATAATAAATTGACAAAGCATTTTTTTTATAGCAAACGTGACACATTTCGATCAAAAATTATTAATTAGATATTATTGTGAACCTTTGTCAGATAGAAGTCAAGCTCACTTATATCGAGATGATAAAAATTACACATTTAAATCGTATCTTTAAGTCCATTGAAAGTTAATTTCAAATTGAAAACGACATAAAAACGTTCGACTTATGTAGAAATATAGAATCAAAAAGAGGGTAGACGACGAAGAGTGTATTACGACAAGAAGCTGATAATATCGATCATAGAAAGCACTCCTTTTGAGAAGAATTTAAATGACAATTTAGATAATTAAAACTATCGTTAATTATCCTGAGACTTCCGCAGTATTGGTACGCAGATACAGGATATATGTGTGGGCAATTCTTGGCAACAGGCAAAAACTACGTAAGCTATTTTGCTATCACATGTCACAATAAAATTTATTTAACAATCTTTGTCTTAAATGTTTTTTTTTACGGATAGAATGTTACGATTATTTGCTTGACATTGCAGATCAATGATACAATATAGATCAGATCCGTCGATAACGCTAAATAATTATGAATTAAAGTACCAGGCACATTAGTAAATTAGGATAGTCTGTAATATTAATATAAAATTTATTTTTCTGCCATAATTCTGTGCCATGATGCCATAATTCTATGTATATTTGAACTATGTACATTTTTTAGACATTAAACGTATATAAAAATTAAAATAAAAAGTAAATTATACAATTTTAATTATAATCACATATTCCACATAAGTATATATACTATTGTATGTATGTTTGTTTATAAGACCTAAATAATTTGGATATTTCCAAATATATATGTCAAATGATGCAAATTGTTTTCTAATCTTCTTCGCTAGCTTGGTCTCTTGGCTCACATGACAATTTTCTCAGTCGAATTCATCTACATTTATTATATTTAATATTCTATCAAATGCCAATACTTCTCTACCGAATTGTAATGGGAAGAGTTTTTTTAATTCATTACAAGATTTCTCCATCCAATAATTTATATAGAAATATTTATAAAACCACAAGAAGAAAAATTATCATCGCGGGTGTTGATATGAGCAAAGTGTTGGGACACACACTTCGTCCAAAATGGTCGAGCGCTTAATCTATAAATTCTTTACCTGGAGGATCGGACACATATGCGAAAGAGCTTTTTGAATAAAGTAACGCTCCGCATTATACCTAAGATTTTTAAATGTTTATTCACCTTCAAATGTTTCTTGTTAACACATAGCTCGTTGTCTAGCGTTGAAGCTGAGAGAAAACATATCTGTTTATTAAATACACCGAAAAAATTTTCTCTTACAATTTACCTAAAAAATCATGTTTTTATATTTTGGATTGGTTCTGCCATGGTTTGTCAATATCATTCAGCACACAATCAATCAATGACCAGTCTCTTACTTGACAATCTCTGATCGCAATAATAATGAAAGGCGTTTTTCCCTCCCATTTTCGTTTCATAGTTTCATTCACGATAAGAACTGCACAACACGTATTTATAACACCGCGCCAGTATTGAGAGATTGCATGATTTCTGGCGCATACGTATTTGTAGCGTATTTTACATGATGCTTGTATGTAGATTGTTTTGGATAATGCGCTTTCTGGGCTACATTTGCGCAGAAAGAAATTATAACGGTTGCAACGAATGTTGGTATTCATGTAATAAAGTCGACTGCATAGGTTTGATACCTATATTTCGGTGAGAATTGTACGCTACTAATCGCCTGGAACGTTATCTATTTCGTGTCAGAATTCCCGCAATCACTCAACACTGCGCTGCGCTCGACGAAGTATCTTGTTTGTCTCACAATCAGTTTGTCTGTAATACTGTCATGTCATGATGGATTTATCGTGGCTTTCGTCGCCTTTTGCGCTATTATTGATTACTCTGGTCGTCATCGGCGTCCTGAAAATTGTCGCTGTGCTGCATCATACATATCTTTATTGGAAGAATAAAGGTGTACCTTACCTGCCAATTAATCTATCAAATTCTATAACGGATTGGAAATTGCTTCTGGGTCGCATCAGTGTTGTCAATTACTTCCAATATTTATACAATTATTTTCCGGATGCAAAATATGTTGGACTAATGGATTTTGGCATGCCTAGCGTGTTAGTGCGCGATCCTGAGCTGATCAAAGACATCATGGTAAAGGATTTTGAATCCTTTCCGGATCATCGCAGTTTCGTTGACGCCAGCGTAGAACCGTTATTTAGCAAGAACATCACCTCCTTGCGCGGAGATCGTTGGAGAGAAATGCGGAATACATTAAGCCCTTCTTTTACCGCCAGCAAGATGAAGTTCATGTTTAACCTGATGTCGGAATGTTCTCACAATTTCGTTAATTATTTGGTCGATCATCCGGAAGTCTGCCATTCGATCGAAACGAAGGGAGTCTTTAGACGATACGCCACCGATGTAATTGCTACGACAGCCTTTGGCATAAGTGTGAATTCTATGAAAGATCAAGACAATGAGTTCTATATAAGAGGAATAGAGATTATCAAAGGATTTTCTGCTGGACCGCTAGGGATGGCTAAGATGATCCTTTTTCAAGCGTGTCCACGGCTCGCTAAATTATTAGGTCTGTCTCTTTTCCCGCCGTCTACGACCGAGTTTTTCAAGAAGATCGTAGGGGAAACCATTAGAGCGCGGGAGGAGCGAGATATCGTCAGACCGGACATGATTCATTTATTAATGCAGGCTCGGGACAAAGAAGATGTACATAAAATGACCGTGGATGATATCGTTTCGCAAGCCTTCATCTTTTTCTTCGCTGGTTTCGAAACATCTGCGACGTTGATGTGTTTCGCTGCTCACGAGCTGGCAGTTAACCAAGATGTACAGGATCGTTTGCGCGAGGAAGTACAACAGCATCTTGCCGAAGGAAACGGTGAAATTTCTTACGAGTCGATATCGAAGATGTTTTACATGGATATGGTAATCTCTGAGACTCTTAGAAAATATCCGCCGTCGATCATCACCGATAGACTTTGCGCTAAGAGATATGAACTACCTCCGTCGCGACCAGGCTGCAAGAATGCGATCGTCGAACCCAACCATGTATTGTTGTTTCCTATTTATAGTTTACATCACGATCCGACGTACTTTCCGAATCCGGATAAGTTCGATCCGGAAAGGTTCAGCGAGGAGAATAAAGACAAAATTTTACCGTACACTTACCTACCATTCGGTCACGGACCTAGAAAATGTATCGGCAATCGATTTGCTCTCATGGAGACTAAGATTCTGATAGCTCATCTTTTACAAAAATTCACTCTGAAGACTACGGATAAAACTGTCGAACCAATCATATACGATGAAAAGGAGTTTACGTTGCAACCCGCTGGCGGATTCTGGATTGGCTTGGAGAAGAGAGAAACGTGAATAAGAAAAAATTATATATTACGATAAACATTATGACTTGCGTAGACTCTTAAGTCTATTTAATTGTGCAGATCGTTTTTAATAATTTATATATAACTTCCACTTGGCGCTATATGGTATAGTAGAAATAATAAAGTTAATATATCCTTAATTCTTTATGTAAGAACGTCGCGCAAACGTCTTTCGCACATTTTTCTTTCGAAATTTCTTTTTAGTTCGAATTATGTTTGTTGTAATTTATTGTAAATTTAAGCGTTCGAAGTTATATTATTATATATATTTAAATAAGTATAACAAAACAATATTATTAATAGCTGATGTAGCACGCTATAATATTGCATATATATATATACAATATGTGCATTTATAATATTTTTCAATAATATTTTTTTATAAATAAGATATTCAAATTTTTAATAAAATCAAATCACTATTTTGTTATAACTATATAAAATATATACAATCTAATTATATTAAACTAGCAAAGCATTTGACATTTTTCAACACATTTCGGACATTGTTAATCAAAGATTGTTAATCAGATATGAATGTGAATCAGATATGATTAATTCTCTGAGATTAGATTGTATATAAAAAAAAATAAGGGAAACAATCCATTACTTTTAGTCAGTGCAAATTGTGCAGATAATCATTAAATTAATTTCCTACACAGGCGTTTACAGTTAAGAATTTGTTATTGATTGCGATATTTCTGAGAGATATTTTTTAAATATTGATAAGAGTTTTTTATAAGATTATAAGAATGTAATGTTATTTTGTTATCGAGAATGATATCATGCGAAAATGATAAGATAATGATAATAATATGAATCAAAGCTACCTATTGCAACAATGTTTTAAATCTTGAAAGCTACTTACATATATAAATGCAATTTATCCTTTTATAAACATACATTGTAAATTTTGTCTTCCTTTTTATTTTTATTTTTTATTAATTGGAATTGTTATAATTGGGTCTTTTACATTAACATAAAATGATAATTAATAAATAATAATATGCTTATCAGCACAAGTTATAAATACGTGATTGTAGATATAATTGTCTATAGTGCATGAAACATCGTCACGACACATTCGTATCGAATAAACAAAAAAAAGATTGGCGTATCATTTTAGCTTCTAAACTCTTTTTAATCTTTTATCTTTTATTGTTTTCTATAACATTGAATATTATCAGATTTCATATTTTAAGTTAAAAGATCTATCACAAGAAGTTATAAGATCACAAAAACTGCGTAACACATATTTATAACACCGCGCCAGTATTGGGAGATAGCGAGATTTCTGGCGTATGTGTATTAGTAGCGTGAAATGATCAACACGTGATTAGTTTACATGCTTGTATGTAAATTGTTTTGCATAAGGCGCTTCCAGGGCTACATTTGCGCAAAAAGAAGTTATAACGGTTGCAACGAATGTTGGTATTTATGTAATAAAGTCGAAATTTCTTTTTAGTTCGAATTATGTTTGTTGTAATTTATTGTAAATTTAAGCGTTCGATGTTATAGTATTATATATATTTAAATAAGTATAACAAAACAATATATTATTAATAGCTGATGTAGCACGCTATAATATTGCATATATATATGTGCATTTATAATATTTTTCAATAATATTTTTTTATAAATAAGATATTCAAATTTTTAATAATATCAAGTCACTATTTTGTTATAACTATATGAAATATATACA
The DNA here is from genome assembly GCF_030848805.1 of Temnothorax longispinosus. Lineage (NCBI taxonomy): Eukaryota > Metazoa > Arthropoda > Insecta > Hymenoptera > Formicidae > Temnothorax > Temnothorax longispinosus. Next base: position 26,450,858 of record NC_092358.1, read on the forward strand.
GTCTAATTATATTAAACTAGCAAAGGATTTGACATTTTTCACATTTTAGCATGTGACACATTTCGGATATTGTTAATCAAAGATTGTTAATCAGATATGAATGTGAATCAGATATGATTAATTCTCTGAGATTAGATTGTATATAAAAAAATATCAGCGACTCTTTTTTGATTCGGTGTTTCAGGAAATTATCTATTCCGGCTATTTAAGATACTGAAGATACACATCATAGAGGATTCCAACGGATCTGAATACGAAAACGATGTTGGGCCATCCGTAAAAACGGTCTTATAGCAGTGCGTTCATCATCATCATCAAAGCCTCCGATATTTCTATCGTTAATTTATGAACAAAATTTATAAAAATATACGATAGAAGTTGTGCTAACTAATTTCCAATTCTTTAATGAAGACAATCACGATTTGTATAATATTTAACAATATTTTTATTAATTAGTTGCTTTATAATATTTTTCTATGATTTACGAACAATTTATGGAATTTATGAAATATAATTTTATACAGTAAAATTTAGTTGCTTGATATATTAAATATTTATTTCAACTGCAGAATACATGCAACATTTTGATATAATTTTAAAGTTTAGCGTGTTTTATAAAAATATACAGTGCATTATTTAAGATGTAATAGTAACAAAGATCATCAAAGCGCATGTATATATTGTCAAAATATAACAGCAGAGCTGTAAGAGATTATTAATAGAAACAACTGGAAACTTATCTTTTTATTTATTCATGCGTATTTCTATAGTTACTGAGACGTGAGAATTCGAAAATTTTATCTGTTAAACAGATGCGATTTTTTTTTATTAACGTCTCAGGAAACTACCTACTATCAGGTGATGTACAAGGTATATTGTGCAAGGTGACTTTTTAAATCGCACGTGCGTGACCGAAACAAACAACGTGCGCAAAGGAAAAACTAATGCAAACAATAATATAACTATACTAAATTAAACTACTTGAAAGGATGTCCTTCCAAATCATCAATCGTCTGCTATGTTTATAATATTATAAATACTATATGTACAACATTCTCATAATTATGGATCATTATTATATTTTTCTTCTGATCTTTTAACAAAATACGCTTAATATTTGCATTAATTTTAACGTTACCATAATACTCTTGCTATACAAATTTACATTACTTAAAAAATGTTCCAGCTGTACAATAAAAATCTGACAATAATTTAATCTACGCTAATAAAATTCCAAAGTCGTGATTCCGGCACGGGGAGCATAACATCTATTTACTTTTTGTGTGCATTGTGAAAATTTCATCGGCCAACATGTAATTTAATTAAATCCTGAACGCGATTAAAGAAAGCAATCTATTCTTAATTACGCGAATACTGATCGTTACTTTACGAAAAATGAAGTTTTAGAAAAATTGCAAAATTTTTGTGACGTTCCTAAATATCAAATTGTATTTTTTGTACCCTGGGAGATGTTTTGTTATGTTAAAAATGCAATAACTGAGGAAATAAATAATAATCATAATAGAGTAAAATAAGTACGTGAAAGAATAGAATGACAGGCATATTTGGTGGAATGATTATTAATGTTTTTACAACTGTAACAAAATGTCTAATTTATTTCATTAACCCTTCGTAGTCACACTTCTCTAGAATCCCGCGGTAATCACATTGGGTCGTATTGACCCAGCCGACTTTTAATGGTTGCCATTTTAATGGTATCGGTCCAATCGGGTTCAAATAATTCTGGAACATACCTTCAACATTCTAAAATATAAAACAACTGCGGTTTTATGAGAAATCAAATGGCAACATGTTGAAAAAAAATCGTGAACGAGTACATGATAAACGGTCTCTACCTATAATAGAGGATACTTCAAACTCTTGTAGATGGCGGATCAAGCCCCATTTTAAGCTAGGCATTTAGCTGATATTTAGATCCAAATGAAGGTGAATCAAATTGACGTGTGACTACGAAGAGTTAAGCTGAAATTGAAGTAAGACTAAATCTCGGAAAAATTTTTGATAATTGTTCTCGACGAGTGAAAGTTAAAGAAACCGACAGGCACATTTGTGCAACACGTGTGGAAGGTCTGGTAAGCAGGTAGAAGAAAGAATTAATGCTGTTTCTTCCTCGCCGCTCACACTTCCTGGATGACAAGTAAAGGTAGTAAAGATAGTAGAATAATCCATCTGACAAGATATTATAATATCCTTCTTGATTCAAAAATATATGCAAAAAATATCTAAACAAAGTATTTACAAGATTACTTCTAAAACGTTTATTAAAATTAATTGAATTTTAAGAGCCTTTATGCTGATGGATATATTGGATATTAGCGTCTATATTGATGTTTGATTAAATACGCGATTGCAAATATAAAATAAGATTATTAAACACGTACAAAGAACAAGTTTATAATCATATATTAAAATATGTTCTTATATATATATAATTTTCTAATTAGCAACATTTTCTTTTAATTATTTATCTGACAATAGGTGCGACATCCGCCGGCGCCGTGAGTAGGTAGAACGGGTTAAACTGAATAGAAACGTTTTTCCATTCGTGGTTATGGCAATAAATAATGCAAAATTAATAAATAATTATTCGCAAATCAGGGTGCGTCGTCACGTTTCGGCATTAACGAGACAGCTTGGCGTCTCTATACAGTGTTGTTGTACGTGATGCGGTCAGGTTATTGCCGCAGTCCTTGGGTTTTTATCTCTCCCTCTTTTTGAGAATTCTAGATTTTCTTTTCTGCGAGAGTGGGGCTCAAAATAAAGGTGTTATATTCCACAGCACGGATTCAGCGGCAAGCGCAATAGCGAGTCTCTTCGGAATTAACCATCTTTAGTCGAGTTTGACGCGCGACGCGCGAACAATCTCTTTGCTACGTTTATACTCGTACGTCGTCTTGCTAATATCTCTTAAAATAGATTTTTAATCTGTGACATGTGCGTGTATTCTCTTAATCTCTAATCGATTGCGGCGAATCAAATCCTTTTAAATTTCTGTGCAATATTGATAGGACATTGATTGATTCCTTTTATCAAAATGACTCGCGCGCGTCCGCTCAGGCAATTTGAAATTCGCGATAATGGCTGATCGTTAAAGTAGTTTCTTAATAACGTACGCGTGCTTAAAACTGATGTTTGAGCAGTTTCAACATGATCGGCGATATGTGCAAAATATTGTGAGTGATCTACGTGGTGTCGGAGTTCAATTAATAGTGATAAAATGGTAAGAAGAATGCGTGCAGGATGACGTTGACGGAAAATTATGGACGCAGACCGGCTGTTCCGAGTTTCGAGAAATGAAAGTACGTATTTTATTGGAATAAATAATTCCAAACAGGAGTTTGTTAAATAACAATTACTTTGTAAGATCCACTTTTCGGCATAAGCTAAAGTAATAAAGATATTGATTGATTGAATTAATGTGTAAGAGAAACATAAAATAAATTAGAAAATTCGTAAAAACTATAAGAGAATCGAAAAACCCGTACGAGCAAATAAAGGATGTTACCATTGAAATATTTTATAGTTTATTGTTCAAAGTAGACAAAGCATTGTGAACGTTTATAAACTATATAAGAATATAGCTCCTATAACCTCCCAATGCAACATAAATTTAATTAATTTATAAGCTCTCGTACATAATTTTTTGACGCATATTTAAATAATAAGTAATAATCGTGAATAATTTTTATCCTCTAATTATTCTACAAAGATCAATTCCTTGCAGTAATGCGCACGTGTTTCGACCGTCGCACGACAAAATGGCCCTGTTCGCCCCCGACGGCCCCGACGCAATGGCCTGTAATTTTCCCGGTAAAGAAACGTAAACGAATGTTTGAGCGCGGTTTCTGCGAATACGCGAAAAAGATGATAACTGGATGTTAAATTATACGCATTACCTTAGAAATGTTAGATTAAAGAAAAAAATGTTTAAATTAGGAACACGGAGAGAATTTTCTCTTAAAATTTACCCTGAAATCATGGTAGTTGTGGGACAACATGTTCCACCAAGAATTTTATGCGAGCTATTTTGATTAATATCCATCATAATAAAAAATATTAATATCTATTACATATTAAAATATAAAATATGTTTGATTAATTTTATTAAAATATATCTAGAAAATTTCAATAATTTTTCAAAATTTACCAATCTGCTTGGTAATTTTTATCACGTTGTTTGTAAAATGTCTTTTGTATATTTTAAAAATTCCTTAGTTGCCAAGTTGTCTCAAGTTTGTAGTGAATTTAAGGGTAAAATATAACAAAAAGTTCTCTACGTGAAGAAGTAATCTTATCTTCATAAAGGCATTTATAAGTTTAGACAAGAGATGAGAGATTCTCGTCTTTAACGCAATTTTAATAAAAAATCTAGAAATATATATTATAAGTTATTGCAGCAACTTTATAAAGAGAGAAAGAAAGATATACCTATACATATTAGAGGACAAATATTAACACATACTTAAATTCTTTCAATACCCACTAAATAATAATAAATATCTTTATGCATTACTCATTTTAAAAAATTACGCAAAATCAATTAATAAAGCATCGCTGTTCGCCTGAATTATAATCGAGATTTCACGGATATTATAGCTGGGAATGATAACGTCGCGAGCAAAGCCGCATATCAAATGTCGAGAAATCAGATGCGAGTTAACAAATACTGACGCACAGGATGTATGCAATTTCACTCACGTTTATTACAAATGTTATATTAGGTCTATTTTTTTCAATTAGATTCGTTTTTCCTTGCTTTTATATTCACGTTTTCTTGCAAAAGAAACCATTTGCACGTGTGCCCCGTCGGCCGTTTCGTATCGTAAAGCCGTCGCATCTTATTCAGCCTTCTTCGCGTTTTTTCTCAAAGCTTCAATCTTTTTTCATTTATGAAACATAGTTCATGAACGCGGTAACTTTATAATAAATAATTCCAAACATCGATTGTTAGGAAAATGCCAAAACGGAAGCTTACGTAACATCGCACCGAATTTGCGGGTGCATTGTTCCGCTATCAGAAGATATTTCCAAGGTAATGTGCATTAATATTAATTATCCTTTTTTTCGCGCATTCGCAAAAACCGCGCTCAAATATTCGTTCGCGCTCGTTTCACTACGGGAAAATTGCAGGCCTTTATCGCGTCGGGGTGGAATTTTCCGTTTTGTAATGCGAGGCTCGAAACTCGAAACACGTGGTGCATTGCTGCACGAAATTGAATAATTAAAGGATGAACATTATTCACGATTAAATATGCGTCAAAAAATTATACACGAGAGTTTATATATATGTATGTTAAAATGAAATTAATATTGTATTAACGATTGGAGATTTTGTTGAAAATATATATAAACTGTCGAATATAAACGATTTTTTAAATTTAATTTCATAGTATTAATTATAGATATATATTTATATAATATTATTAGATATAGAATTTGAGTTTTTTTTGAGATTATTCAATGTAAGAATTCATGTAAGAATTTATCATATGATGTAAGTTTTTATTCACACAGATCAACGAAAATTTTAGAAGTACCCTTTCCCAGACTAAAGATTTCCATTTTAAAATATGCATGTATTTTATTTATGTGACTACAAAACGTGCAAAAATAACGTGTATTTTTTAACTCGCAGCGTTCCAATCCAAATATAATTTAATAAATTTGTATAGATTTAGGTAAACTAGATTTTTTGGACGTGGAGCTTATTTAAGGAACCAAGCAGCAATTATTTTGAATAATTTGCGCATGAAATTAACATTTTTATACATGTGATTATGAAATTGTTTCTTATTGAGACGTCTTTAATAAAATTCTTTTTCGTATTCGCAATTGCACATTAGCCGAATATCAGTATTGTTACGCTCGGCCGTCAGTTACGCACCACTCTCACTCACTCAACCACTCGCGGCTCGCGGGAAGCAAGGAAGGACTCTGATTTAGGAAACTCGTTTATTATTACGAAAATACAGCGTCAGGGCAGACACGTTCGCTCGGCACGGCAGCCCAGATTCAAATCTGACAAGCGTCGCTCGTAAACAACCGTTGCCACGGGTCGCTTCTCACTTCACGTCCGACTCGTGTATCGGGCGTCTCAGCACGGGCGTAACACTATAGAGACTGATATGCATCAGTTCATATACAATTTAATTAATTTTAATCAATATTCATAAAAATAATCTTGTAAAAATTTTGTTTATATAATTTTGCCATGCTTACGAATCAAGAAGGATAATACGTTATCAGAAAGATAAGTTTGCTCTATTGCCTTTATTGTGCGCTCTTTACACTTGCCATTCAGCGGCAAGTGTGTTTATTATATTAGCTCAATCAGCTGCCTACTTGCAAGCACATATGTTACATGAGTTGCACATATGTGCTGCATGTTGTGCCTATCGGTTGCTTCCAACTAACACCTGTGTGACACTAAAGCAAGAGGAAAACCGTAAAGAAAAAAGTTATTTTGAGAAAAACGCATTTAAAGTGTTGCCGAGCCGCGCCGAGCTGTCTGAACCCTTTCGTTGAAAATTCTGTAACTTCGATAATTCTTTGAATTTCTACATATATCAGACTTATTTTATACTGTTTTTGAAATGTTAAGTTATGAAAATATGCAAAAAAAGGAAAATCAATTTTTTGAAATTTTCAAACGGGTATGCTCCTTTAAAAAATCTGCCTTAAGAGAATATTAGCAAGACGATGTATAAACGTAAGAAAGAAATTTACTCGTGCGTCACGCGTCAAACTTGACTAGAAAGGATTCATTTCGGAGAAACTCGCTATTCTCTATTACCGCTGAATCTGAACTATAAGCTACTTCGGCTACAACGTTCTTATCAAGAATTTTCCAATGGGAGAATCTTCTGGGAAAAACTCAAGGACCAGCTGTGCCGTCCGAAAAATAATAAAGCCTAACATCTGGCAGCATGTTTCTAAGAACTATACGCCTGTCACGCCACGCTGTCTAATCGCATCGCCGAATTGTAAGGACATAAATTATGCCATGACAGTCGCTCATGAAGCAAGCGCAACGAGAGAACCAATCGGCATCGCGGAAAAACGACAATACCTACGACATGCCCTTTTTAGAAGAGGATAGGTACCAAAGTTTGATTTAAATCAAATAAGTATTACAATAGAGAAAAGGAGAAAACTCTAATTCAAGAAGTGGCAAGTAAATTTTCGAGCGTTTTAAAGTATCGTATTAATGCTCTTCAGCTTGAGAAGTAAATCAAAGTGACATATTATTGTTAAAAGAAAAGTTTCTATTACTATACGACATGTCATTTTGAGGAACAACAATAATTTATTGTAAGAAAATGACTGAAAGGTTCTATCTTAGGTTTTGGGAGACGTCGAATCGCGGCGCGGAATAAACGATCTTTTGCTCTCGCCCGAACGCTTCCTCGTCCTCATTTCTGTTTCGTCATCATTCCTTCTTCGGTCTGATATATGTGAGGTACTTCGAGGTATGCCGAGATAAAGCCTCATCTTGCATCTCATTGGCGCAGCCTACGACCTATCGACTACTCACACGTATAATTGTGTATCCCTTCTACTTCTGCGGATATATGGGTTTTAATTTCTCCCTCTCCATTCTCTTTTCTCCAACCAATGGTTCTCCTCTTCCAACCTGTCCACCCTCTTCCACCCTTGCTTTTGTAAAAATGTTACATATGTAATAATAGATTGATGGTTTCGAAAAACTTCCATTCAACGATTAATTATAGAGGTGCATGAATAAGTAAGGGGAAACGTTTCCAGCTGTGTCCAGTAATTTTTTAGGTAGAATAACGTTTGAAATTTGACAGTACAAAACAGTATTTTCTTTTAAGATATAGTATTTGCCTTTCTTTTTCCTGTCATCTTCTTTCGTAGTATTCTATTTTATCTTTTGCAAAAACTTAACAAAAAATATTGTCGAAAACGTTTCGTCCGTTGCATTCGAACTGTAGAAACTCTCATATTTTGTTATGTGTTTCGGTTGGAATATTTTATTATTAGAGTATTTTATTTTATTATGCATCAAGCGCGTACTTCCATTAATGTAAAAATGAAATTTCTATTAATCTATCATATATATATTATTAATTTTACATTCTTATTATTTCTAATACAAATAATAGATGCTAATTTAGCTAATAATAACAATCAGGCGTCACACACAGCCTGGCTTTAATTAATTAATTTGTTTACATATATATTGTATAGAATTGTTAGACATCACGATAATAATTATGTAAAAATATAGATTATACTTTTTTTAAGTTTCTATTGAAACTGCCAAACTGCCTAAGATAGGGAGAAATCCTACGTTCGTTCATGCGATGATATTACGATACGAAAACGACTTACTGGCCGGCCACGTGTTCAAATCTCAGGTAATATTATCTTTACTTGTTTCGCGAGCGTACATGGATACTCTCTCTCTCACGCGTATCTGCGCGAAAACTACCCTGACGTACATTGACGTACGGAGTGTTCTCCGTCCTGTGCATCGAAAAATCTCCGGCTCGAATCGCCATCCCGCACGATTTGCATAATACGCCTCTTCAACGATTGCGCCGTCGTTATTTACTTCTCTCCTCGCATAAGAAATGCCGCGATAAAAATAACAATAAGTTACAGGGTAACTGTCTAATTTGGGTCTTTCTCTCCACTTCCGATGATCCACTGCCTCAACATTTTCACGAGATTTGTGACCGATTTTCCTCTTGCTTCAGTGTCACACAGGTGTAAATTGGAAGCAACCAGGCCCAACATGCAGCACATCTGTGCAACTCATGTATAACATATCTTGCAAGTAGGTAGCTGATTGAGCTAATAAACAGTGCTGTCTGTCCCTCGCTGCGCGCTTACACTTGCCGCTGAATAACAAGTGTAAAGAGCGCACAATAAAGGCAATAGAGCAAACTTATCTTTCTGATAACGTATTATCCTTCTTGATTCGTAAGCATGGCAAAATTATATAAACAAAATTTTTACAAAATTATTTTTATGAATATTGATTAAAATTAATTAAATTTTATATGAACTGATGCATATCAGTCTCTATATTACTGATATTCGGCTAATGTGCAATTGCGAATATAAAAAAAGATTTTATTAAAGACGTATCAATAAGAAACAATTTTATAATCACATGTATAAAAATGTTAATAATTTTCTAATTAATAACATTTTCTTTTTTCCTAGTTATTTCTCTAATAATAGGTGTGACACTCGCCGTGGGCAGGTAGAACGGGTGAAACTGAATAGAAAAGTCCTGCATCATTTTTGTGATTATGGCAATAAATAATGTGAAATTAATTAATAAGTATCCGCGAATCAGCGTGCGTCTGCGTGATTCAACGAGATGAGACAGCCCAGGTCTTCACAAGTCTCTAAGTGTCTCTTGCTAGGTCCACGGTCAGGTACTTCGGATTTATCTGTTCTTTGAATTTTTCTGAGGGGACTCCTTCTTTTATATGCACCCTATTGAGGAATTCTCCACCTACGCCTGTGTCTGACCAATGGAGCTTAACCATTTCCCTCGTTTAAGTAAGTGAATGTTAGTGCTTTCGCCTGTTACTGTATTAGTGCAACTTTGTCGTTTTTACAGATCCGTACAGTAAGAATAAGAGAATGAGACCGGCACATCCACCTGCTACAGTGAAGTTTAAGTTTAGCAATAGCGCGAGTGGTGTCGACTGTACGACTGAATTGAGCGTTCGTCTTTACTCACAAGGGCAATGGATGATCAAGATACGGAATATGGTTCTCACAGCTCACCTAACTCATCGGGAAGCAGTGTCGATTGGGATGAGGAAAGGTAAGATAAAACAAGGAGAATATATTGGTTTAGCAAACGGGTGAAAATTATTTCAGATCATTTGGTATTAAATTACTTGGATATATACGCTTTAATAGTAATTCTTCTCCTTATACCATCATATCTAATATGTTAATATTGTTATATAAATATACATATAATTAAATTAGAAAAATTTTTTTGAATATATTTCACATTTCAAACAAAATCTCCGATCGTTAATACCAATGCAATATAAATTTTATTAATCTATAAGCTCTTTATATATAATTTTTTGGCACATATTTAAATAATAAATAAAAATCGTGAATAATTTTCATCCTTATTCCATAAAAATCAACTTGCAATAATGCGGACCACGTGTTTCAAGCGTCGCGTCGCACAAAATGTCGCGTCAGTGTTGAGTTTGTGTGTGTGTGTGTGTGTGTGTGTGTGCCCCGGCATTTTTCAATTTGAAAATTTCTCTTTGCGTCACTTTTCCTTTCCTGGCGGCAAAACAAAGCGACGTACAGCAAAACTTTCTGAATCAATTTTGTACCTGAAGGAACACTCTTTAAATATATACCATTAAATTTGCCTAAAAATTGTAATTAAATATTAAAAATTGCCTTTGAAAAAATAGTGTCGAGATAGCCCCAGTCTCCCCTTTATTACATTACTCTAATAAGATTTTAATAAAATTATATTCTAATAAATTTTATTCTTTTTGTTTGCAGACAGCATGAAATTATGGTAAAAGAAAAAAGCAAAAACGCAGCGCGGTCGCGCCGCGTTAAGGAGAAGCAGGAATTTTCGGAGCTAAAGGAGCTGCTACCACTTCCAGCTGCCATTACTACACAACTGGACAAGGCCAGCGTCATCAGACTGACCACAAGTTATCTCAAGATGAGAGCCGTCTTTCCTCATGGTAACGAATATGCCGGCCATTTGATAAATCTTGTTTTTATTTGTTATAACCTTTTTTTAAATATTAATCGATATATAGAATAATAATTAATAAATAACAGTATACTTATCGGCAGAAATTATAGATACGTGATTGTAGATATAATTATCTATGACCTATAGTGCATGAAACATTGTCAAGACAACATTCATATCGGATAAATAAGAAAAAGATCGGAGTATCACTGTAGCTTCTGTGTTTTGTTTTATCTTTTATTATTTTTTTCTGTATTTTATATAAGGCATAAATATTGAAACATTTTCAGATTTTAAATTTTAAAGTTAAACATCTGTATGTGCAAAAAAATGAAACCCTTATTTATGGGACGTCAATTATTTCTAGAAATTGTTATTGATGATAATTTGAACGTTGTAAATTCTGCAAAAATTGATTTATACATGACGTGTTTGCCATGCGTCAGAGGCAATATAATCAATACGTTTTACCGAGAAAAAATATACATTTTTAAACAAGCATATGCATTTGATATTAAAAGCAGAAGATTGATTTAATTAAGTTTTTTTTCAGGACTCAGAAATGAATGGAGTGCCGCGCCACCGCCCAACAATCCCTTAGAGATCACCATCAAGGAACTGGGTTTGCATCACTTACAAGTGAGGGACCGATCGTCATTTATACTTTCACCGATTAATAAGACAAATACAAGTCTAGAATACAATCTTTTACTTGCAGAAAATTAATTCAAAAAGATCTATTGAATTTATGTGAGTCATGAATTAACGTTATGATAACATACTATTTCTGATACTATCACTGCAGGCACTGGACGCAGGGACTGGTTTTATCTTCATCGTGGCATCGGACGGAAAAATTCTATACATAAGCGGAACAGCTAGCTTTCACTTAGGTTCGTCGCAGGTAGGAAAAAAGATACTTAACATTTACTTACACAATTATATTTGAACAGTTCAACTACTCTAAATATGTAATGGCTACGTTTACACCCAGCGACCTGATCGCGGCCTGACCTATATTGTGACCCAAAGTAGGTCTAGTCATCATTCGTTTACACCGAAAGAAACCTAAAAATTGACGGGATCGTATTTGGGATCGCCCTGAATTGCAGCGAATCCGAACAAGCAAATGAAGCTTTTAGGACGCGTCGCGCTTGATCGCGCGTTTATATCGCAAATGATAACGGTCGATTTCAGGTCGGGTCACTAAAATACGCGGCCTGATCTGAAGCCAGGTCCGGTCGTTTATCAACTGTTTACAGCAGGCGGGCTAAATAATTTAGGTCGAATTTGAGGTACAGGCCGCGGCCTAATTTCAGGGTGTAAACGTAGCCATTATTTACGTTGCTAGGTCAGATAATGGAATTCCGATAATCCAGAGACTATTTACAGAAACAACAGAAACGACAGAAACAACAGAAACAACAGAAAAAACTGTTTGTATATGATGTGCAGCTGGAATTAACGGGAAGTAACATTTTCCAATACATTCATCCAGAAGATCACTGCGATATGAATGACGTGCTGAAATGTGATTTCGAGCGAGCAGTTTCCTTCCCCTTGAGAATGAAGTGCATCCTACCGAAAAATAAAGCGGGTCTTGTCACGGAAGGATACAAGGTAAACAAGAAAAAACAAATTTTCATAAAAAAATCCGTTATTATAGAAAAAAATCCTCGGCGATAGCACACACTTGATTCGATGTTTAAGGTCATACATTGTACCGGCTATGTAAAACGCAGGAAGACTTCCATCGGATTCCAATATCAGGACTGTGAAAATAATGTCTTAATGGCGGTCGGCCATTCTATCCCGTTATCGTCGAGTGAAATGAAAAAAAAATTATACGAGATTGAAATGCATCACAACATGTTCATGTTCCGAGCTTCACTCGATCTGAAGCTCATGTACTTCGATTCAAGGTAAAATGTTGCCAATATATTCATATACATATATATACATTAATTATACATATAAATTTCTTGCAATATTTTCTTATAAACATTTAAGAGGATTCTAAAGTCGTCTGTAATACCGACATTTGTTTTGGCGTCAACTTGGCAAAACATTCGCTTTATATAAAAATTCTACAATGTATTGTTACAAAAAGACTGTGGCGTGGACAGCGGATTACATCCAAAAATACAATACCGTTGTCAGAATTAGGTTTAGACTCTAAACAAAAAAGTTATTTGTGAAAAAGCATTATTGCAAATTAGTTCCCGCATATCACGCGGCACTAGTGCTAGTGCACGTTTGCAATAATCTTTTTTCACAGATAACTTTTTTGTTTTTAGAGTCTAAACCTAATTCTGACTACGGTATCGTATTTTTAGATATAATCTGCTGTTCACGCCACAGTCTTTTTGTAACAATACATTGTAGAATTTTTATATAAAGCGAATGTTTTGGCAAGTTGACGCCAAAACAAATGTCGGTATTACAGACGACTTTAGGATCCCCTTAAAGACCCGTTTACTATAAGTCGATTGCTCTCACACGGAGCTACGCATCATCGCTTTTGTATCTGTCATTAATTGCAAATTACACGGGGAATAATGCGGTGGCATTTTATACATTAATATGCGCACCCCTTTATGTCAAAATTGCATTGAAACGGCAATAAAAAAAATATTTAATTTAAATAAAAATATATTTTTCAGAGAAAATTTTAATGATTCTCTTTAGAGAAAATATGATATATAAGTCCTTTGATGTACGCGGGATAAAATTAAGTGCGCCTTGGGCAAAACGTAGAAAGTAATTTGCTAGAGCGCGAGCGGAGAAAAATGTATAGTATCATCTGTATCATGCCGATGCGTATATTAATGTCTTATTGCCTATTGTTACAGAGTAACTGAATTAACAGGTTACGATCCACAGGAACTAATTGAGAAAAATTTATATTGCTACGTGCATACATGCGACGTTCTGGAGCTGAGACATGCTCATCATGTTCGTAAGTATTTCATTATGTGTTATTAGATGCAATTCATTATCGGACGAATAAAGTAATTTCATTGATATCCTAATATACGTTGTCATTTACAGCAATCTGTTTAGTGGCAAAGCATACAATGTTAAATTTATTTTTTCTTACCAATTTAAGCTATATACTCGTAAATTTATTTATGTTTGTTTAAACAATTTAATTTAGTTCGATTCTTTCTCTCTCGCGCGGTTATCTATATTTTAACAAATTGCAGATGTATCTTGTAAGCTTGGTGTAATGTTTCGTTTTATATATTAACATTGTTATCTTTGTCGAAAAAATATTTATTGATATAATATAAGGTTTCATCCGACTTTTTCTTTTACGTGCGATTACCCCGCCACAGCGTCTCTCTGCTTTTCGCAGATTATACTTTTATATTTTCGCTCGTGTTTTCCCGGTTTAAAGATCATTTATTTCTGTCTGAATAATATAACACAATAATATAACTCAAAAATATTTTCCGTTGATCGACGGATTGATCGCGGATCCTTTCAAACGACACAATATGTCGATGAGGATAAGTTCTTTGTGGACTGAGAGTAGCTGATGCTGCTTAAGGAGTTAGTCTACCCTATAGATCGGGCAGAAACAAGCAAATTTTCAGGAATTAATTTTAGACAAAATATCGGTGATACATGAATGATTTTTTTTTTATTATCTTTATTAGGGTTTCAAGAACATGTACAAATTTTTTGGTGTAAAAAAATTTCAAAATAGCGATGAGGCACTCCTTCGCGCGCAATTATGCTTTTCACGCGGTGTACATGGTTTCTGAAATGTGAGTGGTCTGAAAAAAAAAATATAGTTATTAACTATATTGTATTGCCTTCGGAATGACGGAGCTTTTTTTCTCTCCTCGTTTTTGGCGTCAAGAAAAAAACTCCTGAATTTTTCAAAAATGCAGTGAAAAATTCAAGAATTTTTTTCTTGACGCCAAAAACGAGGAGAGAAAAAAAGCTCAGTCATTCCGAAGACAATACAATATAGTTAATGACCATATATTTTTTTTTTCAGACCACCCACATTTCAGAAACCATGTACACCGTCTGAAAAGCATAATTGCGCGCGAAAAAGTGCCTCATCGCCATTTTAAAATTTTTTTACACCAAAAAATTTGTACATGTTCTTGAAACCCTAATAAAGATAATGAAAAAAAATCATTCATGTATCACCGATATTTTGTCTGAAATTAATTCCTGAAAATTCGCCTGTTTCTGCCCGATCTAGGGTAGACTAACCCCTTAACTTATCGTCGCTCTTACGAGAGAGAGTGGCGATAAGAATGGCAAGTGGATAGAAGAGAGGGAGCTTTAGCGAGAGAAGTGAACGAGTTATGAAGCTGTTACTGATATCACTTTTTCAACAGACGAGCGCGACTTGAAAGGTGCCTGACATAATATCCCTAATGTCTGTGTTGGAGAGAAGTTGCGCGACATGATTTTCGTGATTACACGTGTTGACGGTAACGCCATAGCTACTACAGATAAAATTTTTTTAGAAGAAAACAAAAGACACTCATTTTTGAATGATGAACATTGTTTCTTTCAGTTTCACATAACTTTAATTTTCGCTCATTCTTAATCCTAGCGTCATCATCAAAGATAACAGCATCAAACTAACGATGACATTTAGTTTTCTCGTGCATCAATCTTATAAAACTTTGTTAAATGTTAATTTATTATTCATTATTATAATGCGATAAATTATATACATTGCATACTTTTAAGATATAAAACGCAAAGATAATTCTTCGCTAAAAGTGAACATTTTGCACTATTAACAGTGTTACGCAAAGGTCAGATGACAACGAAGACGTATAGATTTTTAACGAAAAATGGCGGATGGGTGTGGATGCAGTCGTACATGGCGATCATAAAAAATTCGCGAAGCTCGAGTCCGCCTTGCATTGTGTTCTTAAACAATGTTTTGACGGCCATCGAGAACCCGGGCCTGATCATGGTCTGCGAGCAACAGTCGCCCTGCTCGAATTTAGGAAACTCGCCGAGCGCTTCTGTGTCGACGCCCGTCAGGATTGGAGATCTGGACAATCACAGGCCGAACCCGCCTCCTTACTATAGAACCAAGGAGCCATCCAATACCGATTACGCCGATAGTTCCGATTGTCTAAACTCGGAGTACATGGCGAGTGCGACCAATCACAGCCACTACTTGTCGTGTTTGCCGTATGCGTCATACTGCATCAATGGTGCAGCGCACGAGAACGACCTTTACTACAGTCCGAATTTGACCTACCAGTACAGTGGTGAGTCTGACAATGGATTTATATCTTGAAAATTCATATTAGAGATGAGCGAATTAAAACTAATAAATTGATAAGTAAAGTCCCTAAAATATAGATATAGATTGTCTAAAACAGACTTTGGATTTAGTAATGGTGTATCTAAGTTTCCATATTTTTTTTCTTACAAATTATAAACTATTATACTAAAATATACAATATAATAAATAGAAAGAGGGATCGTTTTGCGGAGGCTATTTTTTTGGAAGGAGGAAGGAGTAATTTCCATAGAGATATTTTACTTTGAAATATTATCGTATAAAATTTATACACGATCAGACGTAGATAAATATAACGATTACAATATAAAAATGTCTATTAGGAGTGATGAAAGACATTTGGACGTTAATATTTCATTATCCCTATAAATAAGGATTATATATCAATTTTAACCCTCTATTTTGTAATTTCAAGATCTCGAACAAGACTCAGTAAGCACTCTGCAGCACCAAGAAGACACGCATGATTTACATCCCTCCACGTCCTTGACTACTCAGCAACCTAGCCCACAGGACAACCAGCATACACAACAGTATCCTCAACATCTGCTGCATCAGAGTGCGACCTGTTTGACGACTCTCGAGCAGCAATACAGTCCTCAGAACGGCCAACAGGAGCAGTCTTACTCGACACCCTCGAGTTTCTGCGATAACACCAATGAGTTTAACGTGAATTTGAATCGTGTGCCGCCGCCAAGTTATTACTCATCTAATCATCGTCATGGCCATCATATGCCGTCGGACTCGACATCATCGACGACGTTAAACGTCGACGATGCATTATTGTTAAAATCACAACAAGACACGCATCCTTTCACGTCCCTGACTACTCAGCAAAACAGCCCGCAGCAACAGTCGTCCTGCTCGAATCCAGGAAATCCGCTGAGCGCTTCTGTG
Organism: Temnothorax longispinosus; assembly: GCF_030848805.1. Lineage (NCBI taxonomy): Eukaryota > Metazoa > Arthropoda > Insecta > Hymenoptera > Formicidae > Temnothorax > Temnothorax longispinosus. Next base: position 26,467,801 of record NC_092358.1, read on the forward strand.
TCGACGCCTGTTACGATTAATGATCTGGACAATCACAGCCCGAGCCCGTCTTTTTACCGTGATAGAACCAAGAAGACACCCGATATTGATTACGCCGACAGTCCCAACTCGGGTTACGTGACTGATCTGAATAATAACTGCCATTACCCTTTACCCTCGCCGTATACACCACAGAGCTTCAATAGTCCGGCCTATGAGGATAGCGCTTACCAAAGTCCGGATATGTTCTATCAGTATGGTGAGTCTCACAAATAATTATATCTTGAAATTAACTTGCGTTTGGAGATGAGTGAATTAAAATGAATGAAGCTGTAGATAAAGTCTCTAAAATATATAGATCGTCTAAAACAAGTTTTGGATTCAGTAATGGTATTTAAGTTTCTATATATTTTTTTCTTACAAATTATAAACTATTAAATTTTTACCGAATGCTACTTTTTTTCTAGAAGGAGAAAGAAATGAAGGATCATTATTTCCATAGAGATATTTTACTCTTAAATATTATCGTATATAATTTATACACAATCAGACATAGATAGGTATAACGATTAAAACAATAGAAAAATTAAGAGTGATAAAAGACTTTTGATCATTAATTTTTCATTGCCCCTATAAATAAAGATTGTACATCAATTTTAACCCTCTATTTTGTAATCTCAAGATCTCGAACAAGACTCAGTAAGCACTCCGCAGCACCAAGAATACACGCATAATTTACATCCCTCCACGTCCCTGACTACTCAGCAACCTAGCCCGCAGGACAACCAGCAAACACAACAGTATCCTCAACATCTGCTGCATCAGAGTGCGACCTGTTTGACGACTCTCGAGCAGCAACACAGTCCTCAAAGCGGCCAACAGGAGCAATCTTACTCGACACTCTCAAGTTTCTGCGGTAATACCAATGATTTTAACGTAAACTTGAATCCTGTGCCGCCGTCGAACAATCACTCATCTCATCATCATGATCACGGTGGAAGGATAAAAGGTGAAGCATTCCAGTGGATGCGCAGTCATCTGAAAGCAGTAGGAAGTAGTCAACCAGTTAGATTTCACCCATTCCACCATGATCATGACCATCATATGCCGTCGGACTCGACATCGTCGATGACATTAGGCAATTTTTGGCGTGACTCTGGTATAAGCAATCAAAGGGTACCAAACTGCACCAGAACCAATATCAGCCACGGATAGCAACTTTGGTATATGTACCAAACCATACCAAACGATCGCCAAAAATCGCCTATTATAACGAGGCTGACGGCGTGATCAACTACCCGAACTGTGATTTCTACGAGTTTTACTGCTACGATGATTGAGAAACTCGACTCTTTGTGCGCCCTTGCGTCGATGTATGCAAAAACGAGACGACAAAATAATAAATATAGAATAATCAATGTAGAAAAAAATTACGGTACGTTCGAGCTGAATCTTGATAGCCTAATAATACTTCTGTGTTCTTCCAAGTACAATGAATATATATACATTTATACATACCAAGTATGTGTTTCGTAAATATATGTACATACCTAAAAAGTTGCACGAAGAAACAAAAACGAAAGCATTTCTTTATTACCCCCATTGAACTCTTCTAGACTTCTTACTATATATAGCTAAGTAGCGTACAATATCAAATAAATCTAAACTTTTACAAAGTTCATGTTCTATAGCTAAAAGTCCTAATTCGATTAATCGGTCCTGAGATCGGTCATAGAAGATCGCAGATAATTCGTTATCAATTTTAATTTCAAAACATTTCTTTCTCTAAATCCAACAGTTATCAGCAATGTTAAAAAAATTCTTAAAAGTATAAACAAAATAGGATATGATAACTGTAAGATATTTTTAATAATATAATCTAAATTTTTTTAAACGGATTCGATGAGTTTTTTTGTATTATTTTATATGTTTGCAATTCGTTAAATAATTCCACGCTATCTATATCTTTAGATGAATTTTCTATATAAATTTGCAGACTAAAGTCTAAATACTCTAAATCAAAACAAGCTTTCTTTAATTTCTCTTCTGACAAATTATGAAATTTGCACAAAATAAATCATCGAAATAAATCATTGCATCTGCTAGGTTTGAAATCTTTCTTGAATTACTCGCATAAATCGTGAATAATTCAAGACAGATGGAAAATGGATAATTTCCAATCCAAAACAGATGGATAGCAACTGTCGCACACATGTTCAACTTCCCGAAAAACACGAACAACCTGTCGATTGCTTTCAACTTACCCTGTCGAACAATTTTTTTAAAATCCCCGAGATTTCGTAATTATTATTAAAGTACGTGCTCAGAGCGTGTAAAATAAAAATGTTGACCAAAAGAATTATTTAAATGTTGACAAAAATATTGAGTCAATAAATCAAAACGTAAATGTTTTTGATGATTAGGACGATTGTATTTAATGAATCTGGAATTCAATTTTAAAAATTATTTAGTAGTGAAAGCTATTTATAAAGTTAATTGATAATATAGTGAATAATTTGTAGATAAATGGCCTGATTACAGGTATTTTTAAACATATGTAAGCATCTGTGCTTATGATACAAGTGACGTAATTTTAATTTTCATGACAATTTTAAAAGATAAATGAAAAATATAATTTAATACGCGTATAACACGATATTAATTCGCTTCAAGACACATTAGATTTTATTGTGCATTATGTAATACGATATAAAAAATTAAGTTCAATGACAAGTATTACAACATACGTATTATCATACGTAAAAAAAAAGAACATTTATTTGTATTAGTAAATTAATATTATCTAATGATATGTGTGAGCGTGTTATCATAAAATAATATTTATTATTATTATATAACGTGTACAGGAAAAATTTATTTATATAATTCTAAAAAATATTATTACACTGTAAGATTCATTTTCGAGTGAGAAGTGAACCGATAAAACAAGTATTTCAGAGATGAATCATTTATATAAAAAATATTTTATTACACATTTCTGTTATAAAAATAATACAAGCTACAGCGTTACAAAATTTGACGAAACCTTATTATATCGAACACAATTTATTGGCACGTTATCCGAAGTATTACGAGGCTTACGGTTTTTCATCTTACGTGCACGTAATAGGTTTTTGCGCACGTTCGTTATATTCGTATTGCGATTAGGTAACATACTTGGCACTGGATTAGATAAAAATACCTAACTGCAGTCAATAACTGATCTACTTCGACGTAGATATAACGCGAGTTGTCTTGTGTCGCAGCGATTACAAAAAAAAACATTAGAACGCGTCGAGTATAATTATTTTACAGATTTTGGCTTCCACTGTTCCACGTTAGAATATTTTTCATGCTATTTTGTCAAGACATCATACATCTAAAAGTTTCATTATTTGAGATTTAAGAATACAAGCAACTTGTAATAATATGTTTTTTATATACCACATATATAAAAAAGCTTACGTTCATATATACATTAAAAATTTATCTTAATTATATATAAAATATATAGTTACATATATATTAGATACGTATATTATATCATACTTTAATGTATATACTTATACGTATACCTATACATATATGTATGTATATTTTTATTATGCATTTTATTATTAATATAATATCAAAATAACACGAGATTGCTTCACTTACGTTCATTATATATAAAATAAAATAAAATAATATGAGATTCTTAATTTATAATTTTTAATTTACTGTATCTTAATTTGCTGCATTTAATTTTTATTTTTAATTAAAATTTATATGATAATATGATTATTAATATAATAATCACATAATCATATTTTAAAAAATAGATACTTAAAATGGTTTAAAGAAATAAGTGTTACCGAACATCCATTACTAGAATTATATATAAATACGCACTTTAACATAAAAAAACGTTAAGAAGGAACCGACTGCTATGAATCAGGAAGTGCGTACAAAGAGAACCGCAGGCTCTCGTTCACCGACAATATTTTCATGTAAGTGTACGTGTAGTGGATTTCGCTGATAAGAATAAGCAGAAACAAAACCGTCGGTAGTTGCCACCACGCAAATCGGACGTATTCCCAAATGCGATCCAGAAATATTGCCAGAAGCATATAGTCCATCATCGCGTGAAAGTTGAAGATCTTCCACGCGAGAGCGATAGTCCAGAAAGAGGAACTTCGGAAGACGATAGTCTGCCTATCGTAGAGATCCTCTCGGCTGATCATCGAAGAGACGTCAGACTCCAGAAGATCCTGGTACACGGATATGTACCGGTTCCAAGCGATACTCGTCAGGCAAAAGTGGAGGCCCACCATTAGCATGTTGTACAGAGGTGATCTCCAGAATGACGTAGAAGAAACAGAACTGTGGGATGACGATGACGATGATAACGTTCGTATGGGCAGTCGCTCGTAGCCAGCGCGGTGATTAGAGTTGCGTTTCAGAAAAAAGAATACCCCGACCGCGAGAGCGACGCAGCCGAGAGCATCGCAGATGCCATCCACAAGATAACCGATAGAGCCAACGTCCGATCTTTCGCCCTTGACGTTGAGCCTCGTCCTGGCAACGTGGCCGTCCAGATTATCCAACCAGGCTCTGACTTGGAACAGAACGACACCCACTCGTCTGTGACACAGGGAACTCCGTGTGACGTACCGGGCACCGATTATAGCCACCATTACGTGAGAAAAACTGATGGCGTTTGGCGTCAGCCACGTCCAGGAACGACTGATGCCCAGCAAATAATCCGTCAGGGATGCCAGGGGACTCAGGATGTAGTGATTAGGATGGTCCAACGTCATGGCCTTCACCGTCACGGTGCAAATCGGATTCAGGTCGCACAAGATTGGCGAATAATACGGCGAAGCTCGCGTGTCGTTCATGGGTGGACGCACATCGTAGTCCTGCACTCGGAAATAGAGTAGCAAATCCATGCCGACGAAGTACAGCAGGAATAGAAACGCCAGACATGTCTTACTGATGAACGAGTACATCTTCCGAGATCCAAGGTTGAATCGTTTCGCTCCTCGTTTTTTATTTTTCCTTCTATAATATATAATATTCTTCTTTTGTTTGTTTATTCATCTAAGTCATTTGTTATAATTATTCGTTTAATCAGTGACTTATTATTGTCTAATTATTTCTCATCTAATTAAAAGAGATGACACATCCCATTGCGGCCGATTGTTATCCTTATTAATTAAGCGTTACCGGCGTGCCATAAATTCGATTTATGTTTTATGTGTCACAAAAATCTTGTCAAGACGTATACTTTTGTATAGTGTTGCCTCATTGATTAACCGCTATAATATTCTTTTCAATGGTTCTTTTCATTCTTCCTCTTTAGCAGCTTTAGAAAAACTGTTTTTTTCGTCGTAATGACCGCACGCTGTACCAATAACTGGCAACGCCTTGTAAAAATTACGTCGCTGACGTTAAACTGTCATCGAAACCGGATACACATTTCTGCCGCTGGATACAGAGACAAATCCCATCCTCTCTATTGTGTCGCTGACGCGTATTCTGAAATATTTTGTAATACGTTACATTTCAAGCCGCAACTGGCAATTATAAGTTTATCATTAGCTCGCCGCTATCTTTCTCGTATCAGATTAAAACACCATGTTATTTTCGGTCTATTTCAGATAGGGGCAAGACAACTGGACATGCACATGTGTTCCGATAATCTTTTCCTCCCGCGATAGCCAATCCACGAAGTCGCGGGTCACATTAAACGGAGGAGACAGGTGGTCGGTCGCGTTATTCATCGATTACAGGTTTCACTACGTTCAATATAGGTCAAGATCAGAGCTTGATCCGCGATTAACTTTAATCCAATCCGACGGATTGTGACGGACGTTAACACGGAATATACTGAACTGTTAAACGTTTATAGAAAACGAACCTCGTATATATATTATTCAGAGATAAAACAAACACGAGAAGAATAACACGTCTTTATTCGCCGTCTTTCTTACTTCCCTCGACTCCTTGAAGAGCATCCCTACATTCCCTACGGCCAAATATTCGAACTTTTTAGTCAGTTAAATTCTAGTAGACCGTATTCTCTTTTGCGCAGAATTCTATTTATATCTGTGCTGCGTTGAATTTAGTTAGTCGGATATGAAGGTCGTATGTGTAATGGAAAATGCTATGGATATCACTATTTGCCATATTTAGAACAGAATGCAAGCCACAAGAGAATAAGAATTTCATTTCCACAACGTATAAATAATTCATGAGAATAAAAACTTTTTTCTTAAAATTTAAAACGGTTTTTTTCCACGCTCAGAGTTTAATGTGGTAGATGTTGCACGTTTTCCAATATATTATGTATTCTTCTAATATATAAATCGTCCTGCCGTTGAATAGTTTCCAACAGTATGTATTATCTAGATTTAAATATTTTCGGCATACTCATTATATCTGTGATTGCAATTAGCACGAGTAGAACATAGCAACTACGATATCGAGTATCTAGAATGTGTTAGTATCCGAGATATAACTGAAAAATAGTTTTATAATTTAAGTAAAGGAATCATTATCCCTTGCCGCTATCTCTTTCTCAATTACCATCTCTTTCGACAAGATATTAAACTCATGTAGTTACTAAACACTGACATTAGCGATTATTAATATCCATAGTTGTAGGAATTAAGACTTGTATGTAGATATAGTGAATGCAATACAAATGCTACATAGGCTCTTCATTATCTCAACCAAGAAATGTGCTGTATGCTTAAATTTTACCTGAGGAACGTGTGTGCTTTTATCACAACCTGTATCGCCAACCAGAACCAAGGTCTAGCAAGATCTATAACTCCAATAAATAAATAATATGATCTTTGTTTTTGAGTATTGGCAGTAATGGCAGTCATCAACGTTGCATGTCGAACACAAGCGAATGATGCGCATTGTAAAAAAATTATGTCGACGAGTAGGCATCAATATCAGGCTTATCCTCCCGCCACGTGCTGTATCCTAATTAATAAAATTACTCGATTAGTGACTGATTTCTCACAGCTTTTGAACTGCAAATCAAATAGGACTTTCATGCATATGTATTTTTTTAAATTAAACCGTACAAGTTGATTGAAACGAATTGTCAAATTGCAAACTGCCTTTCATCCGAAATGGCAGTTAGATAATTGTTATTCATTGATGTACCCCAATAATTCACACAATATAAAAATTGAAGCAGCTTGATTTAACGAAATAAATATATTGATTGAATAACATAACCTTACCCGGCTTGGAGAAAAGCAGCCGAAACATCTTTGGAAGAGTTTAAAACAGCTTTGATGTAAGAGCAGTTATATTTGTGTGTATTACTTAAAATAGGAAGGTATATATTGTACGAATAAAATGGACGTAAATGCAACTGCATATCAATAGTATGGAAGTACCTAGGTCTAATGTGTACAAACAACAGCAGGGTTGATGACACCAGATGTGAGATGACACTTGCACGGTAGATGGCTCTTGCCATTGTTATTTTACACGTGCGTCAATATTTACTTTTTTATCATCATAAGTAGTTCTGAATGCAGCAACAATTTTTATATCCTGACGCAGAAGTTTATTTGCAATTCTACACTCCACGCGTATGTTATATGTGATGCACGTTATACACAGTATGCATTATTGTTTCAAAATATAGTGATTATAAATATATGCCCATTTTTTAAAATCAACTATCCTAAATCTTGTTCACGACGCGTCTGATAATGACTTATTTATTCTGGTAGATAGTACGTTGCTTCAGTTTCTTGTCCCCCGGTCGTTGTCAAAAGCTTACAATGCCAACTACGACAAGGTATGATACATAAGTAATATTTGTGAATATTGAAGTATATATTTTTCTTAAGGAATTTAATTATAAAGCTCTTTATTAATTCAACGAATATATTTAATTGCGATTTTCTTATAGCAGCCTGTTTTAAAGTTTTCACACCATTTACATATACGTGTATTAATGGACGTTGTAATCAAGTCTTACAAAATGTTAGTTTTAAAATTTATACTAATTTGATTTAATAATATCTATCATTTTTACAGGAACATCCCCCCACGCAAAATCTTATTTCAGAACTATATCAGCAGTTTTATGCAGTAATACTTGTTTTAAAAGCTTGATTGTCGTATACACAAAACTGTTATTACAGTATAGACATTCATTAAAATTTCTGTCCTACAAAGATAAGATCTACATAATTTCTTCTGGTTCTTCTGGTGTTGAAGATATCAATGGAACAGATTTGGAATTCTTTGCCAAAAAAGAAACTGAAGAAGTCAGAAATGCATTTCATTATTTACGTGTGTGTATTTAAGAAGGCGTGCAAATACTGTGATAGCAACACTATTGTAGCCTGAGGAAGAAGTCAGGCTCACCTATCCCAAGATAATAAAATGTATACCTTTAAATCTTCTCTTCAAATCCACTGATAGTTAATTTCAAATTGATAATGATATAAAACTGTTCGATTTACGTAGAGATATGGAATCAAAAAGAGGATAGAGCATAGTGTTACGGGGGAAATCTTAACAACAGAAACTATTTTACTATCGCATGTTGCAATGAAATTTATTTAACGGTCTTTGTCTTAAAATGTCTTCTTTTTCTTTTTATAAGACGGGATAATGCGTATGATTATTTGCTCGATATTGCAAATGAAACAATGTAGATTAGATCCGTGGATAACTCCAAATGATTATGAATTAAAGTACCAGGCAAATAGTACATTATAGGATAGCTAGTAATTTTAATACAAAATTAATTTTTCTGTCATAATTCTATGTATCTCTAAGCTATGTACATTTTTGTTTACATTAAGCGTATACATATAAAAATTAAAAAGTAAATATACAATTTAAATCATAATCACATATTCCACATAGGTATATCCACTACTGTATGTGTAATATGTCTATAAAATATAAATAGTATGAATATTTTCAAATATCTATGTCAAATGGTGCAAATTGTTTCCTAATCTTCTTTGCTAGCTCAGTTTCTTCTTCTTGGCTCATATGACAATCTTTCCAATCGGATCTATCGTTGATATCTAATATCCTATCGGATGCTAATACTTCTCTACCAAATTGTAACGGAAAGTCTTTCTTAATCCTATAATACAAGATAGTTCCATCCGGTAATTCTGCATAGAAATATAGAACTCCAGGATTAGCGATCTGCTGCAAATCTGCGTGCGGTGGCAGCTCCGATATTTTGAAATTGTTACATTCGGCTAGCTCCTGAAAAACAGAAATTTACACATTTAAGACAAAAAATAAAAGATACGTTAAAGTCTCTAATGAAAAAAAAGGAGGAAAAATACCTCGAACATTTCCTTCAGTGCGGACGCTTGGTTTTTATGAACAGGTACTGCTTGCAATTGACAATGGGACGTTTTAAAATTTCTCTCGAAGAACACAGGTACTCTGTTGGTACTCTCGTAGTATTTGGTTACGGCTTTCTTGTAGAGATCCATCTCCTCCTTCACATTTTTCGGCAGAATCGATAGGCTCTGATGATGCGTTATTGGTAGAATTAAGAAATGATCCTCCACCAGACCGCCCTTCGCTAATGCCAAGTAGATCTCTGTACCGACGGAGATCACCAGGTGCTTGGACACCACCGGACTGGATAAACAAAACCAGCACTTTGATTGATCAAATTCCAGCTTCGCCTTCTTATTGCCGCTGTTCTGATGCCGCGATCTCTTCGCATTGTCTTTCGAATCCATGTCGTAGAAAAATTGCGTGTGGGCCTGCTTTTGCGAAGTCGGATCATCGGACAGCATAGATCTAGGATACGGACTCGACGTCTCGTCCGTCGTTTTCATAATTAGATCTGACAGCCTGGTTCTGTCGACGGGAGTTAAATTCAACGCGTACAACCATTTCTTTTTCTGGTCATTCAGTACCGGAGCAAGAGCTATAAACCTAGTGGCTATCTCCATATTTCCGTCACCCTGGCTTTGATTTCTGCAACAAAGAAATATCATTTTTACAGCAATTTTGTATTTGTTTTCAGAAACTTTCCTGAATGACGAACTTACCGATACGGCAGCCGTTCGTAATAAATCCCTTCCAAGGCCGACATGTGATACCTGGGTTTGATGTGAGTAGCGAGCCAGGCGATCAACTTGGAACCCTCGTACTTGTGTTCCGGCTTGTTAGGGTCAAGATTGGTCACGCCTTCCGGCCACGGAGATGTCAACAAGATGTCAACCCCGCGAAAACTCGGTTGGCCCTTCAAGCAACTGTTTCTCACCGACACAACATCCTGCTCGTCGAAATGAATGGCCTTATTCTCGGACGAGGCTCTCTCAGTTCCACTGAGATACGCTATCTTGAGGCCCGAACTGGCGGTGTACAGACCACGCTTCCCGAGATACGTGAGATTCTGACATATCTCGCATCCGTCCTCGTCGGGATAGTCCTCCACGTCCGACTCCCGGTTGGGACCGATGATGTACGTCGGCACCGGGATGGTTTTCTCGCAGGACTTGTACGAATCCAATTCGGAGTTGTCCGCGCCGTAGAAATTGCCGACGCACAACAAGAAATCGAATGGGCCACTTTTCTTGTTGATAGCGTCCACTTTGGAGAACAGGAACTTGAAGTGCCCCTCCACGTCCCCGCAAATGAGAACTTTCTGCTTGTCACTCATCTCTAACAATAAAATTCTAATAACTTATGTCTTATGTTAATCACAATCAACGGTCATCGATTTCCCTTTATTTTTTCTTTTTTTTTGAGGTTAGGTTCCTCGTTGGTTAGGAGCGTAGACGTCTTCAACCCTGCCTTTGGGTCATACAGCGCATATATTTTGCGAGAACTATCTTCTGTACTATATAATCTTCTTAATCTTTTTCACAAAATTGTAAACATGTATCTTGTATGTACCAGCATCGATTTCCTCAGATAGTTTCAGGTTGTTTTTAGGGAACGGCTCTCGCTTTTTCCTGTGTTATTTTTCCAAAAGGAACACTGTACTCACTATTGCTTTGTAAAATTTTAGTTAAATTATTTGGCGAGTATCGTCTCAATTACATTCTGGAGTATTTCCGTAGTATTGCGTAGTATGTTTTCGCGGAGAAAAACTCCGGAGTCCGGAGTGGACACATGCGACATGCTCGCGTTTCAACTTGTGGCGCCTCTATGAGCACAAACGTATACAATAATGTGCGTCAATTCGCTGACAAGTTATGGCAGCAGCCTGACTTATCGGCCTGATTTACGCGCTGGGTCGATAATGACGAACGCGGATGAGATATACAAGGTGTCTGGTAATTATCGTGCGATCTCTCGTGGGTATACATATATGTAAATAGGTCGAGCGTAGAGCAAGTTGAACTGAATAGAAAAGTTCTACTTATATCATTTTACAAGTTTTTCAGTAATCACTGAAAAATTAATTAATAAAGATCTACGAATAAGCGCGCACTTGCGCGTCAGTGACAAGAAACAGAAAAAGACTTTTCTATTCAGTTTAATCTGCTCTAGCTGTCCACGAGATGTAGCACGGCTATTACTAGACACCCTGTAACCCTGTATAATAAGAAGAATAACAAATATGTTTTTTTTCTTTAATTTACCTTAAATTTTTTACCAGTTAGATTAAATATTTATTATTTAAAAAATATTCAATATTTAAAAACATATCTATGTGGTAAAATATATATATCGTATTGATCTTTTTTTAATTTTTAATAAAGAGTATAATAACAAGAAAAAGATAAAGAATGGTCCGTATAAGAAACGCGAATGTTGTCAAAATTTACGCGGTTTTACCTAGATATAAAATATATGAAAAATCAATAGGAGCAACTGGAAACCTTTCGTTTTACTTATTCGCGTATCTTTACTTATAATATAATTCCTCGAACGTGAGAATTCGGGGTTTTGGTCTGTTAAACAGATACGTCCTTCGATTGATGTCTCAAAAAAATTATTACCTGTTCTCAGGTGATGCGCAAGGTGTATTGTGCAAGATGACTTCTTAAATTGCACGTACGTGACCAAAATAAAGAACGCGTGCAAAGGAGAAAACAATAAAAACAACACGATATAACTATAAGAACTTTAACCTCTTGAATAGAGAGGTCGAGACCCTTCCAAACCCTATCAATCCTTTGCTATGTTTATAATATTATAAATATTATTTACAACATTGTTATATTTATGCACCATTGTTATATTTTTCGGATTGTTTTACAAGATACGTTTAATGCCCACTATATACCCGAAATTGGTGGAATTATTCGATGTGTTCAGGGCTTGCTATTGGGACTTCCAATAATGAGTTTCTTGTGTAAAGAAAAAATTTTCCGATTTTCCGGTTCTCCAGCTGATGCAAAAATGCACCATTGATGGCAAGATTTCTTGCAGGTAAATCTATTTGACCGGTCGATTTGGTATGGTTTATATTAGTTTGGTCTTCGGACAAGATTTTAACGAGCATATAATTTTTTAAATTATTTCAAACATTTATAATACCTGTTATTAAAAAGGTATTATAATTCAGTTTTGAAGCTTTTTCACCTGGTCACCACGCACAGGTGCTACTTTGACCATGGCACACAAAATATATTGTCGCGAGAATTCAAAACTTTATTTTCAGGCCACAAAAGACCCCGACATTCTCAAATTTATCTCATCTGAAACAATTTATCATAGTTGTTGGTGTAAAAATGCACCAGGGCCAACAATTTAGTTTAATATCATTGCGATACTCTCGCTTTAAATTTATATTAATTAAAAAATATTGAAGCTGTATATCCGCAATAAAAATGTGATCAAACTTTAATGTACGCTAATAAAATTCCGTATTATTGAGATCACGAATAAAACTTGCCCCTATACTTGCCCCTTTAATATCACATAAAATTCACTATGATCCTCCATATTATATGAAAGAGACCATGCGAGCTGCATTTAGTGAATTATTATACGGATTTTCATTGAATAACTGTCGAACACGCGCAATCAGGAAGACAATCGATCCTGCCGAACTCCGACATTCGTCGGCGTTTTCCCTTCCCAGTTATGAAATTTAAAAGAAGGGCGGCGAGGATTTGCAACGATGCGTTCCGCGACGCGAAAGATGTGCGAAGGGTCGCGGCCAGTAAATTCACTCGGCATTCATCCCCCGTGTATCTCGACGTGCGCAAGAACGTTAAAAACGAATGCGAAATGGTGAGGATACTCGCGCGACGGCGGCAGCGGGTAACGGAAGCAGCGAACGGCAGCGCGGAAGAGGAAGACAATCGGGCCGGAGACAAGGATGGAGAGGGAGAAACTCTCGTCGAAGAGAGTCCACATTACCGCGGGAGTGGAGGGGTGCACAGATGCCACGTGGGAGTGGCCGAGGAGCCGGAGGCTGCACCAATGGGACGCGAGAGGCGTTATCTCGGCACACATAGCTACTCTCCTCCAACATAGTACATACATAGACGGAAGTAGCTGTGTGCGTAGACACATCCACGGAAGTACCTCACACGTACGGCATGATCGAAGAGGGAACGATGACGAGAGCGAGAGGAGGACGAGGATCTCGCGGAAGCGCCGAGCGAGAGGGAGGGAGATCTCTTATCTGCTCCGCGCTACACAGATGCCCGAGTAAATAAATAATAAATTACAGAAGATACATGGAAAGTGACAACTGATGTACACATTCATTAATAACTCTATCAATGAGAGGGGTAGCTGATGATGACTGGATAGGTTGATAGGTCCACACGGTTCGGTTCCACAGCAACGTGTGTTACATCAAGCCGGACCGGTGACGCAAGAGAGTGAGAGAGAGAAAGAGAGAGAGAGGGTGGGAGAAAAGGAAGGGAGATGAGCGAAGGTGCGAGGAGGACAGCGAAGGCGGGAGCTGCGGATCGGCCGCCTCGCGGGCTGTTGGTCCATGATAGGCGAAAGAGGGTAGGGAGTCCAGCGTGCACGGTGCATCCAGTTATACGGCCAAATACGCGCGACGCTGTGTAAATGGTGCACACGTGCGAACTGCGACGCGGCCAGCCTGATGAATTGATCGCGTAAGGTGCGCGCGGATTCGACGTCCCCCAAAACCCCGAGAGATCGAAGGAACGCGCCGCGCCGCGTCTGACGGCGTGCCCGACGACGATCTCGGAGTATCGGGTGTACGCGGGCAGGCCGGGAAAAGGGTGCCGGCTGCTCGTCGCGGAACAGCGTTCGATCTCTCGCCGAGAGGAGAAGAAATCGCGTCGCGAGCACGGCTGATTCGCGATTACTCGGGATGACGTGTCCGAGGAGAGACGTGATCGTCGCGGGGGGAGTGTGACTGTTTGATCATCGCGAAGTGCATGGCGAGTATCGTATGTTCTTGAGGGAAAAGCGCGCGGGGAAAAAACTCTGCTGGGAAGCGATGGGCGACCGCGTACGAGTTGCGCGAGATGCGAGTTTACCTCGAGATGCCGAATTCATTTTAGCGTGACCGGGACTCGGGAGAGGGATTAATCGCGGCTGTATCGAGTTGCATGGCGATATTCCGAACGAGAAACGGGAGACGGAGATTGCAGAGTCGGCAGAGTGACTAACGTTTTAATTTTGCGCCAAGTCGGAGATTCGGCGCGCGTTCGCGTATGATTAAAAGTACGACCAAATTGTTTTTGTTGTTTAACTATGTCGTGAATTATGGGACGAGAGTTCGGTAATCTCGAGAGGGAGAGAAAAAGCGAGAGGCGGCTGCGGAGGATCGTGCGTGTTCCTAGAAATGACGGACGCTTTGATTACGATCGCGAATTAAGACAATGCGATTAGGTGCCATTTAAAAAAGTGATTTTCCTGTTTATTGAACTATTTATAACTTCGATGTGAGTTGTAGTTTGATTAACTGTTTAATGAGGTGTTTGGGATTACGGACTGCTCCTCAGATTCTGAAAACGGAAAAATAATGGACAAACGGACTTTGAGAGTGCGATCGGTTTAATTCTGACACGAGCGTTTTGCAAAAAGAAATTCCACGCTAATTGACAATCAACGTGTTCGGTGCGTTTCGGTGTGTTTCGCTGGAACGGATGATTTGAATAGAAGTAATTTGTTGACACGTCAGGAAATAGATAAAAGTGAGATAAAAATCAGGACATAAGAAAAGATATATTTCGTACTGATTTCAATCGTTGAATAGAATAAAACAAAAAGGAGAGATTAATTTAAATGATGGTGACACAATACAGCGATTTTAACGGAGCTGATGTTTATACGTGAGTCAATAGTAGTGAAAATGTACCGCGAAAATGTTTTAAGTAAGAAGTAAGTGAAAGATTCCTTCAAAATAGAATTTTGAAACAAGCTTAAGATGTTCATTGCTAATGCAAAAATTCATGCCGTTTAACCGTGCAATAATAACAAATAAATCGTGACTTAGTGCAATAATAACGAATAGATTACTTTGTAATATTTTACACAAACGCGAATTTAAAGCCGGACATGCATCACAATTACCGCAATAGAAAGGCTTAAATGTACCATGAGAGATTAGAATTATTAATAGCTGTGGCTAAAGTAATTCAATCAACGATTGACGATCTGTCTCAACGAATCGACGAGTCTCAAAATCGTGCAGCAATACGAGTGAGGAGGGTGGCGAATCATGCCGGGAACGACGAGGAAATTCGAGGCGTCGCTGGAAATGTGTCAAGTACCGTCGGCCTGATAAAAGTGCGCGTCTCCGGGGAAGTCGAGCGAAATCAGAGGGAGCCTGCCCTGAGGGAGATTAATTGGTTCCACCCACTGTTCCCCCTGCGGGCCCCAATGAGAGATAAAAGCGAGCTCTCGCTAAAGGTTCGTAACACAATCGATTCCGCTCGAAGAACGACACGTATAGACATTCAACGTCGTCGCGAGAACGACGAGCACCAAAATCCCCTTTTTCGTATACTCTTTAATTTTAATAATATATTCATGAAATAAAATCAACGTGAAATGCGCAGAGATACGACAGCATTTTACAGTTAAAGTCTCTGAATTACGTTCGTGTAAAAAATAACTTGTGATTAAAACTATTTATTATTGTTGTAATATTGAATTTGCGAATCAAACTTTTTTAAATGGAATTTAATTATTGTGAATTTGTTACTCCACAATTATTTTGAATTAATTAATGTTTACTTAATTCTCTTATGAATCAACCAACTTAATTATTGTAAATTAATTGTTCTATAAGAACAAGAATTTTATAAGAAGAAGATATATTTTTTATATTAAATTATTAAATATTAAGTTATGACATCATATTAAGTAAAAAAGGTGCATTTGATATCCGCGTGTTCTTTATATCCACTGCACACGTCGCACATTTAAAACGGTCGAAGTGGGAACTTGGGAGCAGAAAACAACCCGCATTCATCGATACTTCCGATACATCTTCCTTCGATATCTTCGATGTTTCACACGAGTATCTTTCGTAATCATTGGCATCTCCGCCTTTCAAATAACGACATAAATTTGCACACCAATAGCGTGAGAAAATGATTATAGAAATGTTTGAATAATCGATCATCTGAAATTCTGTGTATAGTCGTACATATTAATAAAAAGATTCATAAAAATGGTCTTACAGAATACTCCTTTTATATTATATTACATATGTATATATTTTCCATAATAACTTTATATCATGAAAACTTATAAATGATAACAAAGCTACTGATACTGTTTTCTATATTGTATCTATATGTAATTAATGACAAATAAATAATTTTTTAATTAAAAGTTTTGTAAAAAGAAATTGAAAAATGTTCATCTAAATTGAAAGAAAGTGTCTTTTAGAAAAATTTGCTACGTTACGTACATCACTGTGAGATTAGTGGTTCGAAGTTTGGATAAATGATGTAATTGAAGATATCACCGTTTCTAGAAAATTTTTATATTGATTGAATTCACTGAATCGACGGTCACATTAAACGTCGTAGCGCGAAAGTATCGTTTAATCTAATTCAGAATCTTATTTAGGAATATAGACCAATGTTATTTTGTCGCAGGTGTAATTCGAGCGCGTGGATGCAGGTAAATTGTTCGTTGAAAATGCATTGAATTTATCTCGATATTGTGTTACGGCGCCCGCATGATCTTTCACACACGAGTCTCCACCCTTCTACGCTAATACGTTCCCCGAGATAGATTTTCCTTTTGAAAACGCTCACAATTATTCCAACCGAAGAAACCGAATTAATTTAGATTTTAAGAAATCGCTATACATATCGAAAGACGTCCCTTTAACATAACCGCTATGATCTAAAAATTGTTTAATGCAAAGTAAATTTCTTCAGGATAGGTCAAATTAAGCTTCGAGAGGATGAGATTACGATAATATTAAACACAAAAATTTTACAATTTATTTGGACTCAAAATTATTTTTGTTTCCAATGTTAAGTAACTCATCAGGCCTGATTAGGCTTAAATGAAACTCTCTTATGAAAGAAACTGTCTTGGTGCCAAAAACTTTTCCCCTAAAACATCCAATACGAACTTCATTAAATCTCGATTTAAATGTTTATCCTAGATAAGTCGCCTTCAGGTCCGCGTTCACGAGGCTCGGCGTAAATCTTCCGAGCGTGCGCTGTTAGAATGTCCTCGCATCGAGAATGCACCTACTCAGCCGTCCTATCGCCGTCTAAAAGCGCCGTCGAGGCAAAAGGGGTTGAAACGCGTGATTTATCCGCTCGTGAGCGCGACGCGCGTGTGAAACGGATCGGACTATTTTCGAGTCCGGCCCCGTACTCACGCGCCGGATTCTCATTTCGCCGACGAGGGTGAAGAAAGAAGGGAAGGCAGAAGGAAACGCGACGTAAAGTAAATAGGAAGGCGCGTAACGCGTCGCGGCAGCCGCGAAGGGGCGTGCCGTTTCCCAAAGCGATTTGTATGAAGGAACTGTCGGGACGTGATCCTTACGCGTGATCCTGACCGCTACACCCTTCCGCCGCTCACGTATAGCAGAAAACATCGCGCCGAGGACTTACGCAGCTGTCACGACAGCGTAAATCTCCGTATCGCGTGTGCTCGCTTGGACAGGATCTATCTCGATAGCTTTATTTTCAAACATTTTTTTAAACGTTGAATTATCGCTGTCGTGCTTGAAACGAAGAGCCAAACTCCCATAGTATTTAAATTCTTTCGATTAATGTAATTCGGTCTCCCTACGGAAGGGGTGACATTCTTTCGCATACAAAAAATCAAGGTATCTCCAATGGCGTTGTAATTACATAATTCTAAAAAAAAAGAACAGAGCATCTTGAGAATATTCCAATCACACGCGCGGGCGGTAAAAGGCATAAGTTATATTTCTGCGTCTTTCCAGGTTCCTGCAGTTAAAACCAATTCCAGAAAAATGGATTTCAGTTGTAAAGTTATTTTCGCGAATATCAGATGATTCCGAATATCGGACAATCGGACGACTCGCAAATCGGAGGCGAGCGTTCACCATTCGTATTACCGCGGTAATAATAATAGTAATTCATGAATGGTTCAGCCGCAATGGCTAATAATAGTGGTAAGTAAGTGGTAGTCGTAACGGTAGTGGGCAATAATTGAATGAACCCGCGTGTGCGCGCGCGCGCGAGCGCGCGGGTGCACGCCTTACAACATCCTGGCACGTGCGTAAACAGCTCTTAGGTAATTCAGGGTGACGCCCGACGTGTATATGCAAAACGCTCGCAAACAGCGGCGCGCTTTTCTAGAGAAACCTCGCGCGCGAACACGCGCCTATCGTTACCTCTCTGCGCGGGCCGCCGAAGACTTTTAACTCCTCGATTCTTCTGCTTACTCTCGGCGCTCTCGAACGCCTCGAGTACTTCGAACAAAGGAGCGCGAATATTCTCCAACGCTAGTCCGTATATAGCATTCAGAATTTGCTGGATGTAACGCGAGTTTATAGGACACGAAATAATAAGTAATATTTGGATTATTCGAGTGTTTTGGAGTGTTCTCAAATTTTCGTTTGCGAATCTTTGGATAGACGCACTTGCGTACAACAGATGAAATGACAATAAAAAATGGACTCTACTCGATAAAAGGCGCAATAAATTTTATGGGATCTTATATTCTTGTTTTTTAATTTCAGTTCTGAAAGAAAAACATTCCGATGACGGAAGAGTTATTAAAGTGTTTATTATTATTTTTGTATCAAGCATTTTGTATCGAGCATTATATACGCGACTCGTGGTCGACTATTTATAAGCATGATCGGCTGAAGAATTATATAATAAATTGTTGACACATCAAGATTAACGCCTCCATAACAAACCGTAATAAATATAAACGTTGCGATACGCGATGGTATAAAGACCGCGATTTATACCAGCCGATATTTATGCCATTTTCGAATGAAGAAAATGATACGTTTATATTTAACGTGAATCACTGTAAATTAAAAATAAATAATTCTTTTTTCTTCTCTTATCATTTCCACGAAATTCTTTTTCCTTTCGTATAGTCTCTGCCCCTATTGTAATACGAAAAGTTTATGCATAAAGTCCAAATCCATGCAAACTCAAAGTTTTGGATAATCAGCTTTCTATGCGGCGAAGCTCTCGAAAAGTTTCGTAACAAGAGTTAAATTTATCCGCGCGCCGTCATTCGCGTCTGGCAATTAAGATTTTTATCAGCGAAACGAAATCCTAGGCGTAACAAAATTGGTGACACCGGCCCCTCTCTCCCAGCCTTCGGAATAGTTTACGCGTCTTCTTTACAGCCTCGTAAAATCTATACGGGCATTACGTGGCGCGGGGTAACGCCAGAACAGAGAGTGGCTTTGTCTCGCAGCTCTCGAAAGCCGCGCGGACGTAAACGTATCCGACGGAATCACAATGTGCGGCGCATTGAGTTTCTCGCAGGCGGGAAAATAGAGAAAGGAAGGAAATCTCGCCGACGTGTGTAAAAATTTCCGTCCCGGTTTACGGTTTATGTTTTTGCCGCGCTTGTTTATTGTCCCGGGCGTCAAGCGATTCGTCGCGCGACGCCAGCGTATATGCGATAGCGAGCGCAATTAATACTTCGATAATCCAAAATAGATTCCTGGAATAGATTTCCGGTAAATTCTTTTTCGCGAATTGGAAGTTGGCAACGCGATTGGGAGATTCCAAACCTGAATCAGATTTATGGCCGCGCAGTGACTTCTTTGATTCTCAGACTTATACGGCGCGGCAACCACGAATTCCCGTCCGGATGCATTGCCCAGATTTCCGGAAGTGTCCGGCGGTGGTCGGGATCAGAGAGACCGCGGGTCACAGCTGATGCACGCTCCCGCCCCGGGCAACCGGATAGATGAAGACGATACGACGACTTAAGCGTTCGAACATGTGTAGAAACATGAAACTCGACACTTCCCACACAACTCAGTGGGCATCATGCCCGATCGATATTAATGATCTACGATATCAGGATCTGCTCGGGATCGCAAACCGACAAATCACGAGTCTCCGCCCCAGAAATGTCGCAGGATATCCGAGGTGGCCCCAAAAGCAACGAAGTTGTCTTAGATAAAGTTACAAAATAAACATTGCAACAATTGAACGAAAGTCTATTAATAGAAATGTTACTTTAAAGTAAACGGATTAATATGTCGTCAATATAAAATGAAAATTTATATCTATCTATGATAATTAAGTAAAAATATATAACTTTATTTTTTACTCATCAAGTAGTCTTATAATATTAATAATTAAGAATGTTTGATAATAATACCGTTATGAAAATAATTTATTTTATAACTTTTGAACTCGACTATTGACGTTCAATTGTTGCTGACGATACCTTGATCTTCAGTGTAATATATGATACATGTGATATATGTATATTGAGAAGACGATTGGTGAAACACGAGTTGAAAGACGACATGGATATATAATAACAATTTAAAGGACTCTACACCCGTGCTCAAATGAGCGAAGTGCATTTGTGATTTGATAATCCAGCGAAGTCTACGAATCAGCATATCGTGTAATGACTCAGGCGTTGATATCTTAAGCACGACGCGAAGATTGTTGTGTCATCTTAGCTCGCTTAGCTGACTCTTTGTGGACGGTGATGCGGAAAATTTTTCTATCGAATACAAAAATATCACCTCTAAATTAACAGTTGTTATTTGTTTCAGTTTAATTGTCCTAAATTTCCTTTTACATTACATTCTAATACCGAATATCTTAAACCGGAGAGTAATTTCGCCTTAAGAATTCTTATCTTTCCGAAGTTCCATTTTTAACGAAGAAAATCTCACAAACTTAAGTACTGGTCTCTCGATGAAGAGAAGAGGTTTGAGAAATTCTGCAGATTAGCTTTTTTATTCGAATAACTAATGTTGCTTAAACTGTAATTGATGTAATAATCAAGATTTTATTATTTGATGACACTTTTTTTTTTCTACTAATATTTCTTGGCACCAATATCCCCTGACGGGTCGTCGCTTAATCGTATCTTGGTTCTAGGCGCGTCCGCATATAGTGACGCACGCAGCGTATACGCGCGACGGTGACACCGATGCCCGTCTTTTAAACGAGTACCGCCCCGGGTGTGAGAACTACTCCCCGTACGCGTAAATCCCACATGACTGAAAAGAAGTCGATGGTGGGGGGATACGCGATACCGGGATGTCGAAGAGGCAAGACCAAAGTTTAGTTTTGCTTAAGACAACCTTAAGTTGCATCGCTCCTCTCGTGTGTCGTCCCGTCCCGACGACGATCACCCCGACCCCCGACAATGATCAGGCCATGATACGGACCGGTCGGCTACGAAAAAGTTTCGCGTCCATGGGTGATTATGCATTGCGCCACCGTGCGTGACCAACGCTCTGGATCCTAAATAAAACGTTCAACGCAATCCACCAGCGTCATGAAACGTGAGTCTCATTTCTACCATTTCGCATCGCGCAAATTTCACGCTTGCGTGACATATGGTGGCGTATACGCGAAACACTTTTCGTTTCATTAAAAATTGGTTATAGATAATGGAGGAATTCACCTTTCACACGGGCAGAGCGGTTCTAAATAGCGGTACCTGAGATTTCGATAATTAGATACGCAAGAGGTATTTCTTCCCTATTCTTCAGTATCTAGAACCAAAGTAATTTGTGTGATTCAAACAATTTTTTTTTTTTTTTTTGAGAAATTAATATTGGAAAGAAAATACGAGAGAATGTGCAAATTGAGGCACGTGACGACATTGCCGGGAGTGTTAATAGTCGTAACTATCGCGTCGTTTATCGGCGATTCTTGCGTTACTCTTCTCGGGACGATCGGCGACTTCCAATAATCCCGCCAAATTGGCAGAGCGACCGGGTCCAAGTTCGGCCCGTGTGTCGGGTGGGTCGGTTCAGCGAAATGAGAGAGAAATCGCGAAATAAAAGAACCCACCGGCGCGGCCGAAGGGAGCTCTCTCGGCGGAATAATAAAAAGAGTATCGGTGGGTCGCCACGGCAGTCAACCCCCGGCCGGTGCTTATGGCACTCTGCCACGTGAATAAGCTTGCAAATTCCATCAGGTCGTTTCGCGCGCGCTTTCGTCATCGTTCCACTTCGCGAAAGAAAAAATTATCCCGTGGCTGTCATAATCGCGACATTTCGTTGAAATGTAACTTACCGTTTAATTAAGATAACGTTCGCGTGAAAAATCATTGAAATCCGACAAAAAGTAACGAATAACGCGATGACTTTTCCGCAATAAAAAGTGAAATAAATTGCTCCGTAAAAAGCATAAAAAAATTATTTTGAGAGAAATAATTTCACATGTTATTATATAATTCCAATATATACAGAATAAAATAATTCTATTTTTTATCGAACTTTCTTTCGCCTCCTCTCCAAAATTTAATCTCGGATCGATATTGTCCTTAATTTATAACTCCTTTATTTTGAATATAAGATCTTCCTTATCCGGGCTGTGTCACGATGGCCGTTCATGGTAACGTCACGCGAAAATAATAATCGTGCACGTGCTCAAAGTGTGATAAACACGAGCAACGCCATCGTTTCCCGAAATACAATCGCGCGCACGAGTTCGCACGCCGCGCGGTACTTTAGTTTCGCGACTCGCCGATATACCTTCGCAGGGAGTCTCACAAGTTTGATTACGGTAGAGGATGCGCCGTCAGCATAACAGACATATCCTTGTTATCGTACCGACGTCCAAGGCTGCGCCGCTGTTCACGCCCACCTTAGAGACTTTCCACGTAAAGAGCCACGGGTCGACCTTGCGTCGTTGCTTACGAAAATTTTTCCGGCAACGATCACTTCAATGCGCGCGTGCGCCCGAAAACTGCAACATCTCGCTTATTTGTACAAAGCTCGACGTGCATCGCAACTTTTTAATCTTTTTAATCCGAATTAGAAAATTTTTTTTTTAATTGCAAATTCACTTAAATGTCTTTAAGAGGATATCATTTCTTCGCAATCGCTCTTGTTTAATCTTTTGATCCGATCTTTGCAATCTGAATTAAAAAGACGACAACTCGTTTTCTCTTCCTAATCGCTCGTGCACCATCCGATTCCCACGCATGCAATTTGATGCTTTAAGCGATTTCCGCGTCGCATAACCCCATAAGCCCTACCAGGACCCATGGCGAAAGACGATTCGTTGGTGTGAGCGCGTGCACGAACGAAAGCAAAAGAAAGGACGTTTCATAATCTACAGGACAGATAGAAGAGAACGGCATTGCATATCGCTCGATAGAGATATCATACTATTTAAAAACTGTACTTTTGTACAGCATTGCATTTTATATATATATAATAAAAAATAAGAAATAAAAAATATCTATAAATATTATTAAATATATATTTTAATAATTATTATATTAAAAATATGTAATTAAAAATAGAAATATTGTAAATATACATATATCTATAAATTTATTATTACAGATTTTAAAAGTTACGAGATAATAAATATATTAGTAATCACTTGGATTTGTTATTTTTATAAGAAACGTTTTCAAAAGAAACGCATTTGCGATTATCGGTCGCAAGGAATGCGCTGTGATATTTTTACAGAAACTACATGCGTTTAAAGCAAACTCCCGCTGTTTAACTGACATTTTATCATTTTCTCCTTTCATAATTTTTTAACAATTGAGGTAATTGATACCTTCTCTCAGTGTTAGGCGAGTTACGTTGCATTCTTTCACAAATCGCTTTGAATTCTCGAGGCTCTGAAACCGAGTCTGCGCGCGCGGTAACCCTCTCGTTCGCTGCTCCGTTCTGCAACGTTCACGAGACGAGTCGTGGTTTATGGTGAGTCGAATGGCGAAGGCAACGAAGTCCCGGGGGACTTCAAAAACTCACCGGCACTCCCTCGTCTACGCCAATAAATTCTATTTCGCGTTACTTTGCCGCGAGCCGACGCGCGATGAATATTGCGCTCTTTCTCACCTTTCGTCCCCCGTACCCCTCCGTCGTATTTCTTGGCTCAGCGCGATTCTTTTTTCGCATAGAACGGTCACGTGTTACGTGCTGATAGTGCAACAATATGCACGCACGATGTCGGTGATTTGAACGCTCGATAAGTTTCCACTCTGATCGAGTATAATGGAAGACATGGCGATGTACGTTAAAATCGTTGCTGATCCTCTTGCGAAATTTAATTCCAACATTCCGAACGCGTTTCTACATTCTCGTATCGAAGTTTCACATTTTATAACAAGTCAAGTTCTCGCGACTGTTATCAAATTATTTATCTAAAATTATCAAGTACTTATAAGCAAAGTATGAAAGTCTACGGAAAAAGGACAGAATCAAAAATTCGCTGTAACACGTTCGCATAACTTATATACGCAACAATCGCGCGATGTACGGTGCGCGCTGTTACACGCAACAGCCCAGAGAGTCAGTTAACCGAGGATCAAACGACACCCCCGTAATGTGCCTTGCGCTCGAGTGACATCTTCTTTTGCCATAACGTCGCTGAATTATGGTCCGGCCGCGCCGCGGCGATTGGGCCCGCGCCGCGTCTCGGTCCCGGTGGGATCATTCGGTCCGTCGAAGTATATAAGGGGAGTAAATACTTCACGCATTCCCGATGCGTCTCACAGTCTTTACGGCTTATTATCACCTCCACGCTTTCGCCCTCTCACCCCGCGTGATACATCAACGCGATGGCGATGGCGCACGCGGAACAAAGCGAGGAGGAAGAAAAAAAAAAGAGGAAGAAACGGCGAGAGCGAACCTGCGCCGATTCCGCGAAGGGAAAATTACTTTAGCCAGAAGTCGTCGTCGGGCCGGTGTCCGACAATAGGCGCGTTTCGTAAATAAGACAATAAACTAAACAGGATTTTTGTGAAAAATTGTGGTGCGTTTTCCTCTAGCAAGACCGTTGACGTCGATAACTTTAAAAATACGATTAAGGAAAAAATCTTTCGGCGAATTGAGAATAAATAGTCGTATCTTTCATAATGGCATTTTGTTCAGACAAGAGATGAGATTCTCGTCTGGTAACGCAATTTTAATAAAAGTCCTGGAAATATATTATAAGTTACTGCACAACAACTTTATAAAGATGATCTATTAGAGGCCAAATATTAATATACATTTAAATTCTTTGAATACCTACTGAACAAAATAATAAATATGCATTACTAATTTTAAAAAATCACGCAAAATCAATTAATAAAGCATCGCTGTTCGCTTGAATCGTAAGTAACCGAGATTTCACGGATATTATAGCTGGGGAATGATATAATGTCGCGAGTGGAGCCGCGTATCGAATATCGGGAAATCAGATGGGGGTTAAAAAATGCCGACGCGCGGGATGCATGCGATTCCACTCGCGTTTATTACGAATGTTATTAGGCCGTAATTTAAGGCACGTCGATCTGGCGATTAGGACCGGGACTAACGTGCCATTATTTTACAGCTTGGCTTTCGGCCAGCTGACCCGACTTGTGCCTGGTGATTCGTTGACGTCACGGGCATCACGGACGGCCTTTTTACGTTTTCTGTGTTCATTCCCTTCGTCGTAAGGGCGTGACGGTGTTCATACGCACACCGCGTGTCCACTCCAAGGATTTCTTCCCGCGATGTCACGCTCCTGCGTGGGCCTCGCAATATTTCGTCGCGATATTTCGCCTTCAACCCGTTGACCCTCGTCCCGTTTTGTTCCTTGACTATCGGGACTATCGCAGATCATCTCTTTTTCAACGAAAATATATAATCGTGCGTATAATCATTACTTAATGCATATATCTCTTAATATTTCTCAGTAGTGAAAAATAATGTATTTATTTCCGTGCTAATTATATAATCAGTTATTCCCAGGAGTTATTCAACATGGTGTGTGATACGGGGATCCTCAGAAAAATACTGCTCGCTTTATTACTTTTTGAGGTACAGATATAGGGACAGAGAAACGAGTATGACTTTAAATACGCGAACGATAAGATCGGTAAGATCAAAATCCTGAACGTGACGGCGTTGACGAATTCCCGGACTTATCCGCGACTAATTTGCGTGCAATTGTCGCGAATGATTTGTATACATCGCGAGCCGGACAGCTTTATCTCGGTCGCCAGCGATAATTCCGTGCAAAAATGGATAATTGGTGCCGCGGATGTTTTCCACTTGGGCACGTACATACCGCCGCGAATGATGTCACGCGTTCGTCCTTTGCAAAGCATAATATGCCGCAAAAGGTGCTCGTGCGTACCTACAAGTGTACGCGAATTTTTCGAACAATGCGAAAACAACGAAGATCGATTATTGAGAGATGGATGTTAAATTGTTATCTTTACGTGTAGAAATGTCCTGACTAAGATACGAAGGCTTGATCTTGAAAATGTCACTCGCTTTATTTGATTATATAATACTTTCCCGTATAGAAACGCCAACTTAGAAATTGGTTTGATTGCGAAATCAATATTGAACGTTTTTTTATATCAAAGGATATATTAAAATATATTCAGATATTTCTGAATTAATGTAAAATTGACAGTAAAATTATTCTAATTTTTACTTCAACCGATTTATACTTTATTTTATTAATAATCAAGAAGAGTTAAGGGGTTATATTAGTCTACCCTGAAACAGGCGAATTTTCAGGAATTAATTTCAGACAAAATATCGGTGATACATGAATGATTTTTTTTTTCATTATTTTTATTAGGGTTTCAAGAACATGTACAAATTTTTTTACACCAAAAAATTTGTACATGTTCTTGAAACCCTAATAAAGATAATGAAAAAAAAAATCATTCATGTATCACCGATATTTTGTCTGAAATTAATTCCTGAAAATTCATCTATTTCAGGGTAGACTAACCCCTTAACTGAATATCTGATAATAAAATTTAAAAATTCGACAAATGATTAAATTTTGATTAAGAATAATCAACTTCAAATTGTCCAAAAGTTGTCCAAAAGAAATATGAATGGAAGAAAATTTAACAGAGAGAGAAAGAGAGAAAAAGAGAGAGACTCTTCCAAGACACTGCGTTTTGACTTATTCAATATTATTTGCCTTATATTCAATATTTCCTTAGTCAGAAAAATATTTTAAAAGCGCCGTCAAAAGCCAACGATTGCAAGTCGCACATTTATTATTCTTCCATCGAAACGCGCCGCGCTGTACGCTGGGGTGGCCATTTTAAAGGACGATTCTGGACGCCTGGACGATCAGTCACACTTAATGTCAAAACTAAATTGACTTAGTTTAGGGCTGTTTAAGGGCGGGCTGTGCGTCCGTATGAAAGGACAAGGGCCTCCCCCATTCAATTCAAGGGGGTTGCTCCGCTGCTTGTATTCTCCCTGTTTCGTTACGATGGGGTAGCTCTTGCCCTATCAACTTTCCCCATGTTTCCCTCTCCCATTTCTTTGCCATTCTAAGATGCATGTTAAGCCCTTGTCATGCGGTACGATTTTTCTAAATAAAAAATAAGTACACTCTAAAGATCTCGTATAAAAACAATATTTTATGCATATATCTCGATTTTCTATCGTGTATTCAAAAAGCATGCATTGATTTATAAACAAATCAGTTGAGTTCCTAAATTAATTGACGTATAATGAAATACATAATTATGTGCGTTAATTACATAAAATATAATATTGTCCGAATAATTACTTTTTCAGGAGAAACTAATTTTTTATCAAATAATAAGATATTAGATCGGTATTCTTTATTCGGATTACAATAAAATCTCATGCATTTTTAAAGAAAAATCTCTCACTCGCGCACGCGCGCAAGTATTATATGATAAGATAAACCAGAAATATTGTGCTGTCTGACAAGAGCTTTACATGCGTTCGTTACGCGTTTACGCGCCTATCCCAGGGATACACGAACGCGACTTCCTCCCTCGAGCAACTTCGCCCTCGATAGGGTTGCTAGAATTTCTCGCGGGGTATAGAAGAAAAAAACAGGTCTCCTCGTTACGCTAATTGTCGCCCAAAACTTTCGTCGACAATTGTCCGTGAAATCTGAGAGGATTGAAAGAGAGAATAGATTGCAACGCGCACTTTTTCGAAACGACTACTTTTTTCACCGTCGAGAATCTGTCGAAATAAATCACGTTTACTTGATATCAACTTTGTAACACGTTGTTATCTTCTAAATGCCGGTATATTTTTTCGAGAAATCGGTAGCGGAATCATGTCCCCCGGAGAGAATTCTGTAAGAAGAGAATGAGCGCAGAGAAAGAGGCAGTTAGTTTTAAAATCCCGCGATACAACCCCGCGATTCCTCGAGTCCAGAACTCAACACAAAGTGCCAGTCGAGAGATATTCGTTTGTTATGACGTTTAGTTAAAAATTAAACACGGCACGAGGCCGTTTAACGATTTGGTACGGCTGTTGCCTGCTCGGCCTGTTACGGCGCACGATTCTCACGTTACGGCGCGGGCGTCGCGATACTGGCGTCTAAACACAGGCTCGAATTCATGATCAATAAACTACGCGACCTATCAGCCGTGGCGCTCTCTCGTTCTCTCCCGTTTCAAAATGCAACAAAATACGCTTAGTTGCACCCTCGTATCAATCTACAACACTCGCAAGACAATCTATTCAAGGTTAAATCGCTGTTATTCCGCGTAAACCTTGTTTTTTTTTTTACTCACGATACCACGCGAGTTGTTCTCGCGTTTTAATTAAATAAAACATCGCCTCAAACGCGTAATTATATGATTAATTTCCCAAAAACGTTTTATTTTCATTGCACGCAATTGTCAATTTAAAAAATCTCGCTTTGGTAGTCATAAGCGAATGCGTAAAATTATCAAATATCGAAACGTGGAGGAACTGTTTGATTTTCGGTCAGGAGGGGCATCCTTGAATTTTGCCCCATGAATTCAGAAACGATACTTTATACCGGCTTTCTCAGAAGAAACTAATTTGTCAGGTGATACTTTCGCGTTGTTGCAAGAAGTTCCCTTTCTCGTCACCGATACTCGTGCAGATTTAATTAGCCCGCCACCGCGGCTGTGTGCAACATTCGCGTCACGCGTCGTCGATTTTCAAGCGCGTTGACGCGAGTCGCTTTATTTTCTTTCTTCGGGGCCCTCGCACGTTTCGCGTGAGAGCGGCTTTGTCGCGCGAGACGGCGTGCACGAAAGACGCGTGGAAATTCGAGTTGCGCGTGTAGAATTGCGGGTTGCACGCGCGCTGCTCACGTCGCGCCCCGGCTTCACGAGAGACGGTGTTTGCCAGTTCACAAGCAACATTGTAACTCTAAGTGGAGTGCACGTCGAAGTGAGAGAAAAAAAAATATGATAGGGAGGGGGCGGAAGGAGGTCTCTCGGGTACGTTGTACCGTCTACCGTGTGTCGGAGTGCAACACGTGCAAACACGGCGACGTTGCCGATCTCCGAAGCTCGACGCGAGAAAATTATAATTCGAGACGCGAATGTGAGAAATATCGAGTTACAAGAGATGTGTCCAGATATGGAATCGCCAATGACACAAACGTTGACAACGATAATCGGCAACTTTTTCCTTAAGTGGCCTTATATCTGTCAAAATTTACCATTTTCGTGATAATTCGTTAACAGTCAGCTAGATTGTGTCGTTTGACGTATCTAAAAAAAAATATATATATATATATAAATTTTGACATTTAGAAGGTAAGCGATGTATAAACGTCACTTTTTCATCGGAGAAGGAAAACGCGTCGAAAAATGTCCCTCAAACGATCCGATTCGCTGCTACATCCACCCTGTGGTCGTGGCTGGCAACGCCGGGCCCGTATATACGTCGTCTCTTGGGATCATACGTGGTCAGCACAATGCAAGAAAAA
Source organism: Temnothorax longispinosus (assembly GCF_030848805.1). Classification (NCBI taxonomy): domain Eukaryota; kingdom Metazoa; phylum Arthropoda; class Insecta; order Hymenoptera; family Formicidae; genus Temnothorax; species Temnothorax longispinosus. Next base: position 26,498,016 of record NC_092358.1, read on the forward strand.
CATGGGCGAGTCGCCCGAGATGAACGTGGTTCCTGGTATCACCGAGTGCCGGGGCGCACTCCACGCGCGAGTACACGCGAGTGCAACTCGAATACGGACGGAATTATCTGTCTGAGGAATGCGCCGCGTGACAAGAACGATAGTATTATCAGCGTATATGTCGCGAATCGTCATCTGATACACATATCCTGGACAGTTGTCTGTGAGAAAGTAATGAACTGAAGTGGCCCTTCTCATAGGACAGGCCCTAAAAAGGGATTATATGTTTCTCGATTTCGGAATCGATTTTTCTCTCGAGAGAGTCTAATTAACTGGAGACCTTATTCGTATCTCCTTTAATATTCAGCGTTAACTATCCCGTAACGTAATTAAATCTGAGATTAAAATTCTATTAAAGTAAAATCCACTCATAAAATTAATGGAGGAATGGAACTTCGTTATCTTTCTTATTTAAAGCTTTATCCGCCGAAAAATCCGTTAACGTTTAATAATTTAAAATCTTTCTCGAGTATGAGATTAATATATGAAATATCCTCCGGGCTACAACTCGGTCAGTGTTTGACAATAATTGTTCTTCAGTTTGATAACAACTCTCCGATCTCGATTAGCACAATTACGAATTCATGGTCATTTAGTTAACGTTGTTCACCCGCATTGAATAAATAATTAATATCCAAATAATACAAAGCAGTCGTATACTTTTGGAAAAAAAAAATAAATATGTATATTAATGCGGGCGTCAGCGCATCTGGCGAACGCTCTTCTCGCAGACACATCCCTTAAAGCCGACGCGAGCACTACATATTGTACGACCGCCGGGGACGGGACAAATCGGGTATCGCGCCCGCTCGATCGAGACGACGACGACGCGACGGCGGGGGATGAAATCTGGCGATTCGGTTGTTTGTTCTTTTAGCGCGACAGCTACGACGCGGCTAACGGCGCGGCGTATTTTCGGCATAAACTTCGCGTTGTATGCCGGGACACGCAGTATGCTAATAATTTGGGCCGCCGTCCCGGATCTTATGTCATCGATGTCGACGTAGAAATCAAAATGGGGTTAACGAGGCCGGGACAACGTATTGTACATCAAAGTAGGCTACAAATATATTTTTTTACGAAGTGTCTTATATAATAGATAATAGATAATAGTGTGGAATATTTAATATTAAAAAAATTGAACTAATTTTTTTTAGAATGTATTAGTCAAACTTAGGCGAGTTCTAGGGCAGGTTTACGTATTCGTAAAAGAATTTTGCAATAAAGAATTTCAGTTAGCTCATTAATTTCGACAAACATATTTGTTTGAAGGATAATAGGTTGAAGAATGAATCATGATGTGTACATCGGCGAATAAAGGATTTATGAAAAATATATATTCTTGTAGTTACTTATGTTAGTAGTTCTATATATAGAATTGCTTTTTCGAACTCGTTGATTAAACGCACAGTTATATAAAATAAATCGAAATTCGCTGTTGAACCGAAACGTTGGAAAGTAAAGGACAATTCGTAAAATTCTTAGCTTACGCAGAAAATATTAGATTGTTCGTTTTTATGTTGTATGAATCATCTTGAAAAGTGACTGCTCTTACCGTATATATGCGAGCATATTTCAAGTGACAGAATACCCCGAGATACCAGAAAACCGCAAAACGAAGATCGTTTCTCAATCAAGAATTAAAAAAAATGCCTTTGTGAAATAGTTCAGGTGCGTCCTGAAAAGCGCGGCTATCTCTGAAAGGACGAGTTTAACATAAATCTATCTTGCTGCATTCCAATTTTCTGCGCAGCAGTAGCAGTTTCGGCAGGAAATGCCTTGATCGTTTTCGTACGTGATCGACTGAATGCAACGCGAACGGGCGCGAGCTTGCAACTCCGCTGGGGCTTAACTTCGGTCTCACCTACATTTTCGACTATGGCGTCGCCCATTCTCTATCGGCAATGCCAGCCAGCCAGGATATTTCTCTGGTACGCCGTTACGCCCTCACCTCGTCCCCCGTCTCGGAAATCCGGCAAAAAGATAAGGGTGCCGCGCGGGAGCGCGCGCAATTCATCATCCCCGATCGGTCGAAAGACCGGAGGCCGAAATCCATTCAGCGATTGTATACGGCACAGCAGCATCGTGTGTGCCTGCGCATATTAACGCGTAAAAGTTGCTGTAGGTCGTAACTTCGACATTTACCTGCGACATCAACGATCGACGATGTTTTGTTCACGATTTGGGCCGAGAGATCTGAACATTTCGTGAACAGCGCGAAGTAGAACGACCCTATCCTGTATAACGTAATCCAAGTTCGAAAGAGAGAAATTGTGAAGGAAAAAATTTCTCACTAAATATCACAGTGAATAATTGAAACGGACACGAATTTACATACTCATATTGATATTTTTTAATGCGTCTAAATTGTTCTTCCGTAATAAGAGAGTTTACAATAAAATAATATAGATAAATCCTAATAAAGTTTTACTCTTGAATCTCTCATTGCAATTACAATAGAAATAATATAGGTAAATCCTAATAAAGTTTTATTCTTGAATCTCTCATTGCAGTTAAATTATCGAGTACAACCCTGTGTGATTATATTTTAACTTGAGGTTATGTGGGAGGGAGAATAGAGACGCATTGAATTAATTAAAACAGAACACGGTGAAAGAAAAATAAGAAAGATTCAACGACGGCTGTTTCTTCAAATAAGTAGCCTGACATAATTAAGCAAGTGTAGAATAATTAAACACCGCGATAATTTCAATCGTTTTCGACCATTTTGTCGAGATTCAGGCCACTCGCCGCTGGATCTATTTCGAAAATAAGAAATAAAGAAAACTAAAAAAAGCAGTGAAAATGTAATTGTGGATACAGGTTGATCGGACGCGCGTCGCGTAATGGGAATTTATGGGGCGCCGGATGATAGCGAGTGGCAAGCACGTAGTCTCTCTAATTCGATAACACCGGCGCGATTCCGGCGCGGGATGCATAACACCTATTTACCCTGGTTCGCGCGCACAGAATATGGACACGGCGCTTCGCGGCGCGGGATCGCGCGCGTGCGGATGTGTCATTTCTCACGGATACGCGGCCTCATCCCGCGCGGCGGCAAGAGAATAGGACGCGGGACACATTACGATACGAAAATAACGGCCGACGGCCGGGCACGCGTGCAAATCCCGGCAAATATTATCTCCGCCTGTTTCGCGCGCGTACACGGCGGATATTCTCTCTCGCGCGTATTTGCGCGCAAACTCCCTGACGTATATATCGACGCGCGGAGGGTGTTCTTTGTCCCGCGCGCTGAAAAATCTTCGGCGATTCCCCCAAGCGACACGATGGCTTGGGTTGCCATCCTGCATACGATCTGTATAGTGCGCCTTCCCGCCGGTTGCGCCGTCGCCATTTATTTCCCTCCTCGCATAAGAAATGCCGCGATAAAAATAATAAGTTACAAGCGGGTCCCTCTCTCCGTTCTCGACGACCCACTGCACTAACATTTACATGAGATTTGTGGCCGATTTTTCCCTTGCTTTTTCCCCTTGCATATCGTGATACACGTGAAGCCACCAGACATTCGCATTCTATTCTACTGTGAAACATTTTATCGTATATGATGTAACAATATTGAAAATTGTAAGAAACGTGTGTGTACATTCTACGTAAATTAAAAAAAAATATCTGGTGAGAGATAATTATGGGCATCATTTCCTTTTCCCAATCCATTAACTTTTCGTGCGCGAGGAATTCTTTTTAGATAGAACTTTTTGTCTATTTCGATATGTACAACAGTATCGGTAATCGTTATCGAATGTAATACCATTTCTCGTTTCATATACGCGACGATTCGGCACTTCCGACACATATAGCGCAATCGACGTATACCTAGATAATTGCACGTCATTCTTCCCGCATTGTCCCTCTTCAGTTTCTCTTTTATCCGAGCAAAAAGGTCGGGATTTATCCGGGCGGGCGCCAGGTGAATCCATGAGATTAGAAGAAAGATCCGTTAATTGGACGACGGGGACAGATACCGGTGGTCGCAAATTGGATTGCCTCATCCTCCCTCTCGCCGCGCTTACTTACTATACCCGGATATCGATTATAGTCGTAATGGTATGTAATAACTGTAAAAATCTGCGAACGAATGGCGATTTTGATAATGAAGAGAGAGAAAGAGCAACGAGTGAACATTATATCGGAAAGCGCTGATTAATAAATCAGATGTTGCCGTGATTCTCTTTGTCTTTGTGTGTGAAAATTCTATCGTGCCGCGCAACGCAGAATTTAATGACGTTCTGAACTCGGAACGTCGAAGCAACGAAAAGCAACAATGCATTCTTGATTACACGAGTACTGATCGTTACTTTACGAAAAATAAAGTCTTAGGAAAATTACATAATTCGTGACATAATTCTCCTAAATATTAAATTGTATTTATTGTACTCTGTAAAATGTTTCGTTATGTTAAAAATGCAACGACTAATTGGGAGAAAATAAATAATAATCATGATAGATTAAAATGAGTTCATGAAAAAACACAGAAATATTTGATGAAATGATTATTAATGTTCTTGCAACTGTAATAAAGTGTCTAACTTATTTTATTAATCTGAAACATCTTAATTAAGATTGCGATTGTACTTAAGACGCGGTCTCAAATATAAGAACCGACTGAATACCGGTCTATGAAATCTTGGCGTGTTTTCAGAAAATTTTTTTACTGACAGGTTGTTGTGTGTTTTCGAGAAAATAAATATTTAGCCATGTGTAGCTATCGGCATGTCTCAGTCAAACACCTTCATCAACCTTCAAGATTATAACGCTGTCAAGGCCTTCTTGAAACACGTGCAACCGGATTATGAAAGTTCTGTCCAAAAAGAATTCTGCAACGAAGATTTAAAAATTCAAACTAAGATCTAATCTTTTCAAGTTGCAAAATCTTCACAACTAAAACCTAATCTTTTCAAAACTTCTTTTAAAACTGTAACAAAGGTCGAACACTCACACATCTGTACTATCTACCTGTTAGTTTAGGATTTATCCGTTTCTATTCAAAACCGAAATATTATTTTTGCAGAAAAGCAATTCGCAGGTTTTTCCTAATACACAAGCAGATCTATTAATTTCACTATTAATCTTACATTCATGCCTCTTTAAGTATAAACTCTAATGCGTGTTATTTTATAGATTAAACAAAATTTATCTACGATAAACGTATAGTTTGTTATTACAATGCTCTTTTTAAAACCCTTTTTTGTTGCATTAAGATAATAAAGAATAACTTTTTCAACATAAAACTTTTTGGAGAAGCATTTTAATTGTATCATATATTATCTTTTGTAATATATACGAAAGAATAAACATAATTAGATATTTTATAAAAATGTTTTATTGGAGTGTGAATTTTTCTTCGCGGGAAAACTAAGGTCTTTTACCTTTCTGGAAAGCAGAGTTGAAATAGGTAACGACTTTTATTATAAATCGGTGGCAAGAACGTTTTGTTACAATTATCCTTCGGGCTTCAGCTGCTCTTTTGGTTTTTTCAAGGAAACGGGGGGGGGGGGAGAGGGCGCATACATGAACGTTCGCACGTGCGTGCACCCCACTGGAGAATTCCTGACCCTCCCCGGGACTGACCCTGCTATCAAGGGTGGAGCTTAAAATAAGGGTGGTGCCTCTCACAGCTTACCTATCCCATCGGGAAACAGCGTTGGTTGAGATGAGCAAGGGTAAGGTAAAGCAGAGAGGAGACATTGGTTCAGCGGCAAGAGAGAATAGTGAGTCGCTCTGAAATGAATGCTCCCTAGTCGAGTTCAACGCGCGACGCACGAGCGAGTCTCTTTTTTACGTTCGCACGTCGTCTTGTTAACATCGGCAGATTCTCTGATAATCGATCGCGGCGAATCAAGTCTTTTTGAATTTCGGTGCAACATTGATCGGGCATTCATCGATTCCTTCGATCAATGACACGTGCGCGTCCGATGTCGTGGATCACGTGGTTTGGAAATTGCAATAATGGCAGATAGTCATAGCGGTTTCTTAACGTACGCGTGCTCGGAACTGATGATTAAGTAGTTTCAACGTCGTCGGCGACACGTGCAAAACATTGTGAGCGATCTACGTGGTGTCAGAGTTCAGCTAGTTGCGATAGGAAGAATGCGTGCAACATGGCACCGATGGAAAATTACGGACGCGGGTCGGCTGTCTCGAGAAGTGACCCTTACATCCAAAATTGGAGAATTAGACACAAACAAGAGAATCAGGAAGGTACTATGTACATATGATCCGTCATAATAAATACGATTCAGATTTTTCTGAATATTCAAAAATACGTGAATTATTCAAAATAATTGCTCCTCGGTTGCTCATATGTATAAGCTCCACAACCGAAAAATCTAGTTTATTTAAATTTGCAAATTTATCAATTCATGTTATTCGGATTATAACGGTGCGAGTATAAGAAAAACATATTATTTTTGCGTGCTTTGTAGTCACACGCGTAATACATGCATATTTTAAAATGGAAATTTTTAATCCTGGAAAAAGTACTTTTAAAACTTCGTTGATCTGTGTGAAGAAAAAGACTTACATATTCGAAATAAATAAGGATATTTCTCACCAAAAAATTAATAATGTATAAGATTTTTAATGTAAATTTTTTATTGTGTGACTATAAAATACAAGCAAAAATAAAAATGAGCAAAAATAATTTCATTTTTTTTCTCATTTTTATTTTTATTTTAAGTAAATTTTGGTACATTGTACTGTGTTATCATCTCTGTAGAGTAATTAAATTTCTTGAATCCACGGATTTGTAAAAATTAGATTTTTTGGATCGTTAAAATCGGAATTATGCGATTGTTCATACTTGGATAAATGGATGAAAATAATTTCAAGTAATTTAGTATTAAATTATTCGGATATATTATATAAGTTTACGGCTTTAGTAGTAATTCTTCTCGTTATACGTTCTGTTACAAGAAGACGCAAATATAAAAACAAGGAAAAACAAATCTAACTGAACAGAATAAAACTGAAAGACTTTTCTCTTTCTTTTTCTAAATAAATAAATAAAATAAAGATAAATAAAACTGAAAGCAAATCTGCATATAAAAAGCTAAATTCCGATCAATTCTTACATTGATTAATCTCGAAAGAAACTCAAATCACAATATCTAATAATATTATATAAATATATACAATTAACACTATAAAATTAAATTTAAAAAATCTTTTGTTTGATATTTTAAATAAAACCTCCGATCGTTAATACAATATTAATTTTATTAATATATGTAAACTCTCGTGTATAATTTTTTGACGCATATTTAATCGTGAATAATTTTCATCCTTTAACTAATCAATTTCGTATAGGAATGCGCACGTGTTTCAAGCATCGCCACAAAATGGCGCCTTTGGTCAGAAGTGTTCTCTAATTTTCACCGACGATAGTTCTTAATAATAGTTCTCGATCTTGTGATCGCAATATGGAAGTATATGATACCGAGACCGGCCAACGAGGAAGCAACTTATTCTCGGAGTGTGGAGTCACTTTTCCTTGGACCTGTTCGTCACCGACGCGACGGCCTGCAGTTTTCCCAGTAATGCAACGAGCGCGAACGAATGTTTGAGCGCGGTTTCTGGGAATGCGCGAAAAAAAGGATAACTGTTCAGTTATGCGCATTATCTTGGAAACGATACTTCCTGGTAGCGGAATAATGCACACGCAAATTCATCGCGATGTTGCGAACGCTTCCGTTTGGTAATTTTCTTAACTGATGTTTGACATTTTTCTAACGATCGACGTTTGGAGTTATTTATTATGAATTGTCACGTTCATGAGTTAGGTGTTTCATAAATCAGCGAAGGAAAGATTAATCTTTCAAAATAAATATTTTAAAATAAATTTCTACGTAGAAAAGAAAGATACTTTGAAAGGATATGTGACAATATTTTTGTTATATTTTTACTTTCTACGAGAAAAATCATTCCTTCAATTTACTTAACGTTTAAAAGCTTAAAAGCTGGCGGGCTGTTATCAATTGAATAATCTGTTTAATTTATGTTAATTATAAACAGAAAGATCTTCGAAACTGACTAGAAGATTTTTCTAATGTTTTGATAACAATCTTCATATACACAAATAAGACAAACACGGGTGAGATGGCTATAGAAGAGAGATGCCCACCCATGTTCTCTTAATCTAATAGCTCGCCATCTAGTATCGAATGAACACACTAAGAAAAAAAATTTATTAATCCCAAAAAATATTTAGTCTGATACGAGCAACTAAACATTTTAATTAGTTTAACTAAACATTAGTTAAATTAATTAATTCTTGATTAAAAAATTTTAAAGGTTGACATGAATGCACTATACCTTTTTTAGTGCAACTTAATAATTGTTGAAACAACTAATGTTTAGTTAACTAATTAACATGTTTAGTTGCTCGTATCGGACTAAATATTTTTTGGAATTAAGAAATTTTTTTTCTCAGTGTATGAATAGGCCATCTCTCCTCTAAGGTCATCTCACCCGAATTTACCCTATATCGTTTTTATTTTTGAGATTTTTTAAATGAGAGAAAGAGAGATGACAGAGTGATGACTTTTTTTAAATAAACAGGAAGACCGAGCGCATTTTACGCGCTTGATAAGAATGATAAGATACTTATCTAAGGGAAATCGAGAAGTGTTGAGCGTCGGTCGGAACCGTCACCGAATGCAGAGATAGAGCGACAAAAAAATGCATTATTCAAACAAATTTCCATTCGAAAGAAGTCCGGGTAGCTACATCGTTAGGTTGCTCTCTCGCCGGCGCTTTAATGACGGTTTGCTCCCTTTGCTTTCGTTTCTTATAACGAGGAGCTTCGACGTCGTCGTTACGCGCCGCGCCGTATCACTCGCGAACGACGACGTCGCGGTCAAAATCTCTCTCGCATCGACCGTGCGTGTTGGAGAGCACTTGAGGAATTCACTCCAGCTTCCGACTTAAAACGTGAGATATTTTTAAGGGATTTAATTTTATATGAATTTCTGTGTTTTACAGGTATTTTGTACGCACGCGTACTTGCGAGTGCATGTGTAATTTAAATCGAAGTGCTTGAGAATAGAAATGCATAACATTAATTGCCTCGTTTATAAACTGTAAATTTGATACAAGGTCTATACGAGCCCAAAGTTGTACATGTTATAAAAACCCTCTTTTTCTCACATTAATCGAGTAAACTTATCAGTTCATTCAGAACAAGCGACTGATGAAAGCCTTGACAAAGGTTGCAATCGGTATCAGAATATTAGATAAAAAAATCTACTGTGCGTAAGAAGAATTAAATTGCACATAAGTGAAAGAGGAAGGAAAAAAATGTTGAAGCTTTATTGCACGTAAATCCGTCCTTTATAGGGTCGTATATAGATCTTCTATTAAATTTATAATCAAAAATTCAATAATTGAATCGTGGCCTTCTATTAAATTTATAGTAAAAAATTCAGTAACTGAATTGTGCATTTTTTGTATAATAATATATCGAGCAAACGGCAAATTTAATCGAATAATTTTATCTTTTAAATTTTGTTCGATATACGACTAACCATATTTAACATTTTTTGCAATTTATGAATTCTATTTCCTTATTTCCTTGTTTGAGATATTTTTATTACATAGAATACATAGATATAAACCCGCGAATTTAACGTGACGGTACAGGCTCTTCGAGTGTAAGTTTTTTGCCGATTTATACTTTCGAAATTTGTCACGTGCCCGCAAAGTTATGGAAAATTAAAAAAAACATTTGTAGTCTCGATTTTATGGATTATATGCCATGTGTCTATAGAGACGGTTCTATTTCATCTGGGAAAAAATGTAATTCGGCTTGGAAGTTTCGAACGTGATTTCGAAATAAAGTCACGACCGCCAATATTGCAAGACAAATAATTGCGCCTGCAAAATTCCGATCTCTACGGGGCCAATGACACACCCGGTTATCCAGGGCGATTTACATGAAACGTAAAAAATTGTATGAAATTTTTACAACATTGCCTGACACATCGGGTTCAAGCAACGTCGAGTGTAAAGCATTATATTCATATTATTTTAGAAATAATAAAATATAATTACAATATATGAATATTTGCATATCATGTAAATTTCATAGCTTATAATATGAGAGAATATAATATTTTCCAGCGACGATATTTCACAATAATTGATATTTATTAGCAAAGATAGATATATAACGGATATAAGCAAATAGGGAGCGTTCCTGAATTGCGAGGAAGGTGTGATCATTTTCTGTATATATATAACACAAGGACAAGACGAGGGCAAACGTCTATGATTTCCAATCCGATTATCAGCAATGCGAGGATATCGGCATTTCTGCCGGCGACATTAACGATGACGATGAATTGCGATTACGGCGGGCGTGGACTCGAACTCTGCGTAGCGGAGTTAAGTTAATTCAGCTGGGTACGCTGATAGCGCGACTACTTTATGCTGTCGTTTATGCAATTCGCGTTATTGCTGCATCGATTTTACATGCAGGCGGGTAGGTTGCGCATGTCTAGTCCCCTGGTCGCGAGCGCAAACCCTTAATGCCACTCTTGACGTATTAAGTTCTATCCTTAAGAACGACGTGCGTAAACATGCGCGATAACATCGAGGAATTACGAGTTACCTTCCCTCAATTTTGATCAAGAATGTAACGTTACATATGCAAGAAGATACATATATGTATACATATTATAGAATATACTAATATATATTCTTTTGGATAGAAATATTGTATGTTCTTTAGTTTTGAAAATTCGAAGTTTCTTAAAGTCTGAAAAATCTTTAAAACTTCATCAAGAAATAACAAAATGTATAAAGACAAATTTAAAATTTAATCAAAATGTAATTAAATTTCAAAATAGAGTTTTAAAAAATTAAATGTTGCTAAGCAAATTAAAAGATGCTATTTATTTATTTATTTATCTGTTCGTATATGACAGTTATAACAATGCTATTAAATTACGCTAATAAAATCCTAATAAAATTCGTTAAACACATTCGTTTGACACACATGTTTCACGAAAATTATTCCTTTTATTTGCAGACAGCAGTCCTCTCTCAGACACATTGGATCTGAGTTCGCATCATCCGCATCATCATCATTATCATCATAACAATAACAACAACAACAACAATTCGAACGGCATCGCTAGCTCCACTACATCCGGTGGTCTGCAAGAAATCGTGATGAAAGAAAAAAGCAAAAACGCAGCGCGGTCGCGCCGCGTTAAGGAGAATCAGGAATTTTTGGAGCTGGCGAAGCTGCTACCACTTCCAGCTGCCATTACTACACAACTGGACAAGGCCAGCATCATCAGACTGACCACAAGTTATCTCAAGATGAGAGCCGTCTTTCCTCATGGTAACGAATATGCCCATTTGGTAAATCTTGCTTTTATTTGTTATAATCGAGTTTTTTTTATATTATCAAATCGAATCAATATATAGAATAATGATTAATAAATAATAATATACTTATCGGCATAAGTTACACTGTTAAATTCGTTAGTGTCAAATTATAACCAATTTGAGTCATTTTAACCATTCCCATAGATCGCCAACTCAATACGTGCTCCAACTCAATACGTCGTTAATTTAATTAAAACAATATTAATTCAACTAAATCTACTAAAATGGAGTTGAAATAATACTGTTTTGTGTTAAAATAGTATATTTCAACCCACATGGTAGTTAAAAATAACAAAATGTTATTTAACTCAAGGCATTGGTTTAAATTTCATCCTTTAATATTTAACGGCATACAATGTCACTTGTTTATCGAAATGAATCTGAACCTACCAGAACGATTGCGTTATCCAAACTCCATAATTGAGCATAAATAGCCGCAAATCATGCCTTTTTTTATCTTGCCGTTGTTATAGGGCTGGTATGAATTTAGCAACCGGACACTTACGCGCAAAGGGCAAATAGTATCGGATGAGATGGATGTGATTGCGCACTTAATGCATTGTTAGTTCCCAACGCTTTGTAAGCAAAGCATGGGGGCCGTTATAGTGTTACAATGGCCTCCCTCAGTTCGATTCCCCCTCTCACGACATTGGCGAATTGAATTTCAAGTGGCTGCATCCCTCTAGAACGATCGTCCCGTCTTTATTCTCGGGTAAAAAGAGACACGGCGTCCTCACGACGACGCTTTTAAGGGCGCTTTCTCGCGCGCTTTGTCGAAAGCGAGCGTGAAATTTCTCGAGAGGCCGATCGCCTCGTCGATTATTACCGCAAGATTAACCCTTCACAATTCAAAACAACCGTCGGAAATCGATATTAAATGAGACGCGTTGTAATGTCGCTATTTTAAACTTCTCATCTATGATTTATTAATAAATATGACGATTTCTGTAACAGTGATCTTTAAAAATAATATCGGTGTTACGTCAAATCTCGACGAATCTATTTTTAATAATTCCTCACGTTCTATCCCAAGCTTCATGCTTGTTATGGATTCCAATGTAAAATTCTCGATGTAACGCGGTGATAGCGAAGGATATTGAACTGAGACAGTTTCTTTCTTCGAGATGGATCGAGCTGTCTGTCAAACGTGCGCCATTGTACGTTGACATAATAATAAAGATAAAATCGTAAAATCTGACACGTGTCGTGTATTGAAACAGCATGATCGACGATTCTTCCAAGAAATATGTCAGTCGATAATCAAACTTGAGAGAAATATGCTCTAGAATACACGACGTTTGAAATGTCACACTCAAATATGAACATATAGTACGTGACATGAATAATTCTACTGAAATTTACTTCAGTATAAAAGCAAAAGTGATTTCTCTTATCAAATTAGATTTCGGCTTCTTCTAATTTTGACGGGTATTTTTATACGTTTTGATAATTCAAAAGCCGGTTTTTAAATTTGCGTGTCTCTTAATCTTTCGGTTTCTGACGGTTAATGTGTCTTAAATAATACTTAAGAGAAATAGAAACGATTTTTTTGTTGAACATTGTTATTTATGAAAATTAGTAATGATAACTTGAAAAGTGTAAATTCAGTAAAATTTGTATATGACGTGTATGCGTCATGTTCATTTCTACCAATGTAGATTAACTTTAATCTCAGTTTAATTTACTTTTTGTCGTTTTCTAGTTCTAAAAATTTAAAAAAATATATAAAAGTGAGTTACACCGAGATTAAAGTTAATCTACATTCGTAGAAATGAACATCAGTCGCAATAATCAATACATTTCACCAAGAGAAAGCATACATTTTCAAACAGGCCTGTGTTCTCGCTCGATATTAAAAGCAGAAGATTGATTTAATTAAGTTTTTTTCAGGTCTCGGAGACGAATGGGGTGCCGTGCCACCGCCCAACAATCCCTTAGAGACCACCATCAAGGAACTGGGTTCGCATCTCTTACAAGTGAGTGATCGTCACTTTTACTCTCTCTCTCTCTCTTTCACCGATTAATAAAGACAAATATAAATCTAGAATACAATTCTCAGCTTGCGGAAAATTAAAAAATTTTACGGCGTAAAAATATCTAATAAATTCACATGAGTCGTGAATTAACCTTGTGATAACAGGCTATTTCTGACTGCAGACACTGGACGGGTTCATCTTCGTCGTGGCACCGGACGGGAAAATTATGTACATAAGCGAGACCGCTAGCGTGCACTTAGGTTTGTCGCAGGTGGGAGATATCCCCTCATTTATTTCACTAATTAATAATTCAATTTTGGCAATTTTTTGAGGAAAAAATGTATTCAACATTTACTTACGCAATTACGTTTATGTTTAAACAACTACGTATCTCTGAATATGTAAATGTCAAGAAAATATGAAAACAAATAAATGAATAATATTGAAAATATCTTGCATGTATAATTTGTAATAAAATTTCCCGCGCAAAATTGCATTATTATGTGTTGTGTGTATCGTATTATTACATCGTTGTGTGTATATGTTACATTGCTACGCCAGGTAATGGAAGTCCACGTTAATCCGGAAACTATTGACGGAAACTGTTCGTATGTGCAGGTGGAATTAACGGGAAACAGCATATTCGAGTACATTTATCCGGAAGATCGCAACGAGATGGTTTCCGTGCTGAATCTTCCGCAGAGCCCTGCGGATCTGGCGGGTTTCACATTCCCGCCACCGAATTCGCGAGGTGAGATCGAGCTGGAACGTGCCTTTCTCCTCAGAATGAAGTGCATCCTAGCGAAAAGGAACGCGGGTCTTGTCACGGAAGGATACAAGGTAAACAAGAAAAAATTAATTTTCATAAAATGTTAAATTAATGCCCAATTAATATATCAAACGTCCTCGGGGATAGCACACACATTTAAAGTTTCTTAAAATTATTAAGTTACTATTATGTACGTATGTATGTACATCTTGACACTCGATCAAAAAATTGTTCAAAATATTATCAGTCACGGTCGAAAAAGATTTTGAATTCCACGTACATTGTAACTTTGGATTATATAATTTTATTAATTATTATTATAGTAAAGATAAAATAAGTATTAAGCAAAAGAAAATGTCTTGAGAATCTCGTTTTTTTTAAATATAAGTAAAAAAATTTTTTTAGACAAGCTTACGGCAGTTTTAAGAACAGAAAAGTAGTCCTTTTTACAGAAACAAGAGAGAAAAAAAGACGGAAAAGAGCAAGTTAAATATACGATAGTTTCACTATTCTATTGTATAATCCGAGACTGAAAGAGATTAATGGAAGGATACGAGTTGCGCGATTAGTATTCTTTTACTATATACATATATATATATATATATGTATATATAATTACAAAACCAAATGCTAAATAAGAGATAAAGTTTGATCAGCTAAGTAGGGACGCAATTGTCACAGTCACGTTCAGTCGTAAAGGAAACGCATCGGTCAGATGGTAAAATTCGCTCGTATCCAGTCTGTCTAGAAAAAATGCTATGCTTTTCATCTATTTCTTTTAATCATTTTCAACGATTTATCGATTATTTTTAACACATATATCAATGTTTTACAAAAAATTTATAAACAAAAACCACATTATACCTATATTTAACTGTATACCTATATATACCTGTATTTAAGAGTAGAGTAATGGTAACATTTATAATTTTTCTAAAATAATGGATAAAAATGATAAAAATAGAGTGTAAGTTGTGATAAATTTCACCTTGATTTTTTAGCTTTTTTATCTTATAATTTTTAAATTAATTCATTAAGTAAATTTTGATTAATACTGTTAATAAGCCCCTAACTCGTAAATTAATTAAAGAAAATGACTGAAGTTATACAATATTATAGATACATATATTATACAATAAATAATATTAAATTATATCATGTTATTATGTACGCGTGAAATTTAATAGGTATCTGAAAAATAAAATCCAGATAAAATAAAAATAATTTTTCTTCCACTATTCGCTTTTTCAAACAAACCATAAATATGTGTGCAGCAAGAATCAATTTCAGTCAGTATGTTACACTGTCGAAACTATTAATCAGATTTACGCAATTTGTCGTGAAAATGCGAAAAATCGCGTATAGACACTAATCCCGATTTATGAACGGCGATGCCTTAATTTTCCGAAATCGAGTAAAACTGCTCATATTATCCTCTCCCGGGTATCACTAAACTTTCGACATATGCTCGGGCAATAACGACGACGCTATTGTTCTGAAGCGAAGGGAGGAGACGAGAGAAGGTGAAGGGACCTGCGAATATACCTTGCACTTGCTAACCGAGGAAGGCAGTTTCCTCGTGGAGGAAAATGTTTGACAAATAGCTCGTTCAAACCGTGGTACTACGATGACGGTAACCCTCGACGAAATCGCGCATAAAGATCCCCAATGGTGTCGAGCATAGTCATGAATGCAACCCCCAGCGAGCTGTTAGATCAACCGAGAGAGTTTTGGGGCTAGGGCGAGCTTATCCCTATGGTACTTACACACGCACAAAGGCGGATTGTAGTTGGCTTTTCTTTTGTCGACGCGCGAACGGAAATGTACGGATTAACGATTGCGTGAAATTCGAGTGAGAACGGAGAGAGAACCTGCTCCGAGTGTCCCATCTTAGGATAATACCGATAAATCTTGAGAATTATTACAGAGTCTCGTTAAATTAGCCTCGACTTCACGATGCAACTTATTGGCACCTGTTTGTCTTAAAAACACAATTTAAAATAAATTCAAGTACATCGTAATTTGGAGACAAACTTGCACCATTTTGATGTTTTAAAGAGCCTTTCGAGACTTAGCTTGCTTTGTTCGATCAGACACGCGTGAGATCCGCTACCGGGGTGAGATTAAAAGTGGTCGACCGCCCTCGTCTCACAAACTCCGCTCTTCTTTAACTCCCTCTCGCGCCGCGATGCGCGCCAATGCACCGGAATTGCATATGAGATAATGTATGCAACGCGGGCATAATAAGGGGCCTATTTGCTTCACAAATTCGCCCGGCACTCGAGACCGGAGCGTGATGTTCAGCGAGACTTTTTACGCATCGCGTCATCAGTCATTCAATTAAGCAGGAATTGTTAATTTTCCGTTGTTCTGCGCGAGCATCCGTACTTCAGCCGCGGCTCGCGAGGGTATATCACTCAAGTATCACCACGTACTTTATGCTCTCGGTCAAGGAATAACGTCGCGAATGCATCTCAAATTGCAAGTATGCACGCAATGCGACGACGTGTTACGCGCTATAAAAATTTATTAGAATGGCACGTAAAAAGAGAGTATTAACAAAGCAATAAAGCGTATTTCTTTCTAGATACTTTCTTCTTGAATACTTTTTAATACTGCTTAAAATTTAATACCGCTAAAGATAAGAATAAAGGATGAGAAGAAACTTCTTTCATCCCATCCTCTCTCAGGGTATCTTTAAGCAGTATTAAAAAGTATTCAAATAAAATTTTAATTTAAAAAAATTCGGGTTTTTTTATGAAGATCAAATATATAGAATTTTCACAATGGTAACTTTTCACACAATTTTCTACTTAAAGTAGACAAGTTATTGTTGTTAAAATTTGACGTGTTGTATAATTTGAGAGATTCTAAAAGATTGTATGTCTTTGAGAAATTTTCGAAAAAGCGAAACATATATCAGCGACCTTTTTGATTTGATTTTTTTAGGTCATACACTGTTCCGGCTATTTAAAATGCATCGTGGAGGCTCCCATCGGATCCGAATATGAGGACGGCGTCGGACGATGCATCCGTAATGTCGGTTTAATGGCGGTCGGCCACTCGCTGCCGACGAGTTCCATAACCGAGATTAAATTGCATCACAACATGTTCATGTTTCGAGCTTCGCTCGATCTGAAGCTCATATTCCTCGATGCAAGGTAAGATATTTATATTTATATATATAAATTTCTTGCAATATTTTCTTTAAAAAATTATAAAATTTCTGATGGCTATTATTATACAAAATCGCTTTCATGTTTACTTCTGTACAATACGTAATGTACAATAGAATTTCCAAAGAAGGTTATCATTCATCATACATGGGATAAAGATCGGGATTAAATTCTGTAACCGTCTTATAAGTCGATCGCTTCCGCATGGAGCTACGCATCATCCCTTTTCTTTCTCTGTCATTAATTGCAAAATAAATAAATAGAAACTGGTCGATTAAAATAGCTTCCAAACGTGAAAGTCTCTCAGTTAAAACAAATCAACTAGAGAATTATGTGTCTACTATAAAGATACGAATATAGTTATAATACTAAAATTAATTATAAATATATTAACATTATTATATCTGTGTATAAAATTTATAATCAGCAAAAAACACTATTTCTTGAATAAATCTTTTTTCTCCGGATCTCCTCGCGCTGCTGGAGGAAGCGAGCGGTGTTGACTCGAGCACCGGGACACAGTGGATTATTTATTTCCAATGTAATTATAGTTGGGTGTCGTATTGCGCCATTAATATTTCGATGGAAGGCCCGCGCATTGCCCCCGGTTGAGAGGGATACGGCCATTAAAATCAGTTTCGTGTTACCGTGCTGCCGCGTATCCTCTTTTTTTTCCTCTCCATCCACGGCAAATAAATATCCACCACCGGCGGTCCCGGCGAGCCCTATACACACCCGCTCGCTTGTACTGGGAACGAACACGTGACGCAGTATAAATATAGCGCGGATAGAAGCGCGCGATGAAATTTTATACATACCGTCGATCGGAATCGGCTCACGCGGATTGTGCAAACTCGCGACGCTCGCACCGTAAATCCCGACGAAAACAAGCCCCGATCCGCGGAAAGCGATCAGCGGAGAGCGGACCTATCCTCTGTGGTCTTTTGGACTGTATCTCCGCGTTGGAACGCTGCGTGAGTGATATCGGGTGCAGCGAGTTACACGGGGAATAACCGCGGTAGTATTTTACACAATTTACACAATATACGCATCCCTTTACGACAAAATTGCATTGAAATGAAAATAAAAAAATGATATTTTATTTAAATAAAAATATACTTCTCAGGGAAAATTTTTTAATAATTCTTTTTAGAGAAAATATAATATGTATATAAGCTTTTTGATATACGCGGGTTGGTATTGGGCGAAACGGAGAAAGTAACTCGCTAAAGAGGAGATAGATATATGGTATTATGTATATGGTGTCTTGGGTGTTGTTACAGAGTCGCTCAATTAACGGGCTACGATCCACCGGACCTAATTGAGAAAACGTTATACCACTACGTGCACACATGCGACGTTCTGCAGCTGCGACATGCTCATCATGTTTGTAAGTATTTCATTATGTGTTATTAGATGCAATTCATTATCGGACGAATAAAGTAATTTCACTAATATCCTAACATCTGCTATCATTTATAACAATCTGTTTAGTGATAAAAGCAGAGAATGTTTAATTTATGTTTTGTTATCAATTTAATGTAGCTGTATTCTCGTCAATTTAATTTAATTAGATTTTTCCCTTCCTAGTTATCTATCTAACAAATTGCAAATCTATTTTGTAATCTTCAGCTTGCAATGTTTCATTTTGGATTAACATGGATATCTTTGCCGAAAATATTTATTGATAAAAAAGGTTTCATCCGACTTTTCTTTTTACGTGTGCGATTACCAGCCGCAGCATCTCTCTGCTTTTCGCAGATTATGCTTTTACATTTTCGCTCGTGTTTTCCCGATTTAAAGGTCACCTATTTCTGTCTGAATAATAACACCGGAAACACAAACGCTCGAAAATATTTTCCTTCGATAGTTTCGCCGTTGACCGACGGTCCGGCGCGGATCCTTTCAAACGACGTCGACACAATACGTCGATGAGGATAAGCTCTTTGTAGACTGAGAGTAGCTGACGCTGCTTAACTCACCGACACCCTTACGAAACATCCTTTGATCTTACGTGCCACTTGCGCGCGGATAGCTACAGCGTATTTCCACTCTTTTCCATTTTTCCTCTCTCTCCTCGGAGCGCCGTCACACGCGCTTATTCTAAGTATGTGGACACGTGGTGCACCTAGGGTGTACATTATTGATTGAACAACGTTGCCACGGCGCGCCGACGAAAAGAGACAGCTGCTGGGTACGCGTCTATACGCGCGAAAGAGAGAGAGAGAGAGAATGAGAGAGAGAGGGTGAGAGTGACGATAAGAGCGACGAGCGGGTAGAAGCGAGGGAGGTTTAGCGAGAGGTGTGAGCGAGGTAGGAGGCTGTTACTGCTATCACTGTTTGAACAGACTCGCAGTTTCACGAGCGCGACTCGAAGGGAGTCTGACATAATGCCGCTAATGTCTGCGCCTGAGGATTACGCGACATCGCAAATGCCATTCCGCTCGATTTTTTTTCCGTGATTGCACGTGATGACGGCGACGCCATAGACCTAGGATTTTTCTTGAAAAGCAAATGAAAGACACAATCCTTCCTTTTTGAATTATTAAAATTTTTCCTTCCAATTTCATAATAATTCTGATTTTTGTTCATTTTTTATCCTAGCCCCGTCATCAGAGATAGCGTTAAACTAACGATGACATTTGATTTTCTCTCATACATCAGTCTTATAAAATTTCGTTAAATTTTTTTATATTGTTAATTTATTATTCATTAATATAATACGATATAGATTATACGTCGTAAATTTTTATGATCATCAAACGCGACGTTGATTCTTCGCTAAAAATTGGTGGGTACCGTTGTTTTGTTGACAGTGTTGCGCAAAGGTCAGGTGACAACGAGGTACTACAGGTTTCTAACAAAAACTAGCGGTTGGGTGTGGATGCAGTCGTACGTGACGATTGTGCACAATTCACGAAGCTCGCGTCCGCACTGCATCGTGTCCGTCAACTACGTCTTGACGGCCACCGAGAGCACGGGCCTTATCCTGAACTGCGAACAAAAGTCGTCTTGCTCGAGTCCAGGAAATCCACCGAGCGCTCCAGTGTCGACACCCGTCACGATTGGTGATCTGGACAATCACAGCCCAAGCCCGCCTTCTTACCGCAGTAGGACCAAGGAACCACCCGATACCGATTACGCCGACAGTTCTGGTTATCCAAACTCGGAGTACATGGCAAGTTCGACCAATCACAACCACTACCTGTCATCCTCGCCATATGCGCCGCACAGTATCAATGGTGCGGCGCACGAGGACAGCGCTTACTACAGTCCGGATTTATTCTACCAGTACAATGGTGAGTCTCACAATTGATTTATATCTTGGAAATTCACCTGTGTTTGGAGATAGCGAATTAAAATGAATAAAACTGTAAATAAAGTCCCTAAAATATATAGATTGTCTGAAACAGGGTTCAGTAATAGTGTCTGAATTTCTATATTTTTTTCTTACAAATTATATAGACTGTTAAATACTGAAATACATAACACAATAAAGATCGAGCGAAGGACGCGTTTTTTTCCGGACGCTATTTTTTCTGACATGAGGAAAAAAGGGTCATTTTTTCTATAAAAATATTCTATCTTGAAATATTATCGTATTAAATTTATACATAATCAGGCATAGATAGGTATAACGGTATATTCTGTTACAATGTAAAAATATCCGTTAGGAGTAATGAAAGACTTTTGATCATTAATCTTTCATTAATCCTATAAGGATTACAGTTTATTCAATTTTAACCCTCTATTTTGTAATCTCGAGACCTCCACCAAGACCCCGTAAACACCCTGCAGCACCAACAAGACACGCACCAACAGCACCTTCTGCATCACGCCACGTCCCTGACTATTCAGCAGCACAGCCCGCAGAACAACCAGCAGAAACGACAGCATCCTCAGCAGCATCTGCTGCATCAGAGTGCGACCTCTTTGACGACCCTCGAGCAGCAACAGCAACAGCAGCACAGCCCTCAGAGCGGCCAACAGAAGCGACCTTACTCGACATCCTCGAGCTCCTGCGGTAGCACCGACGGTCTGGACGTGCACTTGACGAATTCCCTACTGCCGTCAGGATACCACACATCCCATCATCATCACCATATGCCGCCGGACTCGACATCGTCGACGACGTTGAACGAGGCTGGAGGCGTAATCATGTACCCGACCTGCGGTTTCAACAACAACGAGAGCTATAATGCCGCGGCGCTTCAGCACCACGACGGTTACCAGCAGAATCACCCTCAGGTTCACCACAGCAACGGCAACGGAACGGTGAAGCATCCTCATCACCATCATTTGGAGGCCTCGTCGGCCGGCTACACTAGCGTCATCGTCGACTCTCAACAGTACAGTCCCAGCACCGTTCCCCAAGAGCTACACGCGCATCAGACGGCACCGGTGAGCGGCGGTACGCCGCCGCTGCACCATCAGCCTCATTACGAGACGCATCATCAGTTTGTTCACTGACATCAATTCGAGGTGCCCTGCGCGTAGCACTTCGACGCGGCTTGCGACGATGGCGCGTGCGGGCATCATCATCATCACCGTCATCATCATCAACAACAGCAGCGTCATTGCGCAACGTCGGAATGTGCTGGAGAGCAATACGCTGGGCATCAGATGAACAATGAATCGTACAACCCAACTGAGTCTCACGTCACCTACGTCACGCCCTACAAACGACTATGGAAGATAGAGGAACGGAGTATCTCGACCGTAAAAGGTAATTCGTAATTGCTGCTAGAAAATCAGTGCCATAAGGTGATAATATTGTTATTAAATGATACAACCGTAAAAAAAATCATTGTTTTTACATTAGACTTATTCCGACGCGTACGTCGAATTTAATCTTACTATCTATATATTTATCTGCATGCGGAAGTTCTCGATAAAAATAATTTTCGCGCGAGTTCGATAAGAATATGATAAAATATTATTTAAAGGTATTTTTTTGTGTGATAGATGCTTCACAAAATTTCACGTAGAGAAAAAGGATGAGTTGCGGCAAAACCGGCGTTCCATTTGTGAGCTAAGCTTTGGGAAACACGTAACTGACTCTGGTCATAATTCTATCTCGTTTTTACTCGTATTATCACGTTATCGCAGTAGAATCTCAATGATAGCGACGTTGACGACTGCAGTGGCGGTGAAAGCGAATCTGTTTGATTTCAACATTCTATCGCAGCTTTAATAAATACTAATGGAATAAAAATTCAAGAAAAAATACAAAATAAAATAATGAATATAGCACTATTATCGTTATTTTTTCATGGATAATTCAAATGACAACTATAAAAGCTCGATGGAATCAATTCCGATTGCATTGTAACGATATGAACAATGCTTCCAACAGCGATTCGAACATCAATGCGACTTCGATGAATACAATATAAGAAAGTGGACATGTCAGTGTAGTATAATTACTATTAAACGCGGATAACGCTAGCCGAGTCACTGTGAATAAAATTAATGTGGATGAAGTTTAAGATATTAATGACTTGAAGAGGCTCAACTCCTTTGTACGTACTTTGTATCACATATCTCGAGATGAGACAATAATGATTCGCGATGTTTTAATCCAGCTCCACTTAAGTACTTCACAATAGTGATCGTCGGGAGCACCGCGTAGGAAAGAGTTAAGAATATTTTACACGCGCTGGACGCGAATTTCGTGAAGGCTCCACGAGGAGTAATTCGACGAAAATACCGGAAGTGAAATATTAATTAATATTCGAACGTTTGAATTTGAAAGCCATATATGATGAAAAATTGGAAGCGAGAGCAAAAGATATATGTATATTGATTTTCACAAACCTCTTAAGATATCGTGAAATGGAATATAAAAATTCTATATAAAGTTTATTTATATTAGAAAATATAATTTTAAATAAATTTTAATATATGTATAGTAAATTGATATATCGAATGTTTCAAAATTCGCGCAGTGGAATACACAGTGCAATTCTCTGTTAGAAGAAGCAACATTTTCCTCGGGCAAAATTGCATCTGAGTTTTTAAGTCAGTTCGCAATTTTACCGCGAGAAAAGGCTTATACTTCTTCTGACACAGAGAACCACACTGTGCATTCCGTGTACGCGGATTCGGGGCACTCTGTATATTGAAGTTAATGTACATTGAATATATAAAGTCCTAAATAAATTTTTGTTCCACTGACGGGTTATATCATCAAAAAAGTTTGATAAAAAAATATAGCAAAATTAAATGGTTTTAGCTGTTCTAATTTTTCGCATTATTATTACGCATTTATGCGCGTGCATGCAAAAATTGCACTTTTTTCTTAAAAACAAAACAGATAAATAATATTTTATAAATTTTAAATTAAAATAACGCTTAACTTAATAATTTTTATGGAAATATTGTAATGCTTTTTTTATAAGGAATAGAGAACTGCGTCGAATAATGTTTTAAAAAACACAAAGTTTCAAAGGCACAAAGTCAGAATAGCTGAAATTATTCAATTTTATTTTACATCTTTCTTCCATATCTCAAGCCGTTTTGGCGATATAACCCGTCAAAATTTTCTGTGAGAAATTTTGTAAATAAATTTTGTATAATTTTATATTAGTCATTTTCATCCTTTCAATTTTTGCAAGCGTTGAAATAAGGTATTCTAATATTAAACAATATACTAATCAGGCTATTATGCGTTGTTGTTGTACCATTAATGCGAGATCTTTTCTCGAATGTAAATACTGTAGACGTGTAAATTATTCTAATTAATTAAAATTAATTGTATATATAGTAGCACTTATGTCGATCCGCGAAGACTGACCGGTGCTTGTGCCAATCGACCAAAGAAATTTACGCTCTTTTTATCGAAGAATTAGTATTATATTTTTAATCGCGCTTATATTTAAGTACGAGTATCCAATAAAGATAGAAGAGCGAGTACTGTAAATGTATCTAAACGCGTAGCGCAAAATCCAATACTTTTTAACCGCCGCGAGATATTTTATTACAGATAGAAATTATTACATCATAGACTATGCTGTATAATATAAAACGACGCGCATGTATAATCGGCATCAAAAAAGAAAACCCGAAACCTATAATTGTTCTTTTAATAATATCTCTCTTGGAACACGAGAAAAAAAAGACTCTCGACCATTTTAACGCCGACTATACATGTCACAATGCAGGCCTGATTATTTATATCAATGTAAAGTGTGAGATTTCGTATAGCGAGAATCACGGCAATGTCCGTGTCAAGCATTGTACATATTGTAAAAGTGTAGCACTACATACGTACATACAAGAAAGTATATCATATTTTCCTCTGAAAAATGGTATTTTTTACTTGTCTTCCTGCTTCTATATCTTAAGATCATGCAAGTACCGTGTTTTATTAGTAAAATATTAATAATTAAATGAAGTAATGCTATTCTTTGTTAAAAGAGATGAGACACTTAGCAGCTATATGCAAGTAAGTAGAATGGAAATATTGTATATTGTATCGTTCTTAATCCCCTAATAAATCAATTTAACATTTATAATTTATAAATTTCTGGACAACTGAAAAAAGTCCGCATGATTATTATACAATTTTATACATTACAGAATCCAAATTTGATTATAAAAATTGATCGAAAAATATGGGACGATGGATAAAAAAAGACATTCAAAGAAGACTCTTGTTGAAGCAACTTCAACGGGTGTTTCAAGCAATTTAGTTGCGCGAATTCTCACGCTTAGATTACGACTCGACTGCTCCGGATTTGCATTTTCAATCGAATGCGTGTTATATGATAAAAAAAAAGGCGAAAAGAATAGGTTCGGCCGAACAATCGATGTAGAGGAAGCATTCTGTCAGGAAAGCGTTGAAAGGCAATAATGGACATTTCAGGTAATTCAGCTTCGCGAGATTCTCACGATTAAATTAAGAGCGGCGAGCGAGATCGGGCGTGCGGGATCGCACACACAAAAGCGATCCGCGTCGCGCAGCATCCAGCGGGGATTCCTCGTCCCACAAACACGGCGAGGCAACGATCCCGCTTTTCTGCCGCGCGACCCCGATTGTCACTCGGCCGGCGCAAACAATAAATTAATTGTGCCTCGCACGATCGGCTAGCTTTCGGCGGTCGTGTGCTTGCTGGCATGAGGTCTCTGAAGAGGCACGTGCCATTTTATAATCGTCATTCAGCTTCTCTTTCTCTCTCGCGCGCTTAAAGCGAGCACGCAAAAAGATAGGGAGTCATTATACTTACCCTAAAGTCGACTTACTGCATTACGAGTAATGTACTTCTTTCTTTTAGAGATATAGCAGAAAGAAAATGCGGAGATCTGTATAATTATACTCTTCTAACATCAATCTTAATTTTGTGAAATAATTTTTTGTAACAATGCTGAAAACTTGTGAGGATTTGACTACAACTTGGTATTAGGGTATCTGGGAAATCTAAATCGAGGACATCATGCTATTAGAATATCCTATTGTTGATTATAGAATTTAACAGAGTCTATTGAGAAACCTCGAGCAGCTTTTTTAATGTGACTTGTTTTTAAAAGCTTTTAGCAGGTTTTATAACACCGATGCGAGATTGATCGGAAAAATAATAGTTTTTATTCGATCCAACTGACCAATTTATTAAATACAGTTGTCACGACATTTCGATAATTGATTTTGATGGTTTTCAGGTGTAAATCTAGTATAAGTCATGAAATCAATAAATTGCTTTTCATCAATAAATAACTTCTCCCTCTTTCTCTCTGGTCATATTGTGCTAAATCAAGTCATGAATTTAGAAGTCGTGATAAATTGTATTTGATAAATTGGATCGAATAAAAATCATTATTATTAGTTATTTATTGACGAAGAAAAGTCTCATATTTGGTTTGATTAGAAAAAATCTCAAGCATATGGCCATCGTGACGTAGGCCTTAAACCGACACTGCGGGCGGTATTTGAAAGTCGGGACTTTCTGTAACGATTGATCGCACAATTTCACAGAATCGTGGTCGCGTCCCATTCACCGGCCGAAGAATTTAACGAGCTGCACGCGACTTCGCGCAGCCTCGACACGTCGTCGCACACGACCGATAATGGCACCCCTCGTGGACTATCCCGCCTCTAACGTTCTCATTATACCCATGCCATGAGTGGTGTATTCTTCCGTCCGTTTGCTTCTACGTATTACGACAAATACTATTACGGCAGAATCGCGGAAGGACTAGTCGGTTATCATCGACACGAATACACGCGATTTAAGCGATATTTCTCGATACTCTGGCTTTTCGAAAGTGCAAGCTATGAATCTGTTCTTTTAGATACGTCAGAGATCATATAAAGGTATTTTGTTATTTTAAGAAAAATATTTAGACCCCTAAAATAACAGCAGACAACATTTTTATTTCGCTAAGTATTCTAAGGTCCAGTTCCACAAACGTCGGTTAACTTTTCATCTCAGGTTCACTCTTTGTCTCTTTCTAACGTCCTCCTTAGAAATAGACGAAGAGTGAGTTAATCTAAGGTTAAAAGTTTCACCGACGTTTGTGGAACTGGGCCTAAAAGGATAACGTCTAATCCTTCCCTCTTTCTTATGACAGCAGGTCGTCAATATCGGAAGTATAATTTTCCACTATATGCGTTGTGTTGCAAGAACTCATTCAAAATAACACATGAGAGAACATAAATATGGACAGTAAACTCGCAGAAGATTAGAACTGTGAATAGGCGGCGTCGAACAGAGTAGACTGTGTATTGCCACAGCGAGTCGTTTTGTTTCTCTCGTCGTGTTTCTTCCCGTCGCTCGTAAAAATATGAGAAGGTTTAAACTTTTATAACGTCTTCGCGTTGCGCATATACTGTACAGTAAAACGGAATTGTGTATATAAGAACCCGGTCACGAAAGTAATGAGGCCACGTACGGTCGGCGGAGAACCATTGCAATCCATTTTTATAATTATTTCTCCCCCCCTCGCAACTTTCTATATTTCTTTTTGTTTTTTTTCTCGACGAAATGACCTTAATTAGACAAAAAGAATAAAATCAAGTTAAAATTATTGAACGAATGAGTTTAAATATTATCTACACATTTCATTTTATTCACGTCCACCCTTTGTATTGTTTCACATTTGAGTTGAAACTTGTTACTTTATTTTATTTTACTCTATAAGAATTTGTCTTCGACATCCTGAATTTTCACAAAAGTACACGCGCGATAAGTTTTCCTCCAAGTACAGGGACGAAGGATAATATCGCGCGTCGTGCGTGACACCCTCGAAGAACAACATATGCATCGGCTGCACCGATCGAGGGTACCGCAGAAGTGGCTATTATTCCCGGCGATTAGGGATATAAACGCGGATTTAGGCTAGAGGGGGGATTTTGATTAAACTAAACACTTGACAGGTTGCGTGCGCTGTAGAAACATTTGTATCGCGGGGCGTGGTATTTGCTTATCATTGAGACACGGATTATGGAGATTTATGGGGATGTAGCGCAAACCGCGATGTTCTCGTAGATGAAACATAGATGAAATCAAATTCGGGGTTCGCATAGAAGTAACTGGGAGTTACGTAAGTAATTGTGACTTACGCTGTATAGGCTAATGCTTGAACTTAATTATGCGATTTTGTTTAGCTTGTAATTATACGTAATTAAATTGTTTTTCAATCTGTATTCTCGCAAAATGCAGAGAAATTCTGTTACATACAAATTCTCTTTCAGAGTCAATTTACGAAGACGCGCTGAAATGCTCGTCGTCGTAAATAAACAAAGTCGGAAAAAGCTGCCGCAAATGGCAGAAAAATTTCGGCGCGGAGACGACGATTCTGACGGAAGCGGATTACCGCACGGGCCACGGGGCGAGAATCGCGCTGGTCTGAGGCGATCCTTGGCGCTGCGGCGATGCCGGTGGCGGTAAATCTGGCGTGCAGCGCTGAGGAAAGGTAAGGGTGGCGCATTGGATTCTGGTGGACCCATCGCACACACCCACACACCCACATAAACCCACACACACACACGCGCGCGCGCATACGCATACACACGAGCACAAACAAACGCACGCAGGTGTGTGTCGACGGCGGGCCTGCGCGCAATCGGGGACGAAGGGTCCGCTTTAGCGGAGTCGCCCCCACGGTAACCAGGGCGACGGCACGCAACGCCGCCCACAATCCCCGGGCTGTCTTGTCCGATGTGTTTGCTCGATGATTTTATACCAATTACGGCCTATCCCCGTGCCATTGCCTACACATACCCCGGCCGCCGCCATCGCCGTTCCCGCGCGCGATTTCGCCGCTTCCGGAACGGAAGCCGCCTTCACCACGACTGCAGGTAGGATGACCGACCCTACCGAGGCGAAGGTGTCGAATACTTGGTACCAGCATCGTTACTGATGAGTATTGGAGCATCGACGCTACATGTGATCCCGAAAAGAAAGTATTTTCAGATATCGGAATCAATTTATTTCTTACAGTTTCTAGAAATGTTTTAAATACTATAATGGAACACCTGTTGCGTTGAATTAAAATCTGATTGCGACTGATGTAATATTCGTGTGACGGTCGTAAAGTTTAATTAAGATTTATGAGAATTTATGACAAATAGCTTTTTTGACGAATGCTTTGCTAAAAGTATCGTGATAAATCAACTTGTAATCTTTTCTGACCGGGTAGAGTAAGGTTCGTCTTCTTTCTTGAATAATGAAGTATATATATATACATATATATTTAAATCATATATGGCAAGAAGTATATATTTAAATTAATAACACACTAATAAACGACACAACACAGAAGAATGTGTTCGACATGTGTACCGGAAAATAATCAATTATGATTATATTACATATTTGCGTGTAACTGTTTACGAAATTGTAGATAAAATCTGCATTTTTATTTATGATTTCATAATTTAACCTAATTAAATTAATTATTTAATTAGTTCAAACTTTGTTAAATTTAATTTACTCAGAAGTGCTATTTTTAAATTGTATCTTATCTGTGCGTATACTATTATGCATATGATAAATATGAGTATCAAGCGAATTCTCGTAAATTTGAATACTAAAACTCAAATTCTGCTAAGCAATTAATTATTTTCCAGTCTACGTGATCTTTTTTTTATTAAATCGTCTACGTGATATTTATTAAATTATAGCATGATGTTATCTTTGGTATTGCATATTACTTCAATATTATATTACATCATCATTTATACATCGGCTAGATCCTCACGGATTATGGAATCTGTCACAAAAATATTGAGTCGACTAGTATATTGCACAAAGTCTATAGCATTACCCTCTTCTCGTCTATTGAAAAATATTGCGCGTCCTAAATGCATCTCAAGAAGTTATGCATCTCAAATCCCAATCTTGAGGAAAAGAA
Source organism: Temnothorax longispinosus (assembly GCF_030848805.1). NCBI lineage: Eukaryota > Metazoa > Arthropoda > Insecta > Hymenoptera > Formicidae > Temnothorax > Temnothorax longispinosus. The sequence goes on from NC_092358.1 coordinate 26,527,739, forward strand.
GTGCGATCATTTCGGAGCACCGTGTATATTTTCTCTGCGGCGTGAAATGTATGCGGAGACATCTAAACGTTCTCTGACAAACTTTCAGCATCGATGAATGGGATAACCGATAAAACAGATAGCGATGAAAACAGCCTTCTTAATAATAATAATAATAATATGACAAATAAATGATTGTATTCGCGTGTTATCTTGTCGTTTCTATTGTTCTTCGAGATGTCTACTAATTTTTATTTCAATAATTCGATGATACTCAAAGATGTTGCAGCTAAATCGAAGTTAACGCAATTGGAAATTGTCTCTGATAAAATGGCACTTCGATTTTTTTCAATTATCAATTATATATTGCATATCGATCGAACTCTATCGATTTTAATCGTTATTTCACGCCGCAGCGAAAGGCCGTGGAAATTTTCAATACTTAGGCGACATATACATATACATATGTATAACATCTGCGTAAAGTCAACAAGAAAAATTGAACTTGGATGCTGAATCGCGGGCGTATACATTACGCAATAAATTACACAGAGAAATACTATACATTAAGGAGTAAATAATACTATTGATAATAATTGGATCTAGCTAATAATAACTTAAATTAATATTTTTACATTACTAATCTCTATTTGATTGATTAATTGGCGCGGATAAACTGCACTAACGATATGAGATCGATCATCTCAGATTTCGAATTTTCGATCAGAATTTCGATCGAGCCTCATGATACGTTCCGTAATGGACGTTTTTGTTCTTGCCGAAGTCCTCGTCGAAGTTGTCGGCCCCGCTGTACATGGAGAAGCCACGACGAGAGAGCAATTCACCAGGCACGATCGTGGGATTGGTGTAACAAAAGTCCGCCATCATACTCGCCTGCTTGTTTAGTTGGTTGGACCTAAATCATATTTCAGTTTCAACCACAGCGATCGATCGTTACTACGAGAAACTACCAGAGAGGAATGAGGATTCGATGAAGGTGATTGTCACGACAGAAATTTAAATCGATCGCCGATTACAATGAGGATCACAATGAGGAATGTCTCTCGGACGTTACATGAAGAAAATAGTGATTATTGATATTAGTAATGAGCGATTGAAGGAATTGCAAAACGAAACTTGGACCAAAGAGGAGTTTCTTCAAGTTTCGTGTCGGAAGTAAGTCGAAAGAAGATCTGAAAATATTTTCGAAAAATTGCGGAAGGAAAGAAAAGTAACTCGACGAAACAAAGAAAATAATTCTCTACGTAACAAGAGACGTTACAATTTACTCTCACATATAACAATCGGGATAAAACCAACACGAAACTACGATTGAAATGCATCTTCGTATTAAAACACTCGCGAGCAAACCAGAAATTAGTAATTAAAGTAAAAAAATTTTTTATCATCATTACCGCTCTACGTTCTTGGATGAGATAAGCGAAATAATGGTGGCAATAAAGATACGCTATCAATGATTTCGTCGTCGGCTACGTGACTCACAAAAGAAACATGCGTATTTTCATTCTTGCGGTAGAAATGCGAAAATATCTAACTACCTCCGTTGCAGATATGTATCAGACCTTTTTTTTCTACTTTCCTTTCGCCGCGCAGGTGCACTGCTAAGTGAAGCAATCAAGTAATCACGGCGAAATATCAGTCTGTGTTGCCCGCAATATTCGATAATCGAATATTACATCGGCGTTCATAAACGTATAGTCAATTAAAACAATTTCCAATGCACAATTTTTAGGCTCTGCGAGTAAATGGCCGGAATTATGTGGTTTGATCTTTTTTTTTTTCGATCACCTAGATTTTACTGAATTATGTAATAACGGAAGAGAATGTCCGAAGTGCAGAAATGTGTAAGAACCTATTATCAAAAGAGACACGTTTATTTTACGAATAAGATGTTTCCACGAAGCTCTCAAAACCGGATATTTCGTGTGCATATACCTGATGAAATACGTCGCCGACGATTCGCGATCGGACAGTAATATGTATTTAGCTACGGCACGGCTCAACCACATAGAAATTTCGAAACACGTCACGACGCACATGATCTTCGACTATACGCACTTTTGCGCAATAATAAGGTATATACTTATCATCGACGGATTAGAATGTGGGTATGTTAATTAATGTTTACGCTTGACGTTAATTCAGCATGATTGATATTTGTTAAATATTTAATATCTTTTATGGATTACGTAACCGAAACCTTCGATTGTTGTCCCAATTGTCGACTGACAAAGAGGATGTATTACTCACCCGTCCTCGGCTAATCGATTTACTTTCATGAATAGCACGATCACCAAAACGAATAGCGTGATAAGCGCGCCGGCGGTGATACCGCATGCAATGTAAAAATATAGCGTCAAATCGTCGAGAGTTCCCTAGAAAGAAGAGTTTAGAGTCACTTTCCCCTTAAGAAAAAATATAAGAATTAAATCCAAATAAGATGAGAGAGACGAAGATCGCTCGCTAATATGGGGGACAGACGGGAAATCTACTTATTCGTCTATCTGGCATATCGCGATAAAAATTCATGCATCGCGATTTTGACAGACAAGCGTTAATCAGAGCGATGAAGCGAAAGTTTCAGGTAACAAGGTTATCGGAAACGAGAATGCAAGATTGTGGATGGAATTTCTGTCGTGCGCGCGGCCCGATATCCGCTTCCTCGAGATTTCGTAAACAGTATTTATAATTCCGACGATCAATGATTGCTAACAAAGTCAGGAACGGTTTCCTCGAATCACTATATTGCGACGCTTTAATCAGAATTTATCTCGTGAATCTCTAAAGTACTTCATCGACTCGTTCGCGCCAATCCGACCTTGCGTGCGCATTGCTGTATTTCTAATAACGAGATGCGCGAACGGACGTGATCAATTAAGACGATACGAGATCTACTAGAATTTGTAAATATCTCCTGCATTTGTTCGTGAGAAAAACCGAGAGAGTAAGGTGAGAGAAAAGAGGACGTGATTTTAATCGCGAATCATTGAATATCGTTGGTTTTAAACATTTTCTCTTTTAACTGTGATTCTAAAATTTAGTCCAAATATAAATTCTTGTCATTCTTTACGGGTCTAATCATCAAGTTATGAGCTATTAAAGGAATATTTGTTCGTTGATATGGAGAATTATCAGATAACTCGATTCAAGATAATACACCAATTATATGCATTAAAACTCTGAAAAATAAGCTATTATATATATTCTTTATATATATTATTTACGGTAAAATATGTATTAAATATAGATACACGTTTTTCCACACAAATCAGAAGCGTATTCTTGCAAATACTCAAAAAAATTGGTATAGTTACTTGTATAACTTGTTAAATATATATCCTACTTAAATTTTGTGTTGCTGTCAGCACAGAGATAATTTACGATCGCCAGATGTGGAAACTTACCGGGGACAAGGATATACCGAAGAATATCAGCTTTGCCATGAGGCTTATTACGCAGACGGCATAACTATTTTAATAACGTCACACAAATGATCGATAACTCGGATAAACTGATGTACACTGTTTACGACACTCGAGCAAAACACGACTTGGAATTTTGCCGGAAAAAGCGGAAAGGGTAACTGCTTGCACGTGATGCCTTGAGCGATTTGCGGTCAGGGACCGTACGATCGACCTCGGGGGATCATTCGAGAGATATGTAAACACTCGAAAGTGGGAGAAACTAACCGTGTTACTTACCATCGTGAGTATGAATCAACCAGCCGAATTCGCGAACGCCGTCTTGTCATGCCTCGCTCGCGACGTTGTCTATGTAAGATGTCGCGCGTTTGCTCAAGATTACCGATATCAGCGTGTTATCGCGATTTACTCGCGTATCTACTGAGAAGCGATGGCATTGTGGATTTCATGATGTTGGTAGATCCCACAATAGGAGTACTCGCGGTCTTCCGACCAGTCGTGAAAAAATCAAATTTGGGATTAAGGGATCCGCGAAAGGATTTAGACAGTGCTGATAAGCGGAATCGCGATTAAGGTTCCACAAAGGAAGAGAGAGGAGTGGGAGAGAGACACGGGGGAGAGGAAAAGTGGTTCCCGGACCTCCGCGCGTCAGGTTCTCGTCGCGATCGGACGGTCCGGTGCGATCGTCTGGTGCGACAGGTGCGGCACGACCGGCTAGTTAAACGGGCACTAAGCGAGACCGGCGAGAGCGAGGTGAGGTGAAGCCGGCAGTTGCCAGCTAAGCAACGCCGAATGCTGATAAACCCCTTCCAGCGATCGCGGACGTGTGTATACACACGTGTGGCGACTTGCGTGTCTCTCCGCGGGGGCATCCGCGCGCGGGCCTCCTCCGCGCTCTCACCCACGGAGACGCGTCCCCGCGTATAGTGTCCTGCACCTGGGCAGGAATGCCCGGTTGCGTAATGCGCCGATAATTCCTGCTCGTTCGACAGACATCGATAATTCTGCTAACGCTCGCTCGAGTACGCCGCAAACGGCAATAAAGTACCGTGAATTACCTTTGCAAGCGAAGAGGACCATATCGTTGATAATGTTCATCATCATAAGCTCTCAAACGAGGATTTTTTTTTTTAATCTTAACGGTTTATCAATTTTATTTTTAGTCATTCGAGCACCGGATCGGATCTCGCACGTACCAATATCATATATTAAACTTTTTTTTCCGAAGATATATTAATAAAGAACCAGTATCGCGTAAAACAATAAAGGAGATAACATTTTGTCTAGATAAATGAATAGTGCAACAGAGGATGCTGGATGTAAGTTTCGGGGAAAAAATAGGAGTGACTCGCTTTCAGGTGCATAAGAACGAGTCATTTAAAAATAGAGATGAGAGTATGAACAACACACTTGGTTTGTGACTGTTATTAACGCGTGGGCGTTAAAATAGTCTTGCTGTTTATTATTAATTACAAAATTATATTCCTGCGGACAGTGAGAATATATTTCGAGGTATGCGAGTACTGGCGATGTCCCGCATGAAAAGTGCATACGGTCTATTGAACGTGCAGGCATAGAAAACAAACGCACGTGGGATTCGTCCATAAACCACGCACAGCTGCAACGGCGACGTTGCAGTTGTAAATATAAATATGTATACGTCATGCGCACACGCGGATGTGTTAAACCGAGTTGCCATCCGCAACTTGGAAAAAGTTTATTCCGACTTTCCCTTTCGCTCGAGCAAGCGACGATGTAACGTATCGTCGTTGTCATACATATTACATCATTGTCAAACATCACAGCCGCATTTAATTCTTGCGATAAAGTTAAGTGAGTGCAGATTAGAAACTTAAGTGACGTTATGTATAGTTATTAGATAAAGATATATAAAACGATCCTCTGTACAAATCCTAATAATATAATTGTTTCGAAAATATATTATAGTACGTTGGAGCTATTTTTATGCATTTTTTTAATGTTTTACGTATGCAGATATTCTTAGAAAAATAATAAAAAAAATACGTAATACTATTACAATTCTTAAACATCTGTATTCGAATAAAACAAATAAAAATGGCTTAAGATCACTCATGACTGTAAATGTGACATCTCGTAACGTTAGATGTCTTTTAATTAAATAATTTAATTTAAAATTAAGATTCTACTAAAAAAACAAACATTATATGTATATTTAATTTAATAAAAAATGTCTTCATATCTATTTCTTCCAGCTCAATTTTAGCTTTAGTTTTTTTCTCCTTCCATAGCTTACAAACTATAAAAATATTGGTATTTGATGACTACTCTTCTTTGTTGATAATTAAATACTTAATATAATTTCTATATGTACAGCTTTGAAAAAGTGTCCGATTATTTGGACACTCGGTATGCAATATGCGCATTATAAAGCGAATCTTATACATCGATGAGAATAATATCGTCGTTACTCTTCGGCGCAAATGTGTGCAGCCTCATAAGCCAATGTAGTATGTAAGGAAGGGACATACAAAGACTCACGTATAAGTAGTATGGAATAGGACGGGTAGATCCGAAAGGACAGAACCACAGACCTCGTCTGGTACCGTCTCGTATGTGGTGACTCAGGAAGGCGGCCAGGATCACCCAGGAAGTATGTTCCAATAGAGGAGAGTGGAAGGCATTGGAAAATGAGATGAAAAGTGTCCACAGTACAATAGGAACGGTGGTGCAGTGTAGGAAAGGTCGCTTTTGCAAATGCGTGGCATCCTGAAAGAATAAAAAATACAAGATCAAGGATAAGAATAGAAAAAAATAAAAGACTTATATGCACAGAAGTAAATATATATGCAAAAAATAAATTAAATAACAAGAATCGGAATATCAAATAAAATAATCCTTTTAACTGCTCGTACTACATTAACAACTTTTATTTCAAAACAATTTTTGAGATAAAAGTTATAAATTTATAATTTTTATTACTATTTAATATTTACAATTATTACTCGTATACAATATATTTCAATGATTCAATTTGAAACTTATTTTAATAATTTTATTACATTTAATAATTTACAAAATAAAGATTAATACACCGCACATTTCCTCGTGTTGTTAATAAATATTCCGCGAGTATATTAGGAACTATATCGTTAATATATTCTCCGCTTATCGTTATCGCTCATCCGAATTCTAAGGTTAATTCTCGAATGGTTCGCATATTACATATGTTACTCCAGTCACTCACATGGATGTGCCAGCTGCGCGCCGCGATAAAGTGATCCAGATCGATGAAGGACGCCAGCAAGAAGCAGGAGAATACGCTGTTCAGATTGCGCGCGACTGACTTCCGCGAGAGGACGACGATCAACGTCCAGGTGAGGCCGCCCACCGTCGCGTGCGTCGCATTGTCGAACGCGGCGCGCGCCGACTCGCTCCTGCCGTACCTCAGCCCGAAATCGCCGAGAACCGAACAAGCGCCGATCGCGCACGTCAGAAGCGCGCGCGGCCAAAACTCGCGCCACATCGCCGCGATCGCGCACGGTTTCTTTTCCCTCGAGCGGAGATCGACGGGGCTGTCGCGAAGCGACCGTAATCTCGAATGTAATACCGGCAATACCGTGTTTCCGCGATCAATCCTCGGAGCGCGACGATTGTAAACCGAATACTTGCTGATGACGGTCCGCCATCTTGATTATGCGCGGGGGTAGGTGCGCGGCAGGTCAGCTGAGCCGCGGCGCGCGAAATCGCGAACGGCGCTTCTTTGAATTGCAATCGAGCTTCGTATTCTTTCGGAGATTGAATAATTCTTCCGTGGAAAAATGAATCTTCTGTCGATCATAACGATTTTATTGTGACGAACAGAGGATTATCTTAGCCCATTCAAATGCGTTAAAATTATGAACAAATGTCAAAAAATTGATTTCAGTTCTTAAATGTAAAAAAACATCTCTCGAGACATCATTATTCTTGAATTGAATTAACAATCGCAAGATAACGTTCATTTATAGACAGATTCACATTTGCAGCTTTTTATGAAATAGAATAAACTTTTTCATCATTCTTTTTTAAAAGAAGTTTACTTTTCAAATATGTTTTAAAAAGAAAATATTCGATTATTATTTAAAACTGCACTTATTGTTATAATTTCGATTTGACTGTCCATGTGGGTGACGGACAAAAATACAACTTTTCAGCAATATAAAGATATTATTATTGCACCACAAATATCGCTTATTTATCTGTATAATAAATTTATAATCCTGTAAATTGTCGATGAGATATTTATATCGACGATCGATAATGCCCGCCTCTCGAATTATCCCATTATCCCCTCCCCGGATTCATCTCGTGGTCAAGTCACGTGAAGTTTTTCACGCTTCCATTCCTAGGGGAAAATTATTATGCACGACTGCCGCCTGCCGCCCACTGCCGCCCGACGGCGCCATGTTCTGTCTATTCATATCTATCTCATATACGTCTATGGCGTGATAAGAGACAAGCGTTTGGCGTGTTAATTTGGCTGTGACCACGCATCCGTTCGCTGTTGGTAAGCTGCTCCTCCGGCTCCTCGCGGACCATTTCTCTCGAAAGAAGCTCCAGTGAGAGAAAGCCGTTCGGAAATCCGTCACGATGGTAATTATCCAATTAATTAATTGTTTAATATGTCTTCGCTGCTTGAAGACAATCGTCGGCCTCGTGCCGGATTTGAAACGATACATGCGTCGTTTACGTGCCGCCGTTTTATTTTCGGAACGTCGATCGTCCCACCCCCCGGCATGGGCTATAATTGCGTTGTACGTATAGTATATGCACGTATATCTGTTTGCCGGTACCGATAATTTAATGTACATTAGCACGTGCATTAAATTCGGGATGCTCTTCTCTTCTTTTTGGAAATTGCGATTGTCTGGTGAAAAGAAATGGCTTGGAGAGAATTCCACTGAAGGTGTGCCGGGCGATAGAAACCGATTAGACATTCTCAAGACAAACTACAGCCGACCTGTGCAATGTTTTATGCCGGTTTTATGTTTATTGGCTGCATTCTTTTTAATGATTTCAGCGTTGAAAGCATTGCTCCATTGCTCCATTGCTCTACTTGATATTCGATATGCAACGAAGATAAGAATGCTTACAGCGCTGACAACGTCAAAAGGAATGCAGCCATTTGATCTCTGTGCAGACCAGAAAAATAATGAAAAATTTCTTTCAAGATGTTTTTTTATTTGTCCATATGATTTATGCATGAAATTCGGATATTTCTTGCGAAGCTTAGGATATACTTACATTTGATATGCGTTTTGCACTGATTTGTTGTAATGCATCAACCGATTGTTTTCTTGTATTTTCTTTTTTGTGAGATGAGTAACGAAGTTCTTTTTTTGCTTTACAGTCGGTCACTGCCAAACGAGAGGAGTTCCGCAAGTACCTGGAAAGGTCTGGCGTCATGGATGCCCTCACAAAGATACTTGTCTCACTCTACGAGGAGGTTGAAAAGCCAACTGATGCTTTAGAGTATCCTTTTCTGATTATGAACCAAGATTCAACATTGTTTAATATCGCAACTTTCAGTCTAAGCTTCAAGAGAGAGAAATATTTAAGTTTGGTTTTAGTCGAGCCATCAGCTCGATATACATAGCTTCTATGCTCTCCTATATGAGAAATGTTTGCTTTCTGATAGTATACTATTATCAAGTTAATTACTTATGTTCTATTGCTCTTGTCCAGAGCATCTTCGAACTATTATAAAAAACGTTAGTTATTTCCTTAACTATATACTACAGCTATATACGTAAGAATCTCGGCGGTATCGCGGATAATACTTCGGATATCGACAACTTAAAGAAAGAATTGGAGGAGTCCAAAGCCAAAATTGCTGAATTAAAATCAAAATTAGTAAAGTATGAACAGGATGAAGTGACGGCCGAGTAACCGTGGCGGAAAACATATCTTCGACCAGAGTTCATGCTAGTCTTCTTGTTTTCTTTTTGGACACTGACTTTTCTAAAGTCAGTCTGACTATGTGCCTTATTACTATAATAAATGACGTTTAAGAATGTTAGACTATAAGATAAATTACTAAACTTCTGTGTAATACATTCCATTATATGTTCATTCATTTATGTATCTTTATTTAAGAAAAATGGCAATTTAGCTGTTGGTTTTCATATGGATTTCTTTTCTAAGAACAAATTTGTGATGTAAAGTATTTGACATGCGTACTTAATGTCACGCGTCGTTTGTACAGAATAGATCTCAGGACACAAATAAAATATTTCTTTTACGTTTATTATAATACATGTATTCTTAAATGTAATATCATTTATTGCCTTTGTAATCGGAATGAGATTTTTTTTTTTATTAGGATTTGTACAATATAGATATAAGATCAATCTGTGAAGGATGGTAGATGAAAAATATTTTTAGTAATTAATATTACAAAAATTTAGACATCTAGACATATTTGTAATATATATAAATATTGATGTGTCACAAGAGTTTATAATTAAATAAGTTTCTGAGTCTTTTATTCTAGGAATTTCAATAGTGCTGTGTATTGATGAATTTTATTCTTCATATAGTAGATATTCTGAAATATACAATGATATTAAACATAATGAGGCGAAAAGTAATAGGAATTTGAATATGAACGTGTGTAAAAAGAGATTGATTAATTGAGTTGAATGGAGAAAATGTTTTTATATTGTGTATATATATTTTTTTCATTTCAGAAAATTACCTCCTTGTTTTAGGCAAATCCGAGTATAAGTAAGATGAATGATTTCATGTGGGTTTTGCCGCTTGTCTGCGCTTTACTTCCCAATTATAGATACGGGCCATATTCACTTCCATGGTGGTATACTGATCTCGGACGAAGTCCAGATCGTGCTCTACGTATCCTAAATTCTTCTTGGCCGCCTCAATATTTTTGGTCAGCACCTCCTGTGCGTCATCTAAGGTATATTCTAGCATGACATTAGCACCCAGCCATAAACACACTTTGTCAGTAGGCGGTATTGTGGCTTTTGCGTAAACCTGTTCCGATAATAAAAATTGCGTTTCTAAGCTACTGTTCTCGGCCTGTAGTTTCTCGATCATTTCTAGAGATCTTTGTAGATCTGGTATCTGTGTTTTTAAGCGTCTTCGTTTGTTGACTAGGTTGAACTCCATAAACTTGTACTTCCCATGACTCTCGTCGAGCTTTCTGAGTACCTTGTCCACGGATTCGTTTTCTGGCTTCGCCATGAAAGCCTCGACATCGTCCTGAAATCATTGCGACGCACGTCAGATCATAACCTCAATTTAGTGGATTTTTTTAAATTACAGGATACATTTTATTTCAGAAAAAAAAAAAGATGTTTAATTATAATTATGAATAAAGACAATCGCAAGAACAGTTTTGTGCAATATGCTTATTCAATCATATGAGGCTTGAATTAACTAAAAAACAAAATAAGAAATAGAATAGAAAGTTTATAATAATAAGATAAGGAAACGGTACTGCATGATTTTTTGGTGACCATATAAGGTTCGATCAATCGATTGAAATTTTTTCGTCAGTCAATGCATACGTGAAATTTTAATTGTCGACAATAACAAAGAGATTTGCTTTTCAAGATCCGTACAATATTGCAATACATATCTTTCGTTCGCGCGGAGAGAAAACGATTAATGAAGATTTGTTGCAGAACAAATCGGAGCAAGTCAAGACAGTTTCGGAATTTAAGCGATAACTCGGATTTCGCGAATACGTATGACAAACGCGCGCGTACGGCACAAGTTAAATTAAATATCAGTAAGTCGTATTTACCACGAAGTCGGCCTCCGGTATGCCGGCGTAGGACTTCCTATCTTTACCAATTTCGTTTTCCACTTTATTGTCACCGTCTTCCATCTTGGATCTTTTGTACACGCTGTATACCTCCGAAGCACGCTCCTGTATCTGTCGCGTCGCACTAACGTTTAATTCACTTCACGATTCACAGATGCGCTTGCTCGGCTTCGAGCTCGGTTTTCATGAAACGACATTCCTTTGAAAACTCAATGCCATTTTAGACCCGCTTTCTCACGCGGTAGGTAATTATGAAATAAGTGGGTATAATAAGATAATTATAAAAATTAATACAATGCGTTTGATCTACAAAATGCATCGTATACCACGTGGAATTTAATAAAGTAAACGAGATTGTGGAGACGCTATGCGGAGAGCCAGTAAGATCCAGTTTCCAAAAGCCGAGACCAATCAGGAGAATTCGTTTTCGAAAAGGAAATTCTCTCATTGGCTACGCTCCCATGAGCTGCGTTCCGACAATCGACTCCGACATACGACTCGTTGTAGAGCAGTGTTATAGAGAAAAGAATATTAAGAAAATTGTTAGATGCATAAGCCTTTATTAATCTTGCGTGCATTATTTGCTGTAGTATCTATCGCATGGTATAGATTCGGCGCTCGGGTATTAATGATTTATAAAAATACGTATTTCGCAGTACTTGTTCGGCCGAAGGCGCATCGCGCGGGCAATCGCGAAAGCGACGATTATATTTCCGAATATCGCAGATAATATCTACCACGTCCCTTTCTTCTTTGTTAAAAGCAAATTATATAATTATATATATTTTTTAATAACACATATACATTATTATACATATATATTAGTGACGCTGATAAGTCTACAAAACGAAATGTGCGATAATAATCCACCCGAAATCAGTTTTCAAGTTCAAGCAAGAGTGAATATTTATTTCAAACGTTAAATGTTTTGTACGGCTCGGCGCGGCGTGACGTACTACATACACGTGTTTACCGGATACCCAGTGAGCGCCGCGCGGGCGCGGGCGCGGGCGTCGCGGGGCGCGTGGCGCGCGGTCGCATTGTTATCATTCGCGCGGCGAGGCTCGAAGCTCGAACGGACAGACAGTGATGCGTAGGTGTCCAAGCGTCGTCGCGTTATTAGTTATATTACTTTTCGGAACTCGATAACGGCAAGTGCAAGTAGCAAAGAGACACGATCATTCGATCTACAAACGATCCAGTGATTGCAGGCCCGCACGATCGATCAATTACCGTAATTAACGACTCGTAAATTATATCGGAGGCGGCGATCGTTCGGTTTAGGTTAAGATAACCGGCGCAATTAATTTTAATAATTTACTCGAAAGAGAGATTCAAAGTCGTGGATAATGGGAACTACAAATGGCTATTTCGTCGCGATGTTCACGGGCGATAATTATTTCATTAGCGGCGCTTGGATTCGAAATGTATGACCGCGTCGTACTTTCAGGTTTCGATGTAGACGCGTACGTGTGACTTGTGCGATTCCTGCGATTCAAATGCGCGGAGAAATACACTGCCCGCCGAAACGGCGCACGAGTAACTCGGAAAATTGCGATATGTCCATAATACGATCGTTTATTCTATAATATGTATATATCTCGTGGGTAATACGCGTTTGAGAAATATCGCGCGTGCAATATATTGAGATCCGTTTGCATATTTTTTCAGACGATTTATCGCATCTTATTTAATCGTTCAGTGCGATTCGAATATATCGTATCGCGCGTAAAGTTGGCAGCCACTTTGACAATAACCCTTTTTATTAACGCGACTTCGTGAACGGACTCCGAGTCGAGCAGCGTCGCAGCGCGTTTAATTTATAAATTAACGTTGTAACGAGCCACGTAATTCGATATTCATCAAATCAAGGTAAGACAACGTAAATTTGACGTTCGTACAGAGATGAATAGTGGAAAACGCATATCTGAAGAGAGTTTACGATCGAAATCTATCGCTCGGGCAGTTACGGGTTATGGGCAAATCGCAGATACGCATCTTTCGTACGCATAATGGTACTTTTCTCGTGTTATTCTTTCCGTCGCTAATATACGATAAAATCGACGTCTTTAGACCTCTAATTAGACGTCTGTAGACGTCGATTCGACGGGTCATTTTTCGCTGGGACATAATCGTGTATACAGGAATATAATAAAGTGCGCGCCGCGTGCGATTAATGTCGCGATTAACGGAAGTGCCGTGCAAAGTGCCGCGCAATTGCTGCATTCTAATGACTCTTACGCGCGTGATAGATAATTAGCGTATTTTCGTGAGGCAGGTGTTTCGTGAGTGCCACAGCGAGAAAACGAGAGGAGGAGGAGGCCAGGGAGGCATCGGGCGACAGCGGAGCAACCATGAGGTGAGTATCTCCTAATTTATTTTATATATATTTATTATTCAAGGTCTCAAGGATTAATTGTTGCATAGTACTGTTCTATATTATCATTGCATTTGTAGATTAATTTTGAAAAATAGTCAAAATATTGAGTAGAATATTTGTAAAATATTTGTTTAATATTGATGACATACGTGAAATATTTCAACATGTTTAAGATTTATATAATAACTGTTTGGATTGGATAAAGATTAAATTTTTATTATTAAAATTTTATATATGTAATATAACATAAAAAATTTTATAAAAGCTAATATTTAACAGTGTTTCATCGAAAGTTATGTATTATTAATTACGTTGCAAAATACACTTCAATTTAGATATATTTTATATTTTACAGATTCGCGTCTTACATACTGCAACTCCGCTGCTGCGCATCATATCGGTGAGTTTGTAATTATTTTTTATCTTAATCTTGAGGTAATGGATTTGTAAATATATTGTATAACAATTCTTTTTCGATAATTATTAGTAAGCAAAAGAATTATATTAAATTATCTAACAAATACCTTAAATAGAATAAGCAGCAGCAATGAAATATTGTATTATTTATTTTTATTTACTACTGTAAACTTCTTCACATCTAAATTTTATGTTTATTTCTGGTTATATTAAAACTATATTTAAGAAAATAAAAATTTAAATTAAGAATATAAGAATATTATAGATAGATATAATGTTTTTTATAAATCTATTACCTTTTAATGGATGAGCTAGGATACATTATTATAAATATGTAACTCTGGAATATTCATTATACATATTTGACGCAATCGGTTTTTTACATAAAATCGTAATTAATGCAAATTTATAGCTTACAAGTAAAATTACAAGTAAGAATAGATGTTTTTATTATCACGTGTAAAGAATATTTGCTATTATTTTATTATCATTAATAAATATTTGCGGCGTATCAGAATGATGTTTTATCGGCACTGTCGGAAAATAAACGTGGCTACGTGGTACCAATTTCGAAAATGGATGTGCTGGCAATAGTGTACAGGAGTAGGTTTCGACGGTCCTACGAAAAAGGTCGGGATGGCCTCTCTCACTGTCTCTCAGGCTTCTCTCTGACCACACGGAACTTAATTGCGTCAATTCGTGGCGGACTCTGTCGATAATTTATGTAATTACTTAGCATACCGCTCATGATAAATGGAAAAAATTGCTAATTAACGCCTATATTTACTTTTGAATAATTTTCATATACACACATTTATACGTCCAGCGAATTATAATGAAAATAGCGCGTCATTAAATTAAGACAATCTTATCACAGATTTTGACAAAATTATCCCTCTGTCTGTATACATGGGTCTACGACGTCCAAGCCAAAATATCTGCTCGTAACTGTAAAACTTGCAAGCCTGCCAGAAAATATTAAATGACCGATGTTTATCAAAATGACTATAAAATCGTCAACTTACAATGCAGACAGATGTTTCATGATTTTTTTTCAGATTTTTTAAAATATTCTAAGGTAGGGAAAAATACCGTCGAACGTGACCCATGTATACAAAAGGATACAAAAGGAGGATACAAAAAAATGCATACAGACGGAGGGTTAAAGATCAATCGCGATTTTTTTTTCAAGAGCCTTCCCAATGCAAAAGTGCGATATGCCCATAGAGATATAACAATCCCGATAGCTGCGTTCAATCTAAATTAGGTGTCCACCCGCACCCCACATATGTCGTGTGCATTCGCGCACGAACGGCCCAACGGACATCGCATTTATCATTGGCTCAGGGCGCATTCCTCCTCTCTATACACTTTATTGGGCCTAATAGACCCGAATTATGGTGTATCGAGCGGAGCGGGGTGGATCTAGCGCTGTCTAGACGACTCACGCCTAAAAGCCGCTCTTTTCGTCCCGCAATTGCTTTGCATGCAAAACAAAGCAGTTGCCGCCGCGAATTAAACCGCCAGTTGTTACAGTCGATCCCGTACTCCGCCCTCTTCCGCTCTAACAATTAGCATAATTTTGTTACACTCTGTATCGAACTGAATTCGCGAAATTTCTCTGATGTTATCGCACAAATTACGATACGTTACATGTATTTGTCGAACGTCGATATTATATCTCGATGAGTTAACAATATTTGATGTTATCGCATCAGTCCTTCTATCTATTAACGAGTGAATATCTCTAATTTCACTTCTTTTAACGGAAGACATCATGAAGAGGATTATGTAAAACGGAGAATTCTCCGTCACATCGGCCGGGAGAAATTAACGCCGCTTGTTCCTGCGAGCCACGGTGGAAAGGTCGGGATCGGGCGCGCAGGGGGGGGACGGCGAGAATTAACGTTTCGGGGGCGCGAGCGAGATCCAGAGCGCAATGCACGGCATCGCGTTATGAGACGATAGCACAGATCCGTGGCACGTTCAGTTGGAAACTCAATGGCGGTTACAGGTTACCTAGGGCTTCCTGCGGAAATGGCCAATATACACCTCCGACCTCCAACGGCTCCGACTCGCTCGGCCCGATCGCGCGAGCGCGAGCGTATGTACTTGGATCGCCGCGCGTTCCTGGCCGTCCACGGACGTGCGCTCGTACCCCATGCCATGCGCGTACGATCGCCCTGCCGCTCGACACGCACTCGTTACGGCTCATCATCGTGATCTATGCGCCAGCAACAAACGCTATATCCTTAATCCGTTCTAGTTGCGTCGATCCTACCGCGCGTGCTGGACGGAAAAGCTAATGCCGTTATCTTCGAGAGGCCTTCGTCGCTTTCCTGCGAGAAAAACTTCCCTGCCTTTGATTCAGTTAACGCTGTCGCTGTGTATTTGATACGGAAAGAATGGTTCTACGCCGAATTATCTAAAAATATAGCTAGACGCAGGTCGGAAAATAATTTATTGGACCATCAAAATAATTACGTTAGGACGTTCAAGCATGATGATAATGCTGCAAAGCGTTTTGACATTCTAACAACTAGCTCGAGCGTCCTACAAAATTATTTCGATGGTCCAAGGAAATTATTTTCAGATCTGTTAGCTAAATTTTTACTTTAGCAAAACCGTTCTTTCCGTATATGTAAGCAACAAAAAAAAATCGATAATTCGACTCCAGACATCGATGATAAGTCAACAAGTGACCCATGCATTACAAATGTCGCTCCGAAATTAATAATTATTATCACATAGAAATCTATCTTCTATTCGTTTCTAAGGAAGATCTTCTTTTAGCTCCGTTAGAATTACAGTGTAGACAAATAATACATATTTCTGTACGCGGCAGATATATGACGTACCTAGACCAAGAATTCGCACATGTTCCGTCTGCCTCGAAGTCAAGCGGCGGCCGAGACATTAACACGTTAAGACTTTAACGCAGATCTAAACTGGACTTTTTCACCATGACCGGCTCGCATTCGTATCGCATAGCTTTCCTTGTTATAACCGCGGTCTCTAGATTCGAACATTTCTGCCTTATATCGTACTTCTGTGCCTTTGTATAATATTCCTACAATGTTTCTATAATATTCTCTGTTTACCACATTACTGAAACGTTCGGTGTTACTAAAAATACCGTGATATTTATTTAAAAAACGTTGATTTTACAAATATAGCCGCGTATATGACTCTGTGCGCGAAGAGAACACGATGTATTTTGAACGTACACATATTTGCTTCTGCTTCTATGGCATCTTCATGAAAAAGAGTCTTTGAATTCGATGCGTACGCGGCGTACGAGTCCAGGATTGAGCCGATCGGTTAGATATGCGTTCTCGAGGCAACTTAGCTCCTCCGGGGCATCGCTGCATCGCGAAGAAAGAAGCGTCGCGCAGCTAACAATGGCACCACAAATACTGCGACCGGCTCTCGTGTCCCGCAGATTTAATCTGTCGAAATGAATCACCATTTTGATGAGCTCACGGCTAACAAACATGTTCACGAGAATAACAGTCGATGAGGAGCTAAAGGGTTCGCAGAAGCGCAAGACTGAACCTAAATTTGCCGACAATTACGTTGTAATTTTTTCCCCTAAGATGCGTTAAAAATGATAAATGAGAAAGAAAATATTATATTACGGGTTAATATAGTACAAAAGTGAATATTTTTATTACGTGTAGCTTTTTTTTTATTATTTCTTAGAGATGCGCTGTATGAAAATCACAAGCAGAATCGATTCCTTCTTTTCGAAAAGGCCGGCTTTGTTTTAACTTTAAATTCCTCTCAGGGTCGAAGGGATATCATTAACAAGTCCTAGGCGTCAAAGATACACAGATTTTGGAGCAATGCACTTTTCTCCGAAGGGTCCGCACGGAAGAATTTCGTTTGACGTTCAAATTTACTTTGTATCACTCGCGACGTGAACCAACTAAGGAACGAAAGTCGCTTTACTTTCCATCTAGTACCTATTGGAATATATGCGGCATTAAATATTATCTCAAAACATTAGTGCCCTGCAACGAATATTTGAAAAAATCTTCTTAAAAAAATCTACTTTGCATTGTAATCATAACTAGCTACAAAAGAAACGTATTCGTTTACCGCGACTCGGCAGAAAAAAATAGTTTTTAATATTTTAAGAAAATATTATTTCTATTATTGGATTATTCTTTCATATTCAATGACTTGCTTTATGAAATATACGAAATAAGTAAAATATTTTCAGATTTAATTTTCAGGAGGAAATCTCTCTCAAGCTGATTTAAAATTGCTTTTGCATTTTATTTAAAGTATAAACGCATCGAATGCAACGGCGAACCGCGAGAGAGCCTCCTCAAAGCATTCTTTGCCTTTCGCGATGGGTTGTGATTTATGAATGTCCGTTAACCCCCAGACAAGATAATTATCGGTTGCTAGCTAGCGGCACGTGCGAATGGATGAATGAAAGTTTACGAGGATAGTAAGAACAGGTCAATCTGCCAATTGACCAGCCAGCTACTAGTCGGTACCGCACGAATGGAATGGACGGATCTCTCGGATCTCTCCGCGGATCGTTCCTCCCTTGCGCTCCCGGTATACCCACACATAAGCGCGCGGAGTACCTTCGCCGAGGCGAATTGGCCGCAACCGGAGTGCACGCTGCACGCCTGCACGACAAGATAAGGGTGCTCGTGGCATGGTGGGGGATGGTTGACTCCGGAGTGGCCATTCGGAGTCAGTTGCTCTTATGCTCGCCGGCCACGAACAGCGCGATCGCGTTGCGCGCCGCTCGGCTCGAACCGCGTGACGCGAACGTCACGGACCGTGTCGGGAACGACGAGGAGAGAAAACAGCGAATTCCGGAGCGCGCGTGTGGTAAAAAAAAAACGAACGCGATAATTGCGAGTTTCCGCGAAGCTAAAAGTTTGTCGAAGATCACGTGAGGAAGTTCGCGCTCGAATCTGCGCGGCGAAAAAGTGACGGAGGATCCTGCGACCACCGCGGAGCATTGCCGCGAAGGATCTACTTTTGGAGAACGAGTTTCGCAGTGCTAAAGTCAAAGGTGGACTTTGTGTCTGGTGCCGTCGAAGACGAAGTTCCTCGATCGACGCAGTTTCCGACACGATCGTTGCTCGTTTCTTATCGCTCGATCGCTTCGCCGATTGAAAGAAACCGCGGAAGCGGGGACTGATTATATTAGCGTGTGTTGCATTGCCTTGGGTGCAACCGGATGCACGCGCGTCATCGGTTCCCGTCGTGAGATCGAGAGAAAAACAGCGCGATTATTTGCTTTTCCGCAGTTCCGTTATTCGATCGTGGGAGACATCGCGAGGAAAATCGGAGAATACAACATCGGAGAGATAAAGAGCTCCATGAGGCGAGCGCGTGGAAAACGCTCTCCCCGCGATAACGAGAAAAATTGATAGCGGCGCGTCCGCGCGCGTGTGCTCGGACGATGCGAATGATCTCGCGCTGGATTCCATTGTTATTCAAATAATTTGACAGCGGTATTGGGATCTACCTCGCGAGAGATAACTGCGCAACGTGCGCTCTTCCAGGACGCCTGGGGTCTCCCCCGCCATTTTTCACCGGATATTTAGCGGAAGTAGCCAATCTGTGGTCCGCAACTCAGACGCACTTGCTGATGCGATCGCTCGGCACGTGACCTCCGCGGCACGTGACGTAACGACGACGGGCGTCGCGACGTGTCGTCGAAGGATCCGCCGGGGGACCATGCGGAGGCATCGTCTCGATTAGCGCGTCTCATTCGCGGATCGTCGAGAGGATCGAGAGAGGAGCGATGACCATCGGCAGCTGAACCGGCCGACCCGGGGAATCGCGCGGGAGCTGATTCGTGCGCAAGAATCTACGGGGGGGGGAGGGGGTTATTATGTTAGGAACGGGATTATGTTTTCTGCTGAAGGTGTTGGTGCTGGCAGGGGCGGCCGTCGCCGTCCTGCCGGAGGATCTGGAGGACCGCGTCGTTCTTCCGCCGACCACCCTCCAGGAGAAATGCGCCTACAAATGCCCGGACCTAGACTTTACACAGGTAGGAGATTTCGACTGTGCGATAGGAAGAAGCTATAGATATCAGGGCGCGAGTAAATAATCGACACCTGCGTAATCGAATATAACGCTAAAAGGTTTTACGTGTCGGGAGAAAGAGACTCTAAAGTTTAGGGAGAGCAGTTTCTCCTCCTGATGAAAGTCACTTTTAAAAATGGTACCCCTAATGTTGCTCTTAGGACAACATTATCAAAGAAATAATGTCACGTTTAATTGCGACTCGCGTATTCCAATGCGGAATATGTCTACTTTCGCTGAGATAAGAAACGGCGCGAATGTACCTTTTGCACGAGCAAAATGGAAACCGATAATAGATAGCAATTTTGGTAATGAGGCGACAGTTTATTTGTTTGACTCCGGTCTGCAATGTGTATCGAAATTAATGGATAGCTGATAAGCTGCAATATTGCGCGTTTGCGAACTGATCACGATGTTTTGGCCTGTACGTAATTTTTCGCGCTTATCAGTCTAATTTATGGCTACCTTTAACCGTACTGTCTTGTTGTGCAAATGTACGTTACATTTCTTAAGACACGATTATTTTAATTTGTACAGATATAATATTAATAATAGTGTAACTTTAATAAATACGACACGTGATGATCGAATACAGCTGATTAATTCTATTTAAAGAAATATATTTGAATATTGTAGCGATGTACATATACGTTTATATATCTATTCATAATTATAAATAATATATAAAAAATTGTATATTAATTTTCTATTAATTTATAGGAGTACTATAAATAATTTTGATCTTATTATATAGCTTTTCAAGTTAACTAAAATGAGTTGGAATTCTGACTTTATATTCCTTGAAAATCACAAAATTATTTGTTTCTTAACAAAATATAAATTTTATTGCAAATAAACTCTTCATTTTTCTGGATAGATGTATAATGACGTTTTGTGTGTTCGCCAGATGCTTTTTACTCGCAGTCTAATCGGCTTTCACATCAAGCGCGAGTATTGTCGTCGACGCGACGTGTTAATTAATGAGGAATATTTAAAGATCTTGGCGCTTTGTGATATTCAAAATCTATGTCGGTGAGTCGATTTATCGCACCGGCGACCTAGATGCATTCCTCGGCGATGCAACGCACGTATGCGTATCCTTGCGGCCGTGACGCAATTTTTCCCATTGAATTGTCAATTTGTCGGAAGCGCAAGAAAATCACTTACCTCGAGTAGACCTGCTTAAGTTTGATAGAATCCCGATATTTTCGTTTGAATATCGCAAGCGCACTGATCCTATCCGTCATTCTCAGCAAAAGCGTAGCTCTGTTTAAAATAATAAATACAATATGATCAGATTACATTATATCACATTCAATTTCAATGTAAATGAATAAAAACCTTATTAACGTTGAAATTGAATGTAATATAATGTAATCTGATCATATATTGTATCTATTATTTTAAACAGGGAGATACCTTGCAGCATTGACAATTGCGATAATCAAGGAAAATAACAAATATCAATGCAAATAATACGCATTGTAAAAAATATACATAGCAGATTTTAAATTTATTTTATTAATTCTTTATCTGGCGATTTCTACTTTCTATACATTCTCACGTGCCCTCCGGACGTTGGTACTCAATATCGAAAATGAAATGACGATGTCAAAAATGCTCAGGACAAAAGAAAAAGTATCGATGCACTTTGATACTGTCCTAAGCATCCCCAGTTGCAAGCCGAGCGACGACGATGGCACGAAAATGGCTGTGCGCGAGCGGCGAAGGACGTATCAATTTAAGTCCACTCTCCAGCCCGACTGTACCATTCATTAATTAACTTAACTACACGACGGCGCATCATGGCAGCCCATAAGCATAGCGTCGAGGATGAAAGACGAGCACGTAACGGATACAGGGCCATCTAATCCCTTTCTTACGAAGAAGGACGAAAACGTCGTTCTGTCGCGCGCCGCCTTCGTCGACTCGGATTGTTGTTCATTGCATGAATTATATGACCGATCGCATTGTCGTGTCGCGCACCACAGCTCCACGCACGATACGAATTTTTGGAAATATTTATAGTTTATTATTTTCTCTTTATAAGTAATATAATCTTATTAATTTATACGAAAATTATTATAGATATTACGAAAACATCAATAAAAAGCATAAATACATGTTTTTGAAAATTTTTAAGCATGCACTTTATTACATTTTTCGTAATACGTATTATTTTCGTTTGCTGGAATAATTAATGTCGTACTAGTGAAACTCTTTTATGAGATAAAAATTATACACGCTCAAATTTTACGAAGAGTATATGTTTATAGTGATCAGCATTAAATTTTACTTTCACTTCGTCGCTTTCAAGCAGCAAAGTAAACTGATCCATTGCGACAGCGTGCGAAAGGCCTCGGCATGAAAAAGGTTTTAATCAATGCGTTTGACAATTGACGAGAACGAAATTGGTACCAATTATCAATTTAACTCTCCTCAAAAAGATCGCCGCCAACGTGCATTCTGGTATCAGATCGTTGCTCAACTTTGTGTGCAATCCGGAGGTTTTTCTCAGTTATGTGTCATCGTTACACATCAAACAAAACGATAATTTTTTCCTTAATTCTATATTATTTCGACAAGAGCATATGACAATTATTTCAAAGATCCATATAAGTATCAAATTAAAAACAATGCTTTTTTACGTGATTATCGACAACGTCTGGCAATACAAATTAACAGCATGAGAAATGATTTGGAACGATTGCAAGTAAAATAATTTTAATGAGTACGTTTAAACTAATCTTTAATTATATTATTATTAGTATTAAACTTAATGCAACTTAATCTTAATGTTTTACATATTGTGACACTCTATTTCTCGATCTCTCGTGACGAATAGATGCAGGCCGCGCGCGAACTAGCGGAAGAATTAATATTTACTAATTAGTTTTACGACAGTTGCGCGATATTATAAGTCATCGAACTCTCGAATCACAACCCTTCCTCGTTCGCGCGCTTGGCGAATCAATTATTCTGCCGCCGCGCCGCCCGATAAAGGAAGAAGCGTGATCCACAAAAAATCACTTTCTTCGATCCCTTATCTATAGTGCATAACTCACTCTCTTACTAATAATCTTTCCCCCCTTCGTCTTCAAATGATGAGAAGAAAAGAGCTCGGGGTCACGCGATAATAGTTTTGGTCCAGTATTTCTTCCTGCAGGTAGAACATGAAATAATTTATAAGCCCTAATCACAATTCTCATAATCACTGTTAAATTCCTGTTGTATAACAATTAAAAGATCAGTGCGACAGAAAAAAAAGTGCAAACCGGAAAGAATTCGCTCTTTCAAAGAGCATTTTGTGATTAACTTAAAATCAATTTTTTATGCAATCTTTAAGTTATCGAACGTTTAACCTCTGTGATAAATGTGGATAAATATAGCATCTTTTAATAACAATGCGCTATATCCTTATTGCTTATATTGCTTGCACTATTACAAAATCTTTAATTCTGTCGACGTGTTTTCATGTAAGAAACTTTGAAAGTAGAGGGGACAATTTTTTCCTGCTTCAGATACAAAACAAATTTACATGTTTCATGTTGTTTAATGTCGTTTACTGTCGAGAAATATATCTAAAAATTTTTAAAGCAGTCTGTCTGTTAAAAATGGTGTGAAAACAGGCGCGCGTATTATTTATATACTAAACACATAAGCCTAGTAAAGTTCTTATCTCAGAGTGATGCTTAGAAGATGACCTTAAGCTTGCATAACATCCATAAGGAATTTTTTCAGTCATCCATGCTTTGAACATCGGCCCTGACGTTCAAATCTCGAATCAGTACGATAACTCCTACTTAACGTAATAAATAATTTTTCATTTCTCCGATGTCGCTCGGGATATGTGATTTGTCTAATTCACCGGCTTTAAATGTACGTTGTAACATCAACGGAGATAACTGATCAAAATAGGAATATCAAAAGAAATTATTACGCAAAAGTAAAAAAGATTTTAAACTATTTAATATTTAAAAAATTAATTGGTCAGCAAGAACTTGTAAACTTTTGTATTAATTGAAAGATTACATATTTGAATATTAAATACACGATTTGATTAAAGTGTATCAAAAAATTAAAATATAAATTTTAAAAAATATATAGATATATTTAAAAAAATTGTTATTATTAATTAATTAGGCATTTAAAAAATGTTATAATACTAGGAACAATTTAAATTAATATTAGCTAATTATTAATACGCAAAAACTGTCGTAATGATGATATGATGTTTATCTTCTTTACGTAATTATTGCGTATTTATGTACTTATCACATGCTTATTTACGTACTGCGTACTTGTTTACGTACTTATTGTATACATTTATACTAACAGCATATATCTTCTTATTAACGAGAAACAATTGTTACGAATTTCTCGACCAAACATCAGTATCGCGTTCTTTTTAACACATAATTTAAACAGCCAACTGTGAGCGAACATAAATATTTCTGAGTCTTCGACTGACATATACTTTAAAACAGAAGCGTGCAAATAAACTTTACTTATGTGAAAAATTTGTTTGTATGACTAAACGAGATAAAAAACAATTAAAAGCACAAATTAAAAAGATGAAGTTCGAATTCTGATTCTTCTTATCAGATAACTTAAATTCTGGAAGAATAATTATCTTGAGAATGATACTTTGGCATAAACAAAAGACAAATAAACACGCTCCAGCGTTCAAAATATAGCATATCAAACGAGATTCCCCGGATTCTCGCGCGACGAGAGCCTGATGTTACGTCGAATATGCAGGATCGTCCGGCATGCAACATTATATGTGTAGCCATATACAATGAACTTCCTGCCGGCCACATCCTCTCACCTACAACGGCAGGGGTTCGCTTAGCGGCGCATCGATAATCGTGCGAATTTCACCTTTAATCGTGACGCAAATCTGAAGCGCGTGACGCGCCTGATCGTTCGCATTATCTCACTTTAACGCGAGAAACGCGAGAGAAATCGACTTGTATATCGTATAAAGAGTATTTTACATAAACAATTTCGCGTTCGACAAAAGATAAGAGATGCTGAAAGTCAGTGTTTTCTCGAGTCGAGGGGGAAAGTGCGCGAATAATGAGACTTTTGTCAAATATCCAAGAAGATGGACGGTGGGACGCCTTCCCAATTTTATTAATTAGCTCTAAGGCCAAAAGTTAAGTTAAAAACATCAGCTGCCACTCGTTACCCGCTCGAAACCGCGCGCGGCTGATCATGTCCGACGTATATGTGTCAACGTGTATAACGCGTTTTAATTGGGATGACGTCAGTTGAGAGCGGTCGGCACGGCATTTCCCAGGATTTGTTTGCGTTAAAAAACGTAATAACACAACCCAGAAGAACAAGTAAAGCGTACAATTGTAGCTTTGAGGAAGGTAATAAAAATCTATTTACTCCTAAACGGGAATAGAATGTTTGCAGATCGACGCTTATCGATAGAACAAATCATGAGATCAGTACCTATATCATTGTAAACCGAACATTGATATTTTAACGGGATTTTCACTCTTCGTTTTCTTAGATAGAAATCTTTGATCTGTCGGCGACAGAACGTAATGGTAATCATCAATTCAATTCAACACTTCTATGAGGGTTTTTTTCCCCCTTTGTGGTAACTCCACGAAAACGTTCCGAACTTAGTAAAATGGATGTGGGTAGACCGGAGACCCGTATGCAACTGCAAGTCGGCTGCATTAGAGCAAATACCGAGGAAGATTAATCGCGTGAGATGGCGAGGGGGCGACACCCCTTTTCTCAGAAATCTAGACTGCGCGGGAGGGGGCGCGTCTTAATATTTTATTTATTCTGAGATCGCTCGCTTATAGAGAATAAAAATCGCTGAGCGCGAACGCGACGCGCCGGAAGCGCGTCTCGACGGCAGCGTCTCTCGCAATCGCATTAGGATTAGCTGCGATGCACTTAAGGTCGACGATAACCCAGATTCTCATCTCGTACGGCTGAACGGGGTCGGCCCGTCGTGGCGACGTCATCGTCTCAATTTTTATTACGCTCCATTCAATTCACGCCACGCCAACATCGCAGATTTCATTCACGGAAAACGATCGCCGGTATGATTTTTGTCGGGACGCATTAGTCACGCCAGGATGTACATAAATGTCTAATCGCTTCCACAATTCGAATTGTCGAATTGATCCCGAGTAGAGGATTCCCAGTGAATTATTTGCACTGTAAAACTTAACTCTTTATGAAATTGCACGATAGAAATTTAGTATCACATTCCATATTAAAGTAAAATAAAATTTTTCTGACATTTGGTGATATTTAAAAAATTAAAAATAATCTTTGACGCTACAACTTTCTTATTACATTTATATGTATATAAGTATATCGATTTATTTAAATTTCTGTTTTATTTATTTCTGTTACACTTATCAAATTATTGTACAAATAAATATAAAATATTACATATATAAGTAATAATTTCGAATTTTGTCACGTGCAACTGAGATAGCGTAATTAAATAAATGTACGTCAGATATAATTAAAATGCGCGTGATGATTACGAAATCGAAGGTAGGAGAACTTCCTGGTCACGTTAATAACTGCAGGTTCAATCGCGATGTCTATTCTCTCAATTCCCACTGTAATATGAGAATAATTGACTTGGTTCGTAGAAGAAAATGTTTGCGTGCATTCGAATGACACCGGCGGCATCTTTTTAGTAAACATGCAAAGAAAATGCATATGATACGCTTGTAAAAGCGTATCTGAAGAGATTATATTCTATTAAATCATTCTATAAACTATTCTAAAAAAGTTCTGAAAGAAATTATGATACTGCAAATGAAAAGAATGGAATTCAATCTTGGTTTTTCTGATACATAAGTTTGTTTTTTGATACACAGAGTGAGTCACTTAAGACCAGCCACCCAAATAACTCCCACAGATTTGAAGATGATCTTCATTTTTTTAAACGAAACCATGCATTTTCGAACACTCACGATTACTATATAGTCTTCTCGAATTTGCTTACTTTTTCCCTATATTTATTCATAAATTTTTGAAGTACGATTTTTTATTACACTTTAACGAAATTTTGAATATCTTCAGTGTTCGTAGCGAATGATATTTCGCGATAAAGGCTTCACGTTTTTTCCATTTTGGTATTGTGATCTTCAAGAGTTTGCGTCGTACCCACCGCGTTTCTTTTGGAACATCGACGATTTGATCGTCGAAGGCAATGCTCGATCTTAGGCCGCTGTTCCAGCCGAGTGGACACCGGCCGGTGTACATCCAACACCGTGCGACCGTGCACGTTGGTGACCGCAGGAAAAAACTCGACACCTTTTACCTTAAACTTGAAACAGTGCGCTGCGCGCGTGCAAAATAACATGTCCATTGTCCATGTCGTATTATTTCGTCGACGGGTATCAAGTACCCCTGTTGCTCCTTTCAATCTCTTACCGCGGTACAACTATATTTCGGAGGTGCTCGCTCGGTCCTTATGCAGACTTCATTACAACATGTCTTGTGTTGCAATCTTTTATTTCTTCAAAAATCTGTATTCTTTATTCAGCTCCGTTTTGCAAATAGAACAAGAAAGAAAATAATTAAAAGAAGTAGTCATATCTGTCAGTTTTATTACTGTTGTCGTCCATTGGCGTCAAAAGGACGTGTTAAAAATTAACAATGGTGAAAGAAGGAAAAGCAGCATGAATACAAATGACAAATATGCGTGCACAATTATTGAGAATCCCGGGCTCAGGAATGTTCACGGTGGAATCCTAGCGCCGTTTAACCGAATGGCGAACATGCGTTTCCGTATATGGTAGAACTTTCCGTGTTCGACACCCGCTATTATTTCCGTCTTCAAGATTATGTCGAGTCGGCGGGAAGACGCAACAGTTGGCCGGCGTCGTCGAGCGTGACGGAGACGTTGGACACGACGGAAGGACGTGCGGAAGGACGGGCACCTATATATGCATTAGTCGATTACTTTAGATCAGATAAAGCCGTTCTTCTAACAGGTGATTTCCCCGTCTCCCCCATTTTCTCTAAGACGAACTCGTCGTTGGAACTCGCAGTGAGAACGGAAGCACTCGCGAAAAAAGATAAATCGAGTTAACGAGGGGTCGCCCCGTTGGAATTAATTGAAGAAGACGAAGGGAACTAATCACGAAGAAGCCGAATCATTCCGTCAAATTGCTCTTGCGATCGAAGAGAGACACGTTTTCTAGGAATTGTTTGCCAAGAGAAACGACTGTCCTATTAACTGCTTCCTGCACAGCTTCCTTCTCGATAAAAAAAAATAATTTGACATGCAGAAGAGTTTCCTGATCAGAAATGAAAGAGAATATTTAGAAAAGACACGATAATTTGTACGTCGTCTTCCGTGTATTACGCAGCGACGCGAATCAAGAATGCAAAATGTAGTCGAAATTAAAGCGAACGAGAAAATTTGCTTCCTCAAATACTCTATATTTTACTTTCTACATTATCTCTGTTTTCCTCAAAAAAATTCGAAGTAATTTGTGACGAAATAAACAAGAATCAACATTAGGCTTCGATAGGATTACGTTAAATCGGCGTGAACTTGGCGTAACGTTACTGAGATATCGGCACGAAATCGACGTTGCGAAAAATACACATTCGGCGAGGAGATACCTAAGAATAAATACGTTGAAGTGCAACACACGTCCGAGAGGTCTCTCGATGACGCGCGAAGCGGATTGATTAATCGAGCGCAAAGTTAAACGACGCTCCGCCGCGCCGCCGCGCCGGGAAGATATTGCTACGAGACGAAAGCCGCGAGTGGAATAAATAAAAAAAAAGAAAAACCGTCGTAAAATTGATACATTCACGAAAGAGAGAGAAAGAGACGAGATAGTACGCGAAAACATTATCTCCCTCTCCCGGTTAACCCTTATCGGTGAACTCGCCGTTGCTCGCGAGCGATTTGTATGTACGCGCGAGGAAAACACGCGACGAGCGTATCCGCGTCGCTCACGAAACTCTCGATTATTATTGTCGCTTCCGCGGAAATTTCAGTTGGCGGTAATTTGCCGTGCGCAATTCCGTAATTATCCAATTACGGAAATTCGAAGTTAAATGTACCGCCGTAAAACACGCATGGCTGTTCGCGGGGAGACGCACGTTCGTATACAGCCGCTTCTGCGAAGAACAGAGAAGACACCTAATTTTAACGTGAAGAACTATAATGTTTAATTTGCGATACGTTCCGTTTATGTAACGGTATACTCGACTTGACCGACTAATCATATAAATGAGTGTTTACGGCTGTTGGCCGTGTATAAATTACTGCGCGCGAGTTTAACATGCGACGGCGCTACTTTAGAATTTAATACTTGAACGAAAATTTGATAGGAAAGCAATTTTTCATATCTTCGTCGATACGTTTACAGATATTTTAAAAATATAATATAATGAGACCAAATCAGTAACTTTTATTTCGCTAGTGAATAATTAACAGTAAAGATTTTTTTTATATTCGATCTAACTGGCTATCTTTATTAATATACCTAATCATCACGATAATGTGACCATTGGTTTTGGTCAATTACAATCACCAAACACGTACAATATAGGCAAATGAGAGCCAAAACGCCGGTATCAAGGCGACAAATCTAAATGTATTTAAACATTCATATAAAAAAACAAACGTTTCGGTCCTTCGCTTTGGACCATCTTCAGTGAAGAAAAAATATTTATTATTCAATTACAATCGTCACGACATTTCGACCATGAGTTTTGGTACTTCTCAATCGATGTAACTTTGATGCCAACATATATAAGCATCCTATTTAAAATCACTGCAAAGAATTTATTGCGAAACAATCGTTATAATTAATAAAGATAGCCAGTTAAGTCGAATATAAAAAAAATCTTTACTAATAATATAATGAGAACATACGACCTCGCGTGAATTTTAGAAATTCCTCAACTGGTTACCGTTCTCACAGCAATACGAATTTGCATTCCGCAGGTGGGGCCTATTCCGTAGTCAAATGCGTTATGATAATTAGATGACGGTCAAACAAATCGACGTCCAAAATTCCCATGGTGGTAACCAGCGACTACGGTTCGCTTCGCACCCCTCTCTACTTGCGCTCGGGTCTCCCTCCGCCGCCGCCGATCTCTCGGCGCGCTCGACCGGCCTTTTCCAATTACTCTCGGTTCCATCGAGAGGCCGGACGTGCACCTGTGCCCCGGAAATGCGTAACGTACTTACAGGTGCAGCCGCTGTAACGAGCGCGCGCGTTATCTGCTGATGGAGGGCGCGAGGAGGAGGGCCGGGCACCTTGGTTGACGATTATATTCGGCGATTCATTCCGGCGCGCCGCGTCAAATACACACGCGCACCGGGGGTGTCAATTGAACCGGATGGAACAGTTTAACGTCTTTTAAAGACGGCAAGCGATTCAATTTATTTTCCGCCGCCCCTGCGCGTAACATAATCGTGCTCCGCTCGCGTCGTTGCGTTCGATGTCTCTCTTTTTTTTTGCGTCGCTCGACGGCGGCCCCTCCGTGTTCGACGATCGCGTATCGCAGATACGGTATAGACATGTCAATATGATTCCATGTATCTTGAAAATGAACGATCTAACGTGTTGAAATGATCTGTATTTCATTATATCATTAAGGCCCAGTTTCACAAGTGTCGGTTAATTTTTAATCTTTAGATTAACTCACTCTTTGTCTCCTTCTATAACGTCCCCTTTAGAAAGAGACGAAGAATGAGTTAATCTAAGATTAAAAGTTAACCGACACTTGTGAAACTGGGCCTAAGTTTCGCAAGACACTATACGGTTAAAACGAGATGTCTCTTTTGATTCCAGAATCGAACGGACGACCTGAGCTCGGAGGTAGGATGCGGCGTAAGATGCAAGATCGATCAGGTAAGAAGTTCCGCGTATCCAAATTATTCGCATCGAATGTCTGGGGGTGTGCAAATGATTCCCGTTGGAATTCCGTGCGAAGTTTCCCATTCGCACGTTCCTTGCTACCATACGGGGTATTCACGGGGCTTTTGAACATGTATTCCTGACAATTCATATAAAGGGAATAATTGATAAATCGGACGAAGGATATCGGGGAACAGATATGCTTCTTTCTCCTGGGCTTCTGTAAAAGGGTTGTTTGTCTTGTCCGGGGATAAAATCGCATGCGATACTACATAACAAAGTTTGGGATAATAATCGTCCTGGCGGGATGGTGCGATATACGCAAATGACCGGTGCGGACGTCGGAGACGAAAAACGAAGGGACGGCGGTCCCTCGTTACAATGAAAGTACTTCCGCTGGTGTCCCAGGGGGCCCCCGCAGCTCCTAACTCGCGACGCCGGCGGAGATGGTGAACGGCAAATAAAAAAAAACTACGCGCGCCGTCGATGAATGGGACCAACGTGCGTACGTACGAAGCGCATTGCGCGCGTACGAATGAAAGAATGGCCCGGTCACTCTCTCTTTCTCTCACTTGCTCTCTGGTACGGCTTCGTGTGCTTTTAAATTGGATCGCGTACAAGTGCGACCGATGGCGGATGTCGCCAAATTACCGTGCGACTCCGGATTCACTCTCTCGCGCTTCGTCCGTCTCGCTGTCGCGCACTCTCTCTCCGTTTTCTCTCTCTCAGTTCCTTTCCGCCCGAAACGGAAGTGCGAATGAGAAAAACGGGGAAATTGAGAGAGTGACTGGAGTCGCGCCTGTGCCGTATTTCCGAGTTCCATACGACGAGATAAATAAGTACGGCTGATCCTTTGTCAGTGTTTACTTTTGTAGAAAGAGACGAGAGACCAATTAGACTGCATTTAAAATTAATTGATAATGAGGAAGACGGATCTAAATTCGTCGTAGTAATAAACAAAACGTTTTTTGGAGGTAATTGTTTTGTTAGAGAAAAAACCTGGAATTTTTCTCCATATAAAGTTATAAAAAATTGTAAAATTATAGAGAAAAAGATGTTCCCACAAAGTTATATTTTATAACAAAAATTATAAGAACCGAATAGATAGTAAAATGCCTTACTATCCGTAGGTAGACTTAATACAATTAAAGGAAATGTTTTTTACATTCTTTACCATCTTATCATTAACTTAGTATTTCAAATGGGTCAAAAGGGTCAAAAACATACATTCCAGCGAGAGTGAAACACCAAAAGGACTCTCAGGGGACCGGAAGGATATCCAGTAACGCGTGTCTCCAGAACAGGGAACGAGCGGGATAATTAACTCCATAAAGAGAGGACAGAAAGGATTCTGGCGTGCCTAATTGTCGTGTCTCCGAAAAAAAAAACACGGTCATCAATGAGCGGTATTCGTGGCCGCTCAGGATATATCGCGCGCGGCTCGACGTTCGTTGCACGCGTTGCGAAGCGGGACCTGGAAAACGAATTACCGCGCGAATTGCGCTTAAAACGATTTCCTCCCTCGGCTCGTTTCACGGTTCGTAAGTCGCCAGTAACGCGTACGAGTAACGGATTGGGGCGACGTAGGTGTAGGAAGACGCTTCGCGCGATCCTAGCTAGACATTTACGCGCTTCGGCGCGACCCACTTTTAGTTTTCGACTATCGCGTTCTTTGGATTGAGAAAATTATTTTGTACGAAACTTTCGATTCTATATGACCTTTTATCTTCTAACTTGCGCCTGAATTGCACCATTTACTTTCGGTGTCTTTTAATTACTATAGAACGTAATAAAAATGTTTTGTTTTGTCTTTTATACACGCACCAAGAAGGAAGTAAAATATATATTACTAATTTATTTTTAGAAATCCATCTACGTATAGTTAATTCATCTAATTAATCGATATGGCGTATACTGCGTGTTTGTCATCGCGTTCGACGTTCATTTCACCAACATCAGCGGATTGACTTTACGTCTCTTCCGGTAATTTCACAGGTCGATAACGACGAATTAATACCACTGGAATTTCTTTTGTTCGACGCCCTCTCATTTTTTCGGTTCGCTCTCGGATATTAATGTAACCTTGTGTCCCCTGCGCTCGCCTCCGGAAATATTCGTCGATGACTACTTCCGATCTCCCTACGGAGAGTTTATAATTAATAAATTGCAATCTTTATTCGAAATAACATTTATAAAACGTGCTTCTTGCGGCAAATAATAAAAACAAAACGTATCAAACTACATTAAAATATTTATGTGTTATGTTAAAATCAAATTCGAGAAATAAAAGATCAAAAGTCTAAAATGTTTTTCTTACGATACGTTTCACGTGGTTTCCTACTTTAGGTACGTATCGAGAAATACGTAAACCACACGAACAAACTATAAACACTTGCTTCCGTGTATCGTGCGCCAAAAAACCAGATGGTCGAGTGTGTTTGTCTGACAACGTAGTAAAGTGGAGGACCACCGACACACACAGCGGGGTATCCATACAAATGTCTCTGCTTGATAGTGACTACTGCCAGAAGCCACTTTGACTTGAAAATTGCTGCCCTGAATCTGAACGTAAAGATTGCCAGATACTAACTACACGAGATCCCAACTACTACTATGAAGTGATAAATGGAAAAAAGTTTTACTATACTATTTAACGCGATATCTGTCATTATCATAATTATTTAAATCGGAATTCATTTTACCATATCATTATTTAAAAAATTATTAAGATCACCGTTGGGATATCCAAAAAATTGCACAGCGTTTTAAATAAAGTATGAACAAAAATATATAATAATTTTTAATACTACAACGTTTTTAATACATTTTACTACATATTTTAATATGTATTATAATGATATATAAAACATGACAAAGATACAGTAAAAAATTATCAGAGATAATCGATGAGAGACAAGAGGATCTTTTAACAGAATTTACTGGAAGATCTGACACCGGTAATCGGTTGCATGTAAATTAGCAGCTCGTTATAAATACATTAAAGAATTAAGACGATCCGAGGCGCCGTATTCGGTTACCTTTTTTCCTCTCCGCTCGATAATGGTTGCAGAGCCAGACTGAAAGCCAGTAAATGGGGTTAAAGCAAAACGAGGAGAGGACAGATAGATGCACGTCCGTGGTAGGACGAAGATCTACGATCTACGGGGAGCCGCGCGTGTGTGTGGAGGGAGGGCCCAGCTGGGGGCATAATACCCGGTGAGGATTTAATGAGGAAGTGAGAAATTAGCGGCCGCTGCGCGCCGAGCCGCTCGGCTCAGCCATTTTCTACTGTCTGATAGTTTTGTCAACCCTCATTGTGGATAGCTAGATCGTTTAAAAACCTATATTTGATGAGGCACGTCGAATTAAAGCGCCCAGATGCTCGTCGCAGCGAATTAAACCTCGGGATCCGTACATCCTCTACTTCACAGAAGACTTGATTACTCACATATTCTTTTTAAGGAACAAAAAGCTAAATTGATAATAATCTGCTAAAAATAAGCTGTAAATTAATCAGAATCATCGAAAAGGGCAAAGAGTTGTACAACGATGTCGCGGCGGTCATAAATTAGATAAGACATTAATCAACAGTTTTTTCAGCGTGCGGAGTACTCGTACGATAAGAAAACGTACGTAAAATAAGTGTCTTACGCTTTGGCGTGACTTCTGGAATTGCAAGGCAAATTTTGATACCATACATATTCGGATATTTGTATTTAATTTAAATGTGCAAATAAGTGTTTGCATATTTGAATATTGCATTTTATATACGTATATATATAATATTTGTATACCTATGTATATAATATATAGTTGAAATTTAAGTAAATAAAATATTATAGCTTTTTAAACAGTCTCTGAACTTTAAATGTAGCAACAACAGGATTTACGAGTACTTTTTATCAGTTTAAAATGTATTAAACTCACTAGGTACCGTTGACATAATTCTGCGATTAACGTAAATAATTTTAATTATGACAGCAAATTAACGAGTACGATTTGAGATGTGACACTCGCGCCTCGATGATTTACCAGAAATGTCGTAGAGTTCCAGCGTCACAAATGATTATTAATAACGTTTATCTGGTGCTGGAGGTTCCTTTCCATCGACGGACTTTTCATACTAGCTGACCTATGTGATACCCTCGAACACCATCATACGCGCACGCCTTGTTATGAGCGCATAATGCGACGAACGTCTCGAAAGTTCGTCCACAGTTCACGTTAAAGACTTATATATCTTTTTGAAATACGAATACAAAGTAAGCGCTTGAAACCTAACGTACATGTTGAGAAATGAAACATCAAGACTGTTAATAAAGATTAAACATAAGTTTATTATTAAGAGAGCAGACTCCGAAGTAGTCTGAACATGTCTTCGTTTTTAATCATTCTTTATCTTGGATTTTTTACGTTTAGTAATTAAACACAATCTTTTATGTGGAAAATACGTGGACGTTTTAATATACTTTTAGATAATTATTAATTATTATATTTAATAATTATCTAATTAGATAATTAAATACTTATAATTTTGTCGAGAAAGAATTCGTAAACATCTCGCTCGTGTGTGTTTTGACAGTAAATACATATGATGTAAGACCAGCGACGAGAAATATCGGTTGAAAAATATCCATGTCATTATCTCAGACTGATTTTTTAATTTTATTTTTTAGGTGGTCATTGCATTTTTCTCAAAAACAAAACTGATTTAAAATTGAATAAAATATTTAACAAAAATTAATTTGTAATCAAATTTTAATTAATTTCAATAGTGGGATTAAATTAATAATAAAAATACGTCACAGTTTGTTCAAGGAAATTAGGTTTCTCGTACGATACAATTTGCTTATTATTTCGTAATGCCGAGTGCAGTATTATTTATATGCGGCGCCTCTCGAACTGAGCGGAGTGCCGATCAGTCTGCCAATTGCTAAATAGCACCTCTTGTATCCGGACGTTAAAATAGATCTTCCACTACATGTTACGAAATTACACCTATATTTATTACTAAAACCGATAAAATTGCGACGATGGAATGAAAGGAAAACGTAAAGATCAAGAAAAACATTTTGTTCTTTTATAAAAAGTGTTGTTTCGATTGAAATCTTTACGATAGAAGCTACGAAATTAAATCATAATCTTTTAGTTGCACAAGTTCACAAAAAAGTGACAGCGATGATCGAAATGTTCCAAATGTTTACAGATTTATCGAGGTCTGCACTCGAGGCACTCGAGACAAGTCGCTCCTGTATATTTATACTTCCAATTACATTCAAATGGATTTTCTACTCTGTTTTCTTTAAAAACTCAATGACACTTACATATCTCTGTTCCGTATATTGCGAAAGAAATTCCTTATGTTCAAAAGAACAAATTTAAAGCAAAGCTGGGGCAGTGAGTTCAGTGCCTTCAATCCACCTTTGATCACTCATTTTTCGTAATTAGTATTTATTCATTTACCCTTGTATGCACAGTAATATTCAATAATGCAAAAGCTTCAATTCAATTCAAAAGCTAATTTTAAGTAAAGAAATTAATTTAATACAAAAATCAATATAACAATATGTGTCACTTAACATATATCAACTAAATCATTATGAAGTAACTTACAGAAAAGTTTTTTCATTTAGATATTTTTATATCTGATATAAATGAGTCTTCTCTTGGGGTTTATTTTCGAGAGATTACCGTGGCCGAAAGAGCCGCGTCGGGAAACCGCAAGATAAACAACTGTGTATTGGCGCGATGGAAGCTGAGCCGTACGCGTCCTCGGCTACAGCTGCCTTATTGTTGTCGACGACAAATGCCCACATCCTCTCGTGCAGAAAGTTAATGCGTTAAACTTCAGTTCGCAAATCCATGCCCGACATGGTACCACGCAACGAGCGTCTTATGAACGTGGGCGTTACTTGAGACACGTGCCACGCAGGCCGAGATCGGACGCGACTACGAAAAATTACGGTTTCGCCGCGTAGCGGCACGACGAGTTATGTCACTTCGCTCCGGATAATGTGACCCATTGTTCGGCCACTTCCGGAGCTGTATTTTAGCGAATTGTTAGAACGTTTGACGGCCTTCGGCGGAAGGATGCACGCCGGACAGGTCGATTTTCCACAAATCCAATGTGGAACGTTTCATGCCCAGAATTATGAAATGTCCAGACGAAACAGCAATTGTGCTCAGATGAAATAACCGCGAATATTGTATCTGCGAAAAATTCTAATTATTCTAGATAAAGTTTGTCGTACAAGCTAAAAGTACTTATCTCACTTATATTTTAGGATATTTTATCTATGAATATTATCTAGCATATAACTAACAAAGTCTAAATTTACACGAGAATAACGCTGTTCGAAAAAATTTAAATTAGATTCTAACCAAGAAGAAACCAATGAGAAGAATATGATGTAATGTGTTTATTTCGCGTTTTACAGGAAAGAAGATCAAATATGAACTGTCTTCTTTGAATTCCTGGTCCAGATTCAATTTTTTGCAAGATACAAAAAGACTGGATTCACTCCTTTTACGAATACGTGAATTAGGATATCTCTACTGTCGTTTTCTTATCTTTATGCTTATTGTTGCAGTGTACAAAAGGCTGTGAAGCATGGGAACAGGCGCTCGACACAAGTTGCCAGGCTGTTTGCGTTAGTATCGCTGCCATTTTTATTTTTATGACATTTATTATCGGGGAAACTTACGTAAAGCCGCACTATGCTCGTAACGTAGTGTTCCGCATGGCCGTTTTACGTAATATTTTCCTAATTTTAGAAAAACAAACGCTTAATGTTAGTCCGATGTGTGTTCGCAGAATGGAACGCAGGAATTGTTACCGCCGAAAGAATTGTACTGCGTTTTGGGCTGCCATGACGCGTTAAATCGTTACTTCCAGCAGCTCAAAGGTAACTGTGTATCTTTCGGCTCTTTGATGTGTCTTTCATTTAAAATTATAAATCACGCGCAAATTATTCGACAGTAGTATACCTAATATATAATACATTTATATATCGTATGAGTATATAGAATTAATTTTTACTATTAGAA
The DNA here is from genome assembly GCF_030848805.1 of Temnothorax longispinosus. Taxonomy (NCBI): domain Eukaryota; kingdom Metazoa; phylum Arthropoda; class Insecta; order Hymenoptera; family Formicidae; genus Temnothorax; species Temnothorax longispinosus. The sequence continues at coordinate 26,565,767 of NC_092358.1, forward strand.
ATCTCATCAGAGTAAAGAACATTTTTATTTGTTGCCAACGTAAGACGAGAATACTTCAAACTTACAGTTAAATACCACTCTATGCAACCAATTATATTTATACATGGAACACTTACGCGAAAAGAGGTAATATATATAAATTAAAAAAACGCACATTATCTCGACCTATGTACTTCTCGTTCTTCCTCCTCTTTCTACGTTATTACATGCTATTACATGTTGTTTGCTTGAAGAATATTGTTGATTAATTATTGTTATCGTAAACTAATTTAAATCCGGATTTAGGTATATTCTCACACGCACAATCAACCTTAATCTCTTATTTTTTTATGTTGGTTTGCCAGCATTATTGCTAAAAATGCGCGAATTCCTTACCGTACTGATCAAAAGAGGAGATTTCGAGCGGGACCTCGTCGTAATGATCGAAATTGCTGGTGTCACCGCTATTACTGCAATGAGGAATGAAGCTCGGCTGCACTTTCTGATGATAAATCTCGATCCAATCGATAGATTGGAACCAGCGGTGCTTCTTGATGTCCATACTACCGTCTTTCAAATTGCCGTATCTTCTCGTCAGATCCACTTGCAAGATGTTCTTCAGTATGTCTCTCAATTCCTCGCCGAAGTGATGCGCGAACTTGTACTTGCCCGCGACAATCTTCTCGTAAATCTTCATTGGATCGTGCGCGTAGAAAGGCGGATATCCCGCGTTCATCTCGTAGATCAGCACGCCGAAGCTCCACCAGTCGACGGCCTTGCCGTAGCCCTTGGACAGGATCACCTCCGGCGCCAGATATTCCGGGGTGCCGCACAACGTCCACGTGCGACCGTCCACCATCTTGCAGAAACCGAAATCGGTCATCCTGATGTAGCCGGAGTTCTGTATCAGGATGTTCTCCGGCTTCAGGTCCCGGTAGATCAGGCTGCAGTGGTGCAGATATTCCAAGGCTAGGGCCACTTGAGCGGCGTAGAATCTCGCCAGCGACTCGTCGAACTTCCCCATACGCCTGAGATGGGTGAACATCTCGCCGCCCTGCGCGAACGGCAGCACCATGTACACGTACGAGTTATCCTTGATACGGGGATTGAAGTAGAGCATGTTTACGCGTCTGTTTTACGAGAATTTTGAATATTTGTATCAAATGTAAGGATGGATAATTTAATTTTCCATCTTTATATTTAAATTTTCCATCCTTGCAGTAAAAAAAAATAAGTTTATTCGAAAATCAGGCTATATTTGCGAGACTTGATGGATTAGCAATGTCGTTGCTATAATTCTCGACCCTTGCCTTGAAGCAGAACTCCATGAAGACCATGAAGGGAAAGTTGATGGACTGCAGGATCCGTTTTTCGTTATGCGTGTGATCCACCTGTTTCGTCTTCACCAGTTTCGCTTTATCGAGAATCTTCATGGCGTAGTACGTGGATGTCGGTTTGTGTTTAACGAGGATGACCCGGCCGAAGGCACCGGTGCCGACGGTTCGGAAACGCTCGAAGTCGTCTACCTTCGCGTTATCGTCCAATTTCGTCTTCCACTTCTCCATGAACGCCGTCTTCAGGCCGTCCAGGATCTCGTTGTATTCCTTGAACATTCGTTCTCTTTCCGTGTCGACCATTCGTGTGTTGAGCGTTCAAAACGTGTTTAACGCTTCACCTCCGAATTGGAGGGTTAAAATGATATGATATGACAGGGCATACTGTTTCAATTGCTCTACGTGACGATATGATCGTATGTTGTTTTTTATAGTGCCATTGCATTAGATCGTTGCTTCTATAATTATTTCGAGTATCTCGACCAAAAATTAAACTCTTTTCTATAATTATTTTCACACACATATGTATGTATATGTACAAATGTATCACAGACACACGCACATGTTATCTGTAAATATAAATAAAATTAAATATTTGTTTGCACCTGAATTGCTGCATAGTCTTTTCTATACCAAAGGAAAATCTTTCTTTATAATGAACAGAGGAAATCGGCACCCCACCGGCGCCGGCGTTAGTCGCGGACTCGTTGACGGCGACGTCGCTCAGCCTCGAATGGAAAGGTGTAAACAGACGCGCTGGCATTTCATACTTGGTGCAATGGAGGTACGAGGAATTAGCCGAGACGTGGCAGTATTGCCGGAAACAGTCGTGGGACGAAGGTGATCAGATATTGGTCAAGCACCTGCAGCCGTACACCAAGTACAGGGTATGTAGAAGTCGGTTAAAAAACGAAAAGAGAATCAGGTAGAACTAGAAGAGCGGTAACTGAACAAGGAAACGAAGAATCCACAAACAGGATTAATCTTTTTTATTCTATTCACTCGTAACAGTGAAACGAATTATTTATATATTAACGAAACATATAAAATGCCCATTACCTCCGATAGATTTCGCCAACGCCGGTTAATCTAGGCTCGATGTCGACTTTAGGTGGCATGCTCTTAAATTGTTGAACTGTTTTCTCTCCTTGCGGGGAGAATAAAGTACTTCTCTCATGAACGAACGCTGGCGTTTGCAGTTTCGCGTAGCGCTACTTCTGAAATCGTCGCAGCACAATCCAGAACCGATCGTCTCAGCGCCGAGCGTGGTAATATTAACGTACGCGGACGGTCTACCGACATCAGCACCGGTAATTGTAGGAGCGGCGACGGTAGACAGCTACCGCGTCTCTGTGTCTTGGAAACCGGGCCCATTCACAAACGGCCCACTTTTGTCCTATGTCCTGCGTCTGCGAGGGGCTAAACAGTCTCAGCTTAAGGTACACGCTACGCCAGACTATATATAGTTTAGAGACACGTTTATCCTACGGCAGAACTACCTTTTCTGGCATACGCACAGATCTGTGTCTTTCGCATATTTCCGTGCGTACAAGCATTTTTTCTTTTCTTTCAACTATGCACTCTTATAATCGACTCTTATAACATTTTCGCGCGCTCGCAAGGCGCGTCGGCGTCGTCACGCTTTGCTGTATTATCTAACTGTTGTTTGCAGAAGAGCGGTGTGCAACTAGTTCTGCAAGGTAGACTCCGTTATCCCGTTTAAAGAGAATTTATTGGCCACGTTAATTGATTTTTACGTCGTAAACTGTGATGTAAACGAGTTGCCTGCTGCTGCAGCATTAAAAATATTTAATTAACATTTTTTCATTAACTTCACGATATTAACTCCTGTTCAAGTATTCAACATGTTAAGACTTGAAGCCAATGAATTTTCTTTCCCACCTTTTCGCTTTTCGTGTTGCATACTAATATCAATTTGCAGAGAATGCACGTTTTGAAGCATCAATGCCATTCAATGCGCACGCATTCAAACGCATGATAAAATTTTTTAATATTTAGGAAATCTATTTTTTTCCATTTACATAGATAGCATAATTCAACTTTATTTTGCGGAAGAACAGAAAGAATCGGTGAATTATATATCATGGAATTTTTATGTATGAATACGAGCGCACCGGTATTAATTTTGGCATTAATTTTGATTGTATGTATCTATTGCTTTTATGATAATTACCTATCGCATCCTCATTAATTGTGCTATCCTCTAACATAGTCAGACGACTTGCATGAATCAGAGTATCTGCGAAAATTTCTGGCATGGCGTTCTTTTATTTTCCCAACTGCATATCTACTTCCTAGCAAGAGTTTCGAAGAGGTGGGTTTTTAGTTTTTACTGCCCGTATAATATACGTTGTATTTTATTGGCAGGATATTCCAGTATCCGAGAATACCGGTCACTATATGTTTCAAAACCTCCAACCTGATCAAGATTATTCTATCACCGTGACTATGAGAAATGGCGTCGGCGAGGGTCCGCCTACAATTATCCATATTTCTACCTATCCCGAAGAAGCTACCGGTACGTTGCAAGAAAATGAATACATGTTTAACATTAACAGAAAGAATCTATCGTATATAAAACGATAATGATAATTTTCCACAAAAAAATGCTTTTTATGTGCTTTTTAACGCATACTTTCACATCGTCTGTTTTAAAGATTTAAAGCACTGGCTATCGATTTTCAAACTTTATAATTTACGTCCATGACATGAAAATTTATGTTTCGAAGTTGCTAATAAGACGAATTTTAGTCAAGGACACTCAACAACCGATTCTCATCCTCGGTGGTGAGCACGTGGTGATGAGACAGGGCGCCGATATGTTGGACGAACCCAGTGTCATTTACGAGACCGAGAGTGTGATCCGCGGGGTTGCGATACACGTGGCGTCCGCACAGTTATTCGTTTCCACGTCGACGGGTTACGTATACCGAACCTCGATCATCGAGCGATCCACACCGAAAGTCATTTTAAGCCCCGGCGGAGTGAACTTCAAACCTCTGAGCCTTTCCGTCGACTGGCTGAATCTTCACCTGTACGTATTAGGAGAAGTAAAACACGCGACGACCGTGTGGCAGATAGCCAGATGCAATCTCGATGGCAAAAGTTTGACAGTGGCCATGGCTGGACTTTTAACGCGACCCTCGCATATCGAAGTCGATCCTTACAACGGGTACCTCTTCTGGGTCACTAAAGTAGGATTGTTCAGACTAGACTTGGCCGATATCAGCAACGGTGTGAAACACGAGGTACCGATTATTTCTATTTGCAATTATATATGTTATCAAAGCTTTTACTTTTTCTAGTTGTATTAAAAGACGTGAAATTTTTGTATATTTAAGAATAATTAATTATTTTAATATACTCTTGACTTAACGTAGATCTTTTTCACTTTTCTTAAAGAAAATAATTTTGAAGATTATTTGTCGTGACATTGATGTATTATAATAAAATATTAATTATTTGTCTAAACATTTTCGATGGTATTTTCTTTTTTCTAGGTTCAACCATATTTAATTCTCGAAGATGATCACTTGGGTGCTTTTACGGTAGACCATACGAACTTTCGATTACTCGTGCCTGATCACACTAAAAACACGATGATATCCGTATCATTGGATGGTCGCGAAGTTGTTAATCTTCGCCCCAATACGCAGAAGCCGAAATTCAATAATGTTGTTTCCCTGGCTATGGCAAATGGACTGTTCTATTGGACTAATGGCGAGGAGGTCCTTACCGAAGGCTATCATGCTGGCCAAAACAGATATTTCCACAATTCTTATCCTGACAAGTAATATATTTGTTTCTACAAGATTTCTTAAAAGATTTTCCTAAAAGACTTTATCTGTAAATTTTACATTAAATTGAGACGTTAATTGTGCTCAATAGAATCTACATTAATGGAGCAAAAATATTCTTTTCTTCAGATCCGATACCTCCTTTGTAAGCGTGACCGTATTGATGAATGCAAGTCAGCCGGTTCCCGTCCCAGTGAATCCACCCACAGGTGTGCAAGCTGTTCTCGGGGCGGAAAGGGCAAAGGTTTCCTGGCAAGCTCCTCATTTACTGGGCGGCCAAGGAAAAGGCGCCTGGCAAAACTGGTCATACGAGCTCGAAATCAAGGACGAATCTACCGGCGAAACTATCCATCAGAAAGGTATCGCCGGATCATCTCACACTGTTCATAATTTGCGAGAAAGATCGGAATATTCGATCAAAGCCGCGGCTTACACGAGCGCTGGCAGAGGACCGTGGTCTACGGAGTTCCGAGGGCGAACTTTAAGGTAAACATTAAATAGTAAATTCGATACATTACTTAAGTTTACTTGATTTTGGATACTTTTAAATATTTCTGAAAAATTATATCTAGATACAACGTTCAATTACTTCATTTTTTTAAATTAAAACTTTATATATATGAAGTGTCTATTCACTTTGCCGTCAATTATATTAATTAAATAAAATTTTGCATTTAGAAATGGATCACACGCATCTATCTTGTGGTCGTCGAACGAAGGAATTTTGAGAAGCGACGTAACAGGCGAAAATATCGACACGCTCGTTAACAAGGCGACTTTGAAAGATTCCGAGAATGAATTTTACATTGTCGACGTTAGCTGGTACAAGGACATGCTGTATATAGTAGGAAATAATTCCGCGCTGTATCGTTATAACGTCAGCAATCATCAGAAGACGAAGCTCAACATACATTCGGTGGGAAGCGTCGCCGTGGATTGGATATCAAAAAAGTTATATTGGGCAAATCCAAAACAGCAGATTGTAAATATATATACATATAATTAGATTTTTGTTTTTAACTCAAGTGCATTTAGTCTCTTTAATTCAAAATGAATTAACTATTAAATTAAATTTTTTTTACATTTTTTGATAGTTTTATCTAACAGAATATTCATTACATTTAAGATATTATGATCGTCATTTAAATCTTTGGCTATAAAATTTTCATATTTTTTAAATATTTTATACACAGTGTATTATTTCCGGTACAGATAACGAGAGCAAACTTGAATGGATCTCAGCAAGAGCCGATGTCTATCTTAGCAATTGTAAAAGAGCTCATGATCGATTCTCTCGAAGCGTACTTGTATTGGTCCACTGGTCACGCCGTGGAAGTCGCGCGATTGAATGGACAAGACAGGAGATATTATCATTTAGATGAAATTTTCAATGGCAAGCAAGTGATGGGATTAACTCTCGACACCGAAAATAGATACGTCTATTGGATTGTTCGAAGCTACGAAAGCGGATCTATTGTCTATCGTGCGCCTACGTCCGAGAGAATTCCAATGAGTCACAAAATCATTCCAGAGAAGGTTGTTTCATACGTTTAATTAATTTTTATGAGTATCATTATTTTTAACAAATGATAAAATTATAGATCTTGTCATGGTTTTTAATCATATTCAATGAGATATACAATAAAATAATAATGAAACATGTAAATAAAATAAATAATTAAAAACAAAAATAATGATGTAAATAATAAAATTTAAGGTTTCTACTTTGCAACATCCAAATATACAAGGACCTCTGTGCTATTTTTCCGAGCACCTGCTGTGGCTGCAGGACGACAGAAACGCGGTGATCGGAGATCTCTCCGGTCAGAACACCGCCGTGATAAATGGAATCACTTTGTCCGGATTGTACATGGTGGCTGTTATGGATCCTGCGCTTCATCAGTATCCGAAGAATCTGACGTCGGAAACCGTGATGGTTCTACCGAATGCGGTTGATCTCGATAGCATAAGAGTCGAGGGGTCCTGGAGGAACTTCAACATATCGTGGGATCCTGTGAAGAACATCAACTACGGCACGGTCTTCTACGAAGTGAAATTCGCGGATTATATTAATACGAATTCAAACCCGGAAATTACGATTGAAACGACGATGCCCTACAACAACTCGGATCAGATTCTGCCATATTCCGTCCTGGAAGTCACTGTGAAGGCATTCACATACTGGGAAACGGCGCATCATTCTCGGAAGATCCTGAGATCACCACAGAGTGTGCCGAGCCAGCCAACATCCCCTAGAGCATTCGTGGAGTTTTACAAGAAAGTTCTGAGCAAAGATGTTGACATTTTTACGATATTTAGGTGAAAAATCTAAAACTTTGCCTACATACTCTCATTTAGATTTGTATAATATATGTATATAACTTGTACATGTATATACAAGATCTAACTTTGTTATAGATTCGCGGGAAATAGAAACGCTAAAATATCTTATTTTCTTCACAGATGGAATCAACCCGAGTTTACAAACGGAGTAATACAAAAATACACGGTCCAGTGTTGGTTTATCGAGAACCGGAAGAAGGTATCAATCTGCGACGACTACGACATCCCGGCTATGGTACTGGAATTTACAGCGCACAATCTAAGACCCAACACGACCTATTACTTCAAAGTACGAGCGTGCACTGAAATCGGTGCTGGTCCTTACACGGATCCAATCAGCGTGTCGACTGCGCACGAGAATCCGGTGCCTGAATTACTGGTCGCTACGGCGGATGCTGTGAGGATATCGGATCTGGACAAAGAAATCAATAACACACTTACCAGGCACACCGCGACAGAGGTCAATTACTTGATGGCGGAGAATAAGATTTACTGGATCAGCGAGATGCGGGAACTGGTGACGTCGGAAATAAATGGAGCCAACGCGACGAGAATACTTGCTCTAAACAATACCGCGCATAGCCTCTGCATCGACTGGGTAGCGAGAAATCTGTACTGGGTGGAGCATGAATATAGTAAAGACGAGCCGTGGAAAATCAGCAGCAGCTATATCATGAGATTGGATTTAACAATGTGGCAGGCAGGCATAGTTAAGCACAAAAATATCTTAAGGAGAAGAGGCCGTATCCCGATTTTAGATATGCTGCCGTCTCTAGGGTACCTACATCAATTTTTATCCGTCTAAAATATTTCTTTTATAATCGTAGTCACAGTTGTTTTTTAATCATTCAATATACTAACTGTTATAATCAAGATGATACGGAATAACAAATCAGCATAAAATTGTAAAGAAAAAAATATATGTATATAGTTTTTATTATATTTGTTTTAAAATAATCAAAGAAATGAAAATATTTTTTTCAGATCTTTATATTGGATTGAGACGAATGAGGGAGGTACGATAATGCAGTCGGATCTCGAAGGGAAAAACGTGCAATACTTCTTCGGAAACAATGGTAGCACATGTACTTGTCCACAAAGACCACCACTAATATCCACCCTGACAATCGACAAAACCAATATCCAGGAACCGATGATGTATTGGGTATCATCGGACGGGCACTTAAACGTGGCTGATATTTACGGTTGCGCGTGCAACATGGTATTAAAGACGAGCTTCAAAGCAGCGACTCTCACGTTTCTCACGGTTGACAAAATGAACATTTACTGGTCCAACGAAACGAAGGACCAAATCTATTTTTTGAAAAAGAATTTCTTCGTGGCAAACAAGGAAAACACGTCCAAGCCGGAGGTAAGAAGCCTCTACCTGCCTAACGTACGTCGGATCAGAGCCCTCGGCAAATCCCTGCAACCCTATCCCACCGCGAAGTGCCTGATACCTCGCCAAATGAACTACAATGTCGAGAGAGTGAGCGAAACGGTGAACAGCATCGTCGTCAATCTTCCCGAGCCGAGTTCTGAACGCGGATGTCAAAATTACAGTCTACCCACCACGCTGTACACCATCCATGTATCCCATTGTTCGAAGAACGCTCCCGGCAAGTGCGAGGAGATGAGAGTGCAGACACGTGAGAGATGTCACGAGATCCGGGATTTAAAGCCATTCACGGAATACAAGCTGAAGCTGGCACTGAGCAATTTCTATACCGACCTGTTGTCGATGAGGCCGGAATTCGGCGCGGATGTAGTGCTGAAGACCAGCGCGGGGAACCCCAGCATGCCGGAGAACGTTACGGTTCAGGCCCTGACGCCGACATTAGCAGCGGTCTACTGGATGCCACCCAAGATACTGAACTCCGCCGTGGTGCATTACGAGGTGCATTGGAGTTTGACTTCCTTGCAGAACGAGCGGCAGAAAGCCTGGTCAGAACTGGTCAAAAACCCTGAGCGTGCGGCAGACGGCAGATTTTTCACTACGCTGCAGCAGTTACTGCCGGGGCAGGATTACCGGGTGTACGTACGCGTGTATCCCGCTAATTACAGCGACTTCTACAACGAGAGCCTCAGCCAGGTCATCCGCATGTACTCGGAGCCGAACAATTTGACGGTGGCCGATGTCAGCGTGAACAGCATGAACATCTCTTGGACCCTGAGCGTCAATCTGACGGTCGGTTACGTATTGGAGTACAAGGACGTTGCAGTGAAGGAGTGGCAAATCGCGCGACACGTTGAGGTGAACAAGGACCAAGTGATGTATCACATAGAAGATTTGCAGCCACGCACCTTGTACAAGTTCCGCTTGAAGCTGAAATACCCCACGTATAAGAAGGACATTGTATGGCCGGACGATGGGAGGTTTACATTTCAAACGCTCGGTAAGGCATTATTCATATCACAAACGTAAAAGCGTGTAATGTTTTAGTATTATTATTATTATGTATATATAATAATAATAATAATACTAAATTTAAATATATTTATATATATATAATAATAATAAGCGGGGCCGCCGCAGACCACAAGGCACCTCGTGGCGATCGTGGCCTAGACAGTTGAGACCTGTTCTAGTGAGCTAAAGATCTGATTTTTTGATAATGCCCAGTGCGAAAATTTGTGACAAAATCGGTTGTTATTATATCGTTGCGGGATCACTACAACAGTAATGCCCGGTGCCCGTGATTATCTACTCTCTGCTTATCTCTTAACGTGATCCTCCGATTAAACTCCACTCTGCATCTCTTTCTAACTGAATCTGATATAAACTCGACAAGATATGAATCGCGATGAATTGAGTCATTGAAAATGAACCGTGTGTGACAAGTTCCCGTTTTTTGGCGCCCGTTTTTTCGTTTAAAAGCAGACGGCAACATGCGATGGCTACCTAGTTTCATTTTTGACGCGCGCTGTAACAGTGTCAATCACTATGAGGTCATCTTCTTACCTCATTCGATTATCCACGCTATGCGCCTTCGTACTCCTTCTCGAGTACGCGGTGCTCGCTATTCCGCGGTGCATTGACAACACAAATTTCATCAATGCAACCGGTAAGCCACTCGAGAATCAAAGGTTTCGGTATAAAAAGTATATCATATTCTCAAAATTAATTCTCCCTCGTCGAAGAAATTGCGTGAGATCGATGGTAATATTGTGGAAGACTGTGCAATTAGATCGTGTATTTATAAGAAAATTTATAATAAATATGATAAATTTAAAGAGCAATCTCTTTATTGTGTTACTTATAATTAAAATAAATATTAAATAATCTACAGCAGAATATAACTTTTCGTAATACTATTATTCGCTCTTACGGTTTTTTATATCAAGCCTTTAATGGTTCTCTTTTGATTGCTCTTGTATGCGTAAATCAGAATCTCTCGAAAGGTGTCTCATTCTTTTTCTATCCGATAAGAATAAGAAGTGCTTGCTTTTTTACGTAAATTTTTTTATGTGCATTAATTTTTTTAATAAAAAGGTATTGCGAATCCGCAAACATTCACGCCGAATTAATTTTTATTTAACTTCGATAAAACTCGACGAGTTCAAAAAGATCTGCAATTTTTCGAAGACGTATACTCAAGCCAAAGCACATATGACAGTCATAATCGTGGACGTAAGTAACGCACAAGCTTTGGCGTATCCTGATTTGTCAAGTCGAGGACTACGACCGTCGTATATCGCTACACCATGTTATGTGCTTTGACCCTAAAATGTTTATCATCATAATGAAATCCACGTTTAGAACAGTTGTTTAAAAATAATACGCTAACATGATACAGTATCGGTTTGTGCGACTTCGTGAAAATGCATAATCGGCCATGCTAAAGTTCGAAAACCTGTTTACAGTGCTCTTATGAAAGAAAACCGTGTGTGACAGTTTTCTCTTTGATAGAAATAAAAGGCAGAGTTAACGCGATAAAGTTTTGAATAGAAGTAAATATATTGAAGTAAAACAAAGAGAAAACTTAAACTGTATTCTTTTGTACAACAAAGGTGACGTCCCGAGTGCTCCAGGGGTGCCTGTGGTAACGAAATTCCGGAATTCTGTATATCAATTAAATTGGGAACCCGCGCAAGCTCACGGCTCGCAAGTCACTTGGTATCGACTGGAAGGCTTGGTCGTCGATGACAGCAACCAAGACGACGAGAGTAGCGAAAACGAGCACTGGAATTTATATTATAACGGAACGGACAATTACTGGATAATTCCCGGGGATGTGGATCAGAAGTATCAATTTCGCGTGCAGGCCAAAAATGCCTACGGTTTCGGCGCTTGGAGCAGACCGAGCGCGGTCGTTGATCTAACGGAGTCCGCCGGAGGAATATTGGCTACGCAACAGCATCTACCGCTGATGTTGGGCCTCATCGCGATCGTAATTACCATAATGTTGGTGTGCTTTTGTTATTTTTTCTGCCGTAAGTATACTTGGTGCGACGCTCGAGCTTTCGATCGCAAATTATATTCAATAGAATAGCATTTCTAAAGTTAAACTTGATAATAAAAGACAATTTATATTTATACATTAAGTGGTAATACATGATATTAGACAAGTATATCGTAACGTTATCCAGCAGTATATCGACAACGGAAAGAGGACAAGAAGACAGTTTTGCCTCCGATTGTGTCCGATGTCGAATTAGCGACCCTCCGCGAGATCCCTCGCGGGAACTTCGTTCAATCTAACGCGCTTTACGCTTCTACGCTGCAAAATGATCCGGATGACTCTGCCCTGCCCAAAATCAGACAAGAGCAAATTAAGCTGACAAAGTTCCTAGGTAGTGGCGCATTCGGAAAGGTAAGATCTAATTCTAAAAATAATTTTGTAATCTACAGAAAAAAAAATTAATTTTGAAGAACTAAGAAATAAAAAGATAAAACCACTTTCAGTCGTTGTCGAGCAGAAAAAAATACTTTTGCAATATTAAAGATATATCTTTTATTTTATGGGATTCATAGTAATTTAATCTAAAATGTCTTGCAGGTATATCAGGGAAATGCTAAGGATTTAGAAGGACCAGGCATAACGCCCGTCGCCATAAAGATGCTACGAAAGGACGCGTCTTCGCAAGAGAAGACGGAATTCCTGCAAGAGGCTAGGCTCATGAGCCACTTTCGCCACAAACACGTGCTGAGGTTGCTGGGCGTTTGCTTAGATACGGATCCTCCGTTACTCGTGCTGGAATTAATGGAGGTCGGTGACCTGTTGAGCTATTTGAGGGAGAGTCGGTCCCTGCAACCCACGGACCCGCACGCTCTGCGTCTGCAGGACCTGCTCGCCATGTGCGAGGACGTCGCGCGAGGCTGTCGCTACCTGGAGGAGCTGCATTTCGTGCACAGAGATCTCGCGTGTCGAAATTGTCTGGTGTCTGCGAGGGATCGCGAGAACCGCGTCGTGAAAATCGGCGACTTCGGACTAGCCAGAGATATTTACAAGAATGACTATTACCGCAAGGTAAAATGCATTCTTTTAGGAAAAAGATGAAGAAATCTTTCTAAGCTACACTTATTTATCATAATAATTTTTATTATATTTTATTTTATTATAATAATATTATTTGTCTTCACGTGAGCAAAGCTTAAGAAAAATAATTATTTCTATTTTTGAACAAGAGAAATTAAGTGAACGTTGTCCGATTTAACGCACGCTCGCTTCAAAGATGGATACATCTGAAGTAAACGAATTTACACTGCTAAAATTTCAGGAAGGAGAAGGTCTGCTGCCTGTTCGCTGGATGGCACCGGAATCCTTGGTTGACGGGGTATTCACTTCACAGAGCGACGTTTGGGCGTTCGGGGTGTTAATGTGGGAAATTACGTCGTTAGGCCAGCAACCCTATCCTGCCAGAACTAATCTCGAGGTGTTGCATTACGTGCGTGCGGGCGGCAGGCCGCCAAAACCCCTCAATTGCCCACCGACGTTACACCAGCTGATGCTGCGCTGCTGGAGCGCAGCAGACGCCAGACCGAGCTTCAAAATTTGTCTCGAGAGCATCGTCGTCCTAAGGGGTCACATAGAAGACGCGGTGCTGAGCCCGGTGCACGCTGGGCACTATCTGGCACGCAGAGGTGAATTAACATTAACTTGCGCGCATATCACTGCATGGAGCAAGGAATCTCTACGAATCTATAGAATGTTGATTGAAATTATGCAATTTTTTTACTCCTTCGCATTACATAAAACGATATACTCACGAATCATTCATTCTGGTATTATGTGCGTATATAACGTGACTATTAGAAATTTGCACATAATACGTCATTTACATACAATGTATAAATTGTGAGAAGTTTTTCTTCAGAAAACGGAATTCACAGAATGAGAAAAACTGTAATAAATGAAAAGTTTTCTTTACTTCGTAAATTATGAATGTTTGAAAATGAAGAAATCCTTCGCGAGTTGTTGCATATAACGGAGATTTAGTCTCTTCGATTGATTTCGATTTCGCGTTTCGTGCGTCGCGAAAAATAAGCATGTTTCTCATTACATTCACATAACTCGACGCTGTCAAATCATACGCGACGAAAAATCCGTTTTATCGCGAAACTTCTTCATCCTCAAAATGTATTGGAATATTACTCTGTCTGCTTGAATACATATTGATCATTGCATGGCTCGTGCTTGCAGGCGTGTCTAACATGGCTTACTTTGCTGACGAGAATCAGAATCATAATAATTCAGGTAGGTCTTAACAAACATCATCTGCCTCTCTACATTACCATCCTACACACCAGGAGATACGACTCTTCCACTCTTCACCGAGCGTATTTTTCCAATCATTGCAATTAACCCGTGCGCAACGTGATACATGCGCAATTGTTTGCGCATACTTATTAGAAAAATAATATAACACATACGTACGAAGACGTATGTACTAAAATAACGTTTTCTCATCACGAAGAAATACGTTTTTCTTAGAGTTCCGCAATTAATAAGTTAATGAAGTTCAGTTACTTTGCTATAAATTGTCATCGTTCCTCTGTATAGGAAACTCCTGGAAGTCCAGTAGCTCTGAGGGAAGCCGAGACATGCAACCCTTCCTGCAGAACTCGAACAACGCCACGCTCAGCCCGCAATCCGACGAGGCTCCGAAGTATCTAGAATTATTAGCAGATAATGAAGATATTCTAAGGGAGAACCCTACGAACGGTTACGAAATACCTCGCTCGATCCACATCTCGGATCAGAATCTAGCGAATATAAGCAGAATCAGTTGCATGAGTCACGATCGTAAGAGCAGCCTGCCTACGGACACCACAGAGGAGCGCAAGGAACATTCGACGGAGGAACGGAAGCAGTCTGACAGAAAGCTGTACAAGAGATCGTCGATCACAAGTTTAAACTTACCGGATCGAAAAGGCACGTCGATTTCGGGAATGTCAGAAAAATGCAACACCTTGGACAGCTCGAAATCGATCAACTCAGTTGCAAAGGCGACCCTGAAGAGGGATTCTTTCTCGTCCTTGAACGGCCAGCGGAAGTACAAGACCAGCTTGAGCGAGCGGAGAGACTCCGAGGCGAGTATCGAGGATAAAAGCTGTAGCTCGCACAGCCTCGCGCCTTCCACGCGTCCCAGTTCGTCTCTGATCAATTCGCAGACGGTCCTACCGTGCCTGAAGAGCAACGTCGTTGTCTCAAACGCCGTGAACGGGGAAGTGCCTTCGAGCGAGAACGCAGTGATGAAGAGCACGTTGCCGAAGATCCAGAGGACTCATTCAAACTTGCAGAACGGCAAGGCGAACATACCGCTCGTGATAAACAGCGCGTTGCTGAATCTATTGCGGCAGACGCCCATTGAAGACGGCAGCAATATCGTCACGTATACGAATATAAATGCGGATGCTGTAAGAGTGAATGGATCGTGAGTCGCCGATCGTGACAAATCTAAAGATTCGTACGAACGCTTCGTATAAAAATAGGCGAGACTTATACAAATTACTTCGGAGCTTGAATGAGCTCGATGTAAAAAATCAAGACAATTAAATATTTCAATATTTATGAAATATGATAATAGATTTCTACATCACACATACTAATTTTGATGCAATTTTTTTTAAGTGGTTCCTGTAGCAAATCTATTCTTCTCCAGGAACTATTTCAGTCGAATTTGCCTTATAGCTAATAAAAAATTACTCGAGACAGTCGCTACGATCTTGCTCAATTTGTTTTTTGTTTGTGTTTTTTTAAAATCCTAACGCGGTGCCTTAAACATATCAAACTACGTACGCTCATACATTAAGCTCTGCTTACTACCATTAATGTCCAAGTATTTTATATGTGAAGAAGATAAAGAGGAATGCGTGGAGCGGAGTTAAGAATAGCTTTAAACTGCCATTTTAAATGTACATACATGAACTTTTATACTCGAAAATTTGTCACGCAGATATGGCAGACCGTTTCGGAACGTACCTAAATTTTGTGACTTTAGTAATAATCGCGAAACTGTTATTTAATGTAGAAATAATACGTTGGTGGAGAATGATAAATGTGAAATATATATATATATATATATAGTTTAACTTTATAATTACAATTTTACATAACATATTTATTGAATAAAATCTGTGAAATTGTTCACTGTTCATTGTACAAATTTCATGCTTGACGATAATTAGTAAATATGAAAATTAATAATAATAAGAAATTGTTAAGTTTTCTACGTAGCTTTAACAATACGAAAATGTATATGTAATTTTATTGAAAAGATAAATTAGAATGTATAAAACTTTGCGAAGTTTATACCGATGGACTGACTATATTTGAAATTTATATTTTCAAGTAGCTTTACAGGAAAATGAATTTGTGGATCAGTGAATACTAAATAATTGTAAATAATATATTACAAACAATATACATAAGAAGTTTAATTATTTTTAACCTACGAGTTACATACATGACATACTTCAAACTCTATTAAGGTACCAAATTAAATGTCACAGAAAAATGTACAAAAGAAAAGTGTGGTACTATTCCTCTTTCTTTGCGGCAAATTTCGGATTTGCGAAATATATTTTGGTGACTCATAAACTTCCAAAAGTAGCTATTTTACACGTATAATACTAATATGCATTTAAAACGGTTTCAAGAATTTAAAAGATTATTATAATAAGACTTTGTATCTACATTTATACTGGTTCTTCCTCTTCACAGATACAGTGTTTCTCTTGATTCTCACAGCTTGATTTCTGCATCAGTCTTGATACATATTCATCTCTGGTATTTTTGGATATTTTTCCACATTAAAATTAAGTTCCTGAAATTGAAAATGTACAGACATCTTTTAGATTATAGAGACGAAAAAATAGGGTTGCATATTCAGTCACGTGTAACGAGGAAAATTCAAATTGTTAATATGAAAAACTTGGGCCTTATTATATCCTAGTATTTAAAAAAAAATTAAGAATTTTATAATTCCACAATATTTGAAATAACTGTTATATGTATTTATATCTCATTGTTATATATATTTATATATATTTAATATAATCAGTTTACACAATGCTCTATCTCATTCAATTTTACAAGCACAGTGACAATAGCGGATATAATGTAATGTAAACTTACCTAGGTCTCATTTGTAAGAGGTACGTCATCGTCAAAGGAATCATCCTTACTATGTTCGTGCAATAAAACATATTCCCTGGTACTAAAACCAAACCGTACCACGTCTTTTTCTAATAATTCGTGATACCTTCTCGGTTCTAATTTTACATTATTTACAAAGGTGCCGTTTGCGGACTCTAAGTCAATAATATACGGTCGTATCCTTCTACCCTCGGCACCACCTTCTTTTTGGTAAGAGACTAAACGATATTGCAGAGCGGCGTGTTGCTTGGAGCACGAGGGATGATCCAGGGGTATATCGGCCACTTTGCGATCCCTGCCCATGAGATAAGCCGACTGTCGATGTATGTACAACGTAGGCAACGCCTTCTCGCCCTTGAAGGGATACAATCTCCATCGACGTTTAGGTTTCTTCGCGTCCTGCGGCTCGGAGTACTTGATGACCACGCCGTTGACGGTGTTCATGTCCTCCGTCAGTTTTCCCGACAGTTCGAAGTTGGGCTTCTCCTTCTCCTCCTTCACAGCCGACTTTCCCCAGTCCGCGGAGGATTCCCTCTTCATTCTCCCATCCTCCGGGCTTCGCTTCTGCCTGTGCTGATCGTTGCGTCTTCTGCCGGAATCCTCTCGCCTGTCTCTACTTCTGCTCCTCTCGTTACGCTCCCTGTGCCTGGGATGGCTGTTCTCCCGTCTCGACGGCGATCTCTCGTGCTTCCTCTTCTCATTCTGCTTCTCGTCGTCCCTCCTGGAGTGATCGCGCCTGCCGCCTCTGTGATCCCTGTCCCTGCTCCTCTGCGATCTGTCTCTGTGCGTCTCGTCGTTCCTGTCGCGCCTGTTTTCCCGGTTATTCTTATGCGTGTCCCGTCGCTCCGCGGGGTGACTCGATCGCCAATTTGACATACTTTCCAGGTTATATTATATGTCGCGAGTCAAATTCCAATTCCCAAAACCAAGGAATAATCGTCGATCAACAACCTAACCTAACTCACTCGGTCAGATTAATCGCTGCGAAATCGTGACAGGTCGTGGCGTTGCACATATACGTATAATAACTATACAACGGCGCGTAAACGTTCCCTTGTTACTACAAAACGATCAGTTTTGTGATTTTGCGTACTACGAGTTAACGGCACAATATATACATATATAGAGACTTGCGAGCCGCCATAAGCGTCGACCACTCCACTCCATTCATCGGCACTCGGCAGCAGGGCAGC
The DNA here is from genome assembly GCF_030848805.1 of Temnothorax longispinosus. Lineage (NCBI taxonomy): Eukaryota > Metazoa > Arthropoda > Insecta > Hymenoptera > Formicidae > Temnothorax > Temnothorax longispinosus. Next base: position 26,584,036 of record NC_092358.1, read on the forward strand.
AGGGTCCATACATTCATATGGGAAAAATTTTTCGCGTATTCGAGCGCCATCTAATTTGGCTCCTTCGTGAAAATGGAACTACGTAGCCAAAATTCAATATGGCGTCAGTTGAACTCAGTGGGCGCGTTCAGCAGACCAAGTCGCTCAGTAGCAGTCGAACGTGATTGGCTCTTACTTTTAGAACCAACCAATCAACGCAGAGTGTTGATAAGACGAACTCAACAGTTGTGTCTGCTGAACGCGGCAAGCACGTAGTCACGTGAGCCGAGTGCCGAGTCACGTGTATGTAGGTATGTACACAACGGGCAATCACCAGCAATCACGAGCATCGCGACTGATAGCGACACGAGTTATTGCCGAATTTTCTTGTAATGTAAGGGCCAATTTCACCAACCACGGTTAGCTAACCGACGGTTAAAGTTAGCAGTATTGACCAATACTATTCTTTCTTTCATTATTTTGTTAAATATTTCACGATGTGTTTTTCTTTCACATTACTAAATGTTTTGCGAATTTTTCCCTTTATTATTTAAAAGTTGCTTTAAAAAAATTTTTAAATCATTATTTAAAAGTGTAAGATTCCCGCGAAGGTTTTAATATAATTTTGATATTATAATAACTTATTATATAATAATAAATATTATAATATATGATGTATTTTTAATTTTTAGCTTCCACGCGGAAGCTTCCGCATACATGAAATGCATCGTGCAAACATAAAAAGACTGCGATTTATTTCGTATAAAAAAGTACAAAATTATTCTTATATATGTATGTACATAATAATACATAGTTAAGATATCTACAAGGATACTCGAAGTAATTTGTCACGCTGCGATCATCCGCCCTTATTCCGAAATTTTTATCTTCTTTCCCCCATTTTCGCCCCAAATCGCATAAAGGATCGTGCGTCACGCGATCTCGTGAAAATCCGTCGTTTTCATATACTGTTTTTCCATCAGAGCGTTTAATCATCAGCGTTTAACATTGACATTCATTATCGCATAGCCAGCATACAAATCCAAGCATCCAATCCTCTTTCCCTCCGTCGTGAAACGAAAAAGTTAAACTCGATTTAGTCAAAGCCACTGGAGAAGTATGTTATACCGCAATGCAAAGAATTTTTGTTTTTTTTAATCTGCAATAAAGGTAAAATCTTGAATATATATTACTGCGTGTTGTAGAGACCCTCGAAAAAGAAATATTGACCGTAGATTAAACATCTTTGAAGATTTTGGAGAAAGCCTTTTTACGAGACTAACAATAAGTTAATACGTCGAGAAGGTAGAGTCGTCGATGGAGTCGGTGCCGTCGGAGTTGCTCTCGGCGGCGTCCACGAAGGCCGTCGAGAGATCGCCGGCCAGCTTGCTAACGGATCCAGAGGTCACGTCGTACATGAAGATTTCCTTGTCACCCTGACCATCACCGTCTCTCGGCCTAAAACATCGCAATAAATCCGAGTGAAAGCGCGTAGCCTCGCGAATTCCTCGACTTTCAAGTGGATTCGCGCGCGACACGGACGAACCGTCGATTGTAATACGGTGACATTAGAATGTTAAAAAGTTAATGGAGCAAGTCATTATTATGATGATATATCATTCTATCCAATTTTGGTCGATCGATATATATAACGTGAAAATGGAGAAATAAAATTATAAACGATAATCATTGCTGTGAGACTATAAATTTGGAATATGTTAAAAGTTAAAATTGCAAAAGATAGATTTAAATAGTTATCAGATTTCAATCGTACGCTAAAAGAATAAAAGAATATAGATAATTTTATTTAATCAATAATATTTGATAATTATTTGTAGTTTGAAAATGGTACCTAAATCTAACAAATTTACGCTATATTATCGACTACATCTTGGATGTAGACACGCGGTGATGTAACGTGTTGATTTTTTAGAAAGCGGTACCAGAGAAGTTAAATGTCTAAAGGTGCCTGGAGCGTTAAGAGAAAATGAACCACGACAATCTTATCACGCATGCACGCATCGCGCATAATCGAATACTTACATGGTCACGAGGAGGACGACGGACTGCCTCTGCGGCTCGGTGCGGCTCTCCTGTTCGAGCCACTTCTTGTAGTTCTCCGCGGTGGGCTTCTTCACGAGCTGCTTGAGGGTGTCGCCGGCGAGAAACCTGACCGGCTGCGCGTCGCCGCCGGCCTTCCTGCCGCGTCGCTGCGACTCCGACGACGCCGCCGCCGCCGCGATTTCCCTCTCCTCGCCGGGAAAGTCGTAGTCGACGGGTGCCAGCACCACGACGCTCGAGATCCTACGGCCGTTGAGCTCCGGCACGTCCGGTATCGGGAAGGACGTGCCGCTCACTTTAAGCGGCAGATAACGATTGTACTGCGCGGCGGCATCGTCCCCGCGCGCTCCCACGGTCACCGGCTCGAGCCGGGTCGCGTCGTCCCGTATATGCTGCTCCGCCACGGCTCGGCCTTGCTCCGTATTCGGATCGAAGCGTACTACTTTCATCTCCACGCCGCCAGGCCGTAAGGTAGCCTGTTCGAACTTGGTCGAGCTGTCGCCGACGTTGGTATCAACGACGGGGATCAGGTTCGTCGCCTTCTTCTGCGTCGTCTTCGTCGACGGCCTTTTGGCGATCGCTGGTACGGGCTCGCTGCCGGCGGCAATCGCCGCTCCGCCTCCGGCGCCGTAGAAATTCGCCAGGGCTTCCGGCGGCAGTTTCTCGATCGGTATGTCACCGATCTTGTCGTAATCGAGGATCTGGATATCGGCGTTGCCCAAAATACCGGAACTCAGCAGCTGCTCCCTGATGTCGTCCGGCACCTCGTCCGGCAGATTCGCAATGTTCTCCTTGATCTTGGCCGCCTTATTTGGCGAGAGCGTCGTCGTGGTTGGCGCCTCGGTAGTCGTTGTAGTCCTGGTCGTAGTAGTCGAGGCCGTGGTCGTCGGTAAGAGTGTTCTAGCGGTCGACGGTGAGTTAAACTCTTCGGAGGGGCTAACCGGCGTCGCGTAGATCTTCTGCGCGGGATTGTTTTGGAATAACGGCCGGCCCCATATCGATTGCTGCTGAGAGAAAGTGGTTTGCGGTCGTTGTTGCGATGTCGGAGGATTCTGTGAGAAGAAACTCTGCTGACTACTCTGATGAGACTGATGCTTCGTGTTTAATTGCTGGTTTAATTGTTGAGTGTTTAATTGTTGCGGTAGACTGTCACCGGAGATAAAATGATTTGTTGGATTCCCAGCGAGCTGCTGGGAATCGCGAAGAGCGTTGAACGGTTGCGCGGATACGAACTGGTTCTGGGAGAATTCGGGAAATGCCGTTGGTTGCACTACAGCAGGATTTGGCGGGAACGGGCCGGGATGAAGAGGATTTTCTCGGATCGCGTAATGCTGTTCCAGCTTCGGTACGGCCTTGAAAATTTCACCCGCCGGTCGTTGAGGCGATAATTGCGGCGGTAATTGTGGCTGCAATTGTTGCTGTAATTGCGGTTGCAATTGCGGCTGCTGCTGAAGCTGCGCCTGGTTATACTTAAGCTGCGTGCGATACCGTTGCTGTTCCTGAAACAGTTTCAGCTCCTGCTCTTGCTTCCGCCTGCGTTGTTCCTGCAAGCGCTGCAAATCCTGCAATCGCTGCTGATCCTGCAACCGATGTTGTTCTTGCAAACGTTGTTGCTCCTGTAGTCGCTGTTGCTCTTGAAGTCTCTGGTGCTCTTGTTGCCTCTGATGTTCCTGCTGTCTCTGCTGCTCCAACAATCTCTGTTGCTCGACCTGTCTCTGTTGCTCCAGGAATCGCTGATGTTCCTGATATCGCTGCTGCTCGTGCTGTCGTTGATGTTCCCGTTGCTTCAACAGGTCTTGCTGTCGTCGTTGCTCGTGATAACGTTGCTTTTCCAGTTCCTGCTGCTTAAACGGAGGTAGCGATTGCGGCGGAAGTTCCGCATTGAAATTATTCGGTCTGGATAACGGTTGCTGCGGCGGCTCCGAATTGAAGCCGCTAGGTTTGACCGGTAATGATTGAGGTGGTTCCGCGAAGTTATTCTGCTGCAACGACAATGGTCGATTCTGCACGTGAACGCTCTGATGCGATACCGATAACGCGGGCGGGAATCCCGGTTGCTGCGGGTGATTAATATTAACGTGATGCGGCGGCGGACCGAAACTGTTGAACGTCGTACGTTGCTGCACTTCCGGGAGACCTTGAATTGTTATAGGGTGCCGCTGCAATGGTCTCGATGGCGGTAGCGGTGGCGGTGGCGGTGGCGGGTTCCTCAAGGATTGCTGAGGTGGAAACGACTGATGATGATGCGGCGGTGGCGGCGGTTGCTGCTGCTGCTGCTGTTGCAAGAACGTCGTTGCCTGCGATTGCGGTGGGAACGAGTTGATAATGCGCTGCTGTGAGAACGCGGGTGGCACTCGTGGGGGTTGCGGGGGCTGCAACGGCTGGTAAGGGCCGTGCTGTCTCTTCGGCGCTCCCGGCGACGTCGTCGGCTTGCTGACGTGCGGTTGGGTGCTACTACCAGGCGTCTCCAGGTCGCTGCGCTTGCTGTGACTGTTGGGCGGCACTTGCTCGGTGCCGAAGGTCACGCGGATGCCACTGCTGCCGGAATGGTATACCTCGCTGTCGGGTCGAATAATGGCGCGTAAGGTCGTCGACGGTTCTGAAGGCGGTGCCGGCGTCACCGTGTACGTCGGCTCCTCCCCGTACGGTGCCGAATTTTCCGGCTTAATTTCCTCGTGCTCCTCCACCGGCGTCAGCGCGGGAATCGGCGGATCGTAAACGACGCGGGTTTTGTCCCCGTAGCCCTTTTTCTTCTCATATTTTACGTAGAAGACCTGGATAGGTTCCTTGGTGGGTCGCGGTTGAGAAGGAAGCGGTGGCGGCACCGGAGTCGGAAGAGATTCATTGGATTCTTTGATAATGATCTCGATGATCGGTTCGGGTTCCGTTGGATAGTAGCTCGACGGGTTCTCTTCATACAAATCGTCGTTCTTCGGGCTCGCCAAGGGATTGTACAAAGGATCTCTCTGAGAATATTGCACTATCGGTTCCATCTGTACCGCATACGGCGGCAGGCGACCACCCTTCCGCAGGAAGGCGAGCTGCTGACGTTTGTCACGGTTCTTCGATGACGGGCTCTCCTCTTTGGCGACGGTCGCGACGACGAGGAGCGTCGCCGCGAGAAGTCTCTGAAAAAGAAGAAGGGATCGGCACGTTGACACAACATCTTTTTATATCGCGATGATGAAATATTGTTAGTCTAATAAAACCAATGTTTATTTTAAAATTTGTAATTTTTTTTCAAACTCTGGTAAAGTCTTAATCTTTCTGGCAATAATTCAACTTTCTGGGAAATAGCGTACGTATCGTTTTCTAATTGATTGATGGTACCAACGTTTCAAGCTGATTAGCATATAAGGTGATAATGTAAATTTATGAAGGGGGACTTAACGCGCTCTGATAACCGAGTAACCCGTTTAATAACCAGAAAACTCATCGAAAGCCTTAACGGGCTTCGAATCGATTGGTATGCTAGCGAGAATCGAGGAACAGTTAGCCTGATAAGCGATTCCCAGTTGTGACCGTGCTCTCGATATGGTGAGATCGACTTGCAACGTATCGGATGTTTCTCGTTTCTCTGAAATCGCTCGGTTCCAAAACTTCCACTACCGGGCGATGGCGAGCTTCCGCGTGTTCTACGGTCTTTTGTCTTGTGATTACAATAATACGTAATAACTTTAAATAAATAATATAATTTTTATCAAACAAAATTAAAAATGGTGTTCTTTCTCATATTTTAACCATCGTTAAAATGAATTTTTCATTCTAATATAGATAATAATTTTTTAATCTAATAATTCGATATTCCTGTATTAAAAGCATATTTCAAAATTACTGTATTATATAACAAATCATGACTTATCTTTATTGAAATTTTATCGCTATTTTTTTCTATAATTCTAAAAATGCACTATAATAAAACATGCCCTAGTGTACTCGATTGATCCTTTAAAGTCCACGAAGAAGTGGGTGAAGGAGAAAGAGAAAGAGAATCAAAGTTTAAGACCGGCACGGCGTCGCGTTTCACCTCGAGAATTCGGTGCCTCTCTCGGTGCTGGGTTAGCATATTCGAATGAGGCCCCGAGTGCCTCTTTTACGTGAGGCAAACCCGCCTCGAGCGTCGTAAAGGCTGCCCGAGAGAAAAGCGAGCTCCCAGACGATGGGACGCCGCGATTAAACGGGCATCGATCTCCGCGGGACGATTAACGGCCGTATCGTTGCCGGTCGCGTCTGCCACGATTTATTAAAGGACTTTCCCCGGTGCGTGAGAGTCGATACGCTCGCTGATTACAAATGATAGCACCGCGAGCGACATGCTTATTACAATGAAAGTACAAGCGCCTCCGTCTAAGCGGTCCATCCGCCCTCCTCGCGGACGCGCCCCGTTATAATTACCAGCTTGGCGAACCGCATCGCTGCGATCGTTCTTCGGGCTCTTCCTCGTGGAGAGATTCACACACTTCTCGCCGGCCGATTTCTCGCGTTAGAGGCGGCTGACTCGCGACATGACACCGCTCGAGACGATCGGACGTTTCTTGGCTGAACGATACCGAGCGGAACCTCGCATGTGAACTGAGGACAGATCGGGGCCCAGGGGCCCGTTTCTCCCTACTCGATGCCACCACCACCGACGGCCACCGCTCTTCAAGAAGCTCCTCTCTAATATCGAAGACGGTGGAGCAGCACCTTTCTCCGAGGGGCCCCTCGACATTCGTTGGTGTTCGGTGTCCGTCGTACACGTGGACGCATACGTAGATGGAGATGGTAGGGGGGGAAAGAAAAGAAAGAGAAGATGAGCGCCGTGGAATGTATATCTTCTTCGCACACACGATAACTTTCTTCAAATCCGCCCGACCATGCGATCACCTGTAGAGGGGATGATTATACTAAGCGCGTCCTCACTTTTCCGCGACCTCCAAGGTCCATCGAAACCGAAACTCACCTTTCCTCCTCTTCTCAACGAGAAGCTATTCGGTGAAAGAGCGTGATGGATCTTAATGTTACCTGAAGGGGAGTGGAGGCGGATTACTTTCGCCACAGTGCTAAGCTTCGCTAAGCTACGACTTCCTCGAGACAAGTGATCGTTTCCGATCTGTTCGGTAATCCTTGTCCACGAGACAGGATATGTCGGTCGATTCGGATGTCGCTGCAAATCGCACGATGATTATTTGAACTGGACACTCTTGCCCACGAATGATCATCTTGATAGACAGATATAATTGAGGCGGTTGCAATTATAATATCATTAGCATTTCTAGGCTCCGACTTTAATGCAAACCTTATTTCTCTTGGAATAATAGTCGCGTCGACTTTCATGAATGTGCACAGCAGTGTACATTCGTGAGAGTGCAAGTTGCTGTAAACGAATTCTCCGAAAACGATGCAATGTTGATTTCGCAGAAGTGCAAAGACATTTTTTTTCCTAATGTTATAAAATATATTCTACACATAGAGTGCGCGATAGTGGATTGACAAAGATTAATAACGCGATCAATCTTCTTTTTTTGCGTGGACTTTCAAAATGTATTTTAAAAACTTTCATATATGAACGATTATACTTTAAAAAATGCATGTATAAGACGTTGTTTCTTTATAAATATTTTAAACATTTCGCACAGAAACTTATCTCTTTCTAATCTCTTTTATAGAAGAGATTTCGCATAGCGCAAGAAGTTATTCAGATCCTCTTACATCAACGTATGACGGATGATTCTGATTTGATAAATTGCATGGAACATTTTTCCGAGCACGATGTCGAAGTTGCCACAGGTGTGAGATAATTCACTCGCAAGAAATCACACAGGAGATTGTATATAAGTCATGTTCGTTGTTACGAAAGGTGCAGATTCAGTAGAGCAATTGAACGAGATGACCCGCTAGACCTCTCCCCAGTTGCAAAAGTGCCCGGCGATGTTTTGCAGACGTCTTCGCATTTGCGCAATCTGCCTCGTTCCAGATCGACCAGATCATCAAAAGCGATGATTTTCTATCGAATATAATTTCTAAGCCTCTTAAAGAGAAGTCAAATCGTTCGGAGAAAAAGAAATTAAGATTTGCCGTTACGCCAGAAACTGACGACGGGCGAGTCATGTAATTTCGAAAGTCGTGAGAGAATCCGTGATGGGAGCTAGATATATTTTTTTTTTTTTTTAGTATTTCTTAATATATGTACTCATTAATTTCGGCACTAGCCAATGTCCGGCATCGACAATTCGAGTCTCCGGGCGATCGAGACTGGACGTCGCGCGTCCTACTTGCGAAACTTTCACTTATACGTTGGCGTAAGAGGATCCGAATAGCAGCCGGTGGGCTCGAAGATGATGAATACAGGATCCATCTGTCCGTCCGGGAGGGTCAGTGATCCGCGAGTCAGGGCGATATTTCACGCTGACTTATCGCCGTTTCGCCGGGAAACGATATCGTTCTTGGATGTCCTAAGCGTGTATAATTTCGCACGCGAGAACGATTCATCACTTTTCCGCGGCACTGCGCAGATGACACGGTATCTTAACTATTTCTAATCTGTTTACTCGGTCGACTCGCGGTGTTTTCCGAGGAAGCTCTCTCTCTCTCTCTCTCGCTTTCGGCATCGTGACAAATGTACATTGTCGCGTAACTTTCCTTTCATTATGAAGTTAATTACTTAATTACCGATATGAAATAATTTCAAGGTTCAATCGTAAAATTTAAATCTCCGCCGAAGGGGAAGATATTCGGAGTGAAGCAAGATTGAAAAGCAAGACCTCGCCGTTTTCGAGTTTCTCATTTCCTATTCAAAGTAAATGTAATTAAAATAACACGACTATGTTTCATTCTAACATTTAGCTCGCGTTACCAACAGTCCACATCCTGTCGCTGATAATCGCAGGAAATGTTGTACAACAAGTACTAAATGTCTGCTTGGTATGTTTCGTGTAAAAACGACACTTTCTAATCGGTCTACAATACGACCATCGCGATTATCTTTAATTAAATCAATTTTTAATTCGAGATCAACTATTGCAGAAATTGAGGGACGCTTTATCATCGTATAATATACATCTTACGTGTTACACACGCGTTATGTTACACGGTTATTACATCTGCTATCGAGCCTATTCATGCACGAGGAGCGTGGAAACTCCCTCGCAACCGCAGAGCCGACGTGTGTCGCGAGATCACCGCGCGATTGCGAGACCGATCCCCGTAACAGCGATGGCAAACGATTGCGAATTTGATTCTCCCAGTTCTCACGAAAGTACGAAGGTTTTGCGGGTTTTGCCATGCGATCCTCTTATATGAGCGCTAACGATATACGAGGCTCTTCGAGAGCAGTCGGCTCATGAGCAATAACGTAACTGTTGAAGAGTGAAAGTGCTGTAAAGTGGGACGCCGCGGGAATAGCGCTCGCTCTTATAATTAATAAACAAAGCCTGCAAACGGGTTCTCATCGTCTAGGTGCGACTCTGCATTCAATGCGACATTTTTATAGGACCTTGCCGAGCGTCGTTATATCCATCCTCGGTTGATGATCGAGACCTTTCTCACGCTCGCTTTTTATTCAGGAACCTCGCGCGTTTTATAGACAGGGATAACAATCAAATTATGAAAATTTATAGAATTCAAGTCACGGTTAGAAGTTAATAAATAAATAGCTTCAGGATATATATCTTAATTATATTTATATATTCCCGCGTTCGTTTATCTTTCTTATAATTAGAATATTGTTGATTCAAAATATTAAAGTCAGTTTATGTTAACGCTATTTTTTTTCTCTAAAAATTTCAGAGCGGATTTTGGAGGAAAAGAAAAAGATGAAATCAGTTTTAAAAATAATGGAGAAAGCAAAATTAGATTATATTAATAAATAAATAGCTTTAGAATATTTCTCAATTACATCTTTATATTCCCGCGTTCGTTTAGTTTTTTATAATTAGAATATTGTTGGTGTAAAATATTAAAATTACTTTATATATTTTTTTCAAAAATTTCAGAGCGGATTTTAGAGGAAGAGAAAAAGATAAAGTTAGTTTTACAAACAATGGCGAGATTATAGATTAATCTTCTTGACAATTTTGTGTTGTGATTCAATTATTTTCTTTCTGATTTTCTTTTATCTTTTCTCTCGCCTTTTAATTCTGATATCACGTATATCATTTGCGCGGTAAGCCGATTATCAAATGTGTGGATCGAACTGCTCGCCTGCAGTGACCTAAATTCATAAGGTGGAAAATTCTCACTCGTGTTTTTCAACGTGAGAAAAATATTTCATAAGCTACAAGGGTGTTGCGCGCCATAGGCGTTAATCCGAGTCTTACAACTAATTAAAGAACGGAGGCCGAGCGAAACTGACACGCGATGTGATGCGCTCATAAAAGTTACGCGGTGACTTTTATTTCCAGAGAGATTTACGGAACGATAAACGTTATGCTTTTTTTTTTAATTGGAGTTTAAAACGCCGCGCGTCTACCATCCGTCGGCGTTGGCGTCGAGGAGAGAGGCACTCTCCGCGGCTATTCGCGGCTATCGACTGTACAAGCGGAAAATGCATAACTGCGTTATATAATTACACACTGCGGGGCCGGTATCGGACGAAAAATTGTCTGTAATTGATGTTACGCCCGATGCACTTTCTATTTCAGGTCCAGCGGATTCCTCACACTTCGCGATCGGCGCGCGAGCCCATGCCGGAAAAAGGGAAAGAAAATCGCTCGATCTCCATTATCCTCTCCAATCGATTAAAAAATGTCGGACGGCAGTTTTTCCGAGCGCCGCGGCGTTATCACGGTCAATTTGATAAATCATAAAGAAGCGTGAAGAATAATAAGCATTAACTTTCTCCTCGGCTAAATCACTCGTGCCGCCACTGACGTGCGTGTGTCGGCGAAGACCCGCGGCCTATCTCTCGGCCCCGCGGCAAATCGCCGAAAGCCCATTTGCTCCCTTACTTTTACGAAATTAAAATAAATCGCGAGAAATATTCCTGCGTTTACGAGAATTTATAAATACCGTAACGCACAAAATTCGCGTACACGTGCTACACTTTCCATTTCGCGCGCGATAAATAGGCTATCACGCGTATGCGTGCGAGAACGCGCGCGCGCGGCGCGCAACGCGTGACTTTCTAATATAATTTCCGATAATAATAGAAAAAGATAATGATAAAAAAAGAAAATACCTGTACGCAATATATGTAGCTAAGGAACGCAACATAAACAGGAAGTTTATATTATTAAAAATAATAATAGATCAAGTTTGAAAAATTAAAATCGAAGGAGGTAAAAAGGGCTGACGAATCAAGCTGGGTGTACGTGCTAAAAATATTATGATTTGAATAAACAATGTCAAATACCGTGACATTAATAACAATATACAATGTAACATTAATATTTTTAATAATATGGATTTAATGACGTAAAGGAGCGTCGTTAGCTTAGATAGGTAAATAAATAACGCAAGGAGAGATAAATTTGCATACTTGGTTCGTAAATTTAATAAGTCCCGGTCTACAATAGGTGTTTTAAGCCCTAAGCCCTAAGAAATTGACCAATCACAGTCAATTGTTCTCCTCAAATTCAACTGTGATTGAGCAATTTCTTAAGACTTAGGGCTTAAAACACCTATTGCAGACCGGGCACTAATGGGAAGGGAAAGGTACATCTTATCGCCCGATCAGCGTGTCGGGGAGCGATACGAACTGTTCGTCCGTCACGGCACAACAATGGCCGCCCCCGTGGTTACGTGCACATGCAGAACCTGCTCGAAGGCTCGCGTAACACTCGAGAGAATCTTCAACGTCCTAGACACGTACGGCTGGTTGTTAGACTCGTACGTCGTGGTATGTAATTTAACGAAGATATACTTTGGCGTCGCACGGGCATTCCGAGCTTCTTTCTCCGTTCCCCTCCTTCGAACCTAATTCGCATATATGTCGTCGCGTAAATGTACCCCGATACACATTTCACATGTTCCTCGTCTGTCATCTTTCACTTTATTTTTCTCGAGAACAACGAAATCGACCTCGAAATCCGGCGAATCGCATTGCAGGATTTCTTCCAAGAGCGACTGTGGGAGAAATTGCCGAGCAGCTGGAGGAGCACGCTGCAAACCGTGTCGCCCGACGAATTCGGCGAGTGGTTAGCTGGCGACATCTCGTGGTAAGCGCGTCATCTTCACCTCGGTCGGCAAGCGCGAGTGACTTCGAATGAATTAATTGCTCCTAATCTATTTTTTTTTTTCACTAAACAATAAAAATTGGAACATTTTTCAGAAAGACTCAGACAAAATAATAATGAAATATTTCAGATTTTTATTTTAGTACATCTTTCCGTAGAAATCTGAATAAATATGAGAAAATTCGCGTGAAAATTTATCAGAAATTTTCATACTTATACAGATAATGAAATAGATGAAATATTCCGAAAATCTTTATCCAATTATTTTTGAAAGTGTCTGAGATTTGACATATTTTTTTTCAAAATTTTTTATGAATTCAAAATTAAGAAATTCTTAAAAAAAATTATGAGAAAATGAGAAATATTTTCACTAGGAGAATTATGTAGTTAACAATTTCGCTATAAATCCCGATTTGCTGTCGATTGAGTTAATCGGAATTTGATCGAAGTCACCATCGAGGCTCGAGCTTGACGCAAATACATTTCAAATTCGAACGCGAGCCTCTGCGGTGAGAAATAAATTTGTCTGCCTGTAATTTGACAATGCAATTCGTTTTGCAGCTCACGCGCATGGCCATTGTCACTGCTCGCGCTTCGACAAGTTGCGAGGAATTTACAACTAAACAGAGATCATCGAAATGACGAGAGCGCCTGGCGATGCGACGGAGGGAAAAAGTTCGAGTGCAGCTCGGAAAATTCTGTCCTGGAAAATAAAAATAAGGGATTAAGCGATACACCAGCAGCTTTGAGCAAGCACAACAATCTCTTTCTGAAACACGTTAAAATAAAGAAACGACACGAGATACAGCAAATAGCGCGGGTACAGCCGCATTCACGAAGTATCATCGCTTTAGATTAGAGGCGAAATGTTTATAGGCCCTGTAAGAATTTATCTTTGCACAGATATGCGCGGACTGTGCGCGAGAGTCCAATGCCAAGTGCATTGTAGATGTTGGAGCAGGCGTGGGTCATTTAGCCCGATCCTTAGCGTTTAAATACGGCCTAAACGTAACGTGTATTGAACAAGACGCATTACTGTCACAACAAGCCAGGTAGTCCGACGTTACATCATATCGACCTCTCCATTTTTTCTCTTGCTCTAAACTCTAAGCAATCTCGGTGTATTACTACTCAGCTAGCAGGATGACGTTTAAACACGTCTCGACGATGTATTGTTGACGTTAGAGATGTTATTAACACGTCATTTGATGTCACTCCGCTACCTGGGTGGTAATTTCATCGTTCCTTTCATTATCATTCGCGTGACAGGTTTTTAATTGCAGGAAATGGGATAACGAATTGTTAATGACCCTGTCTAAACATTTGCCTGACTTGCCAGTAAATACGCCGCAACACGTATCGATCAAGCTGGAAAATATCAACTCTGATCGGTCAGCGACGATCAGGGACATACGAAGAATTTTCTCCCACAACTTTAATTCGGGTGAGAAGAAATCGAGGTTTGGCATTGTCGGCCTGCATCCGTGTGGAGATCTCGCGGCCACGCTACTGAAATTTTACGCGTCTCAGAGCGAGGCAAGATTTATTTGCATCGTGGGGTGCTGTTACATGAAGCTGACATTGGAGTACGTCCGCGAGGCATAAAACATATATATTATACTTATGAAATTACGGTTGTATTAATTATATAAATGACGTAATGCATTTAGAAGTCCGGCGAATATTCCAAATGGATATCCACTCAGTAAATATCTGTCGTCATTTGGAAAACGCAAATTATCCTATACAGCGTTGGAAGTGGCGTGCCATGCTATCGAGAGCTACCGCGATAAGCTGAAGACTGGGAACTACGAGGATCTAATAGTTAGTGTCGTATACTGGAAGCGGTATAAGTTATATTATCGTTGTATTATCAAATTTGTACATTTTTTTTCAGGTGCACGCTTACAGAGCCGCTCTAGAAACTATTTTGATAAAACGAAACAGCCAGCTACGTCACACTCAAGTGAGGAACGTTAAAGTGACGAGACCCGTTACGTTTGAACAGTTGAGTAAAATTGGTTACGATAATCGAGATTTTACGTGTCATTATAGCGATGATGATTGAACGCGCTTATCTTTTTCAGATACTGCACGGCCGCGACCGCTGACTTCGAGCCGAATCTCCGGCCTGAAGATTCAGACTTTCAAAATCCGCAGATAAAATCGTATCTGAATCAGTGGCGGCAGATTGTGATATTCGGAGCGTTGCGCACAATGTTGGCACCGTTGGTGGAAACCGTAGTGTTGTTGGACAGGTTCCTGTATTTATCCGAAAATGATTTATTTCCCGTATTGAAGCCTATTTTCGACCCCAGATTGTCTCCTCGAAATTTTTTATTGTTTTCCATGAAAAATGTCGAACAATCGCCCTGTTGATTATGTCTGTATCTTTTTATACCTCTTACTAAAATAAAACTTCAAGGAAAATTAATTAATTAAATTGAATATTAATTTTTAAAATAAAATATCTTATTTTCATACTTCTGTACGAGTTAAATTTAAAAAAAAAAAAAAATTTCATGCAATTTAATAAAGATAAGATTGATTCGAAATATGTTTGGCTGCGATTATTTGCTCAAATTTAACGATTATAATAACATCTCATTTTGAAAATTGTATGACCACAGTTGACGCTAGGAATTCTAGTCTAAATATGAAAAGTTAAACATACTTTGACTAAATATATCTTATAAATTCGATAAATTTAGATTACACGCAGCCCTGTAAACAGTGCATCTTTGTTTGATACTATTTTGCGCGGTACCGCGCATTCCGATTAATCCCATCTTCTCATGAAAATTCAGTGGCTTCGCCGCGTCCAATAGAAGCGAGCGACACATTGCCGCGACCAGACGACGGGCCAATCGGAGCGCGATCCTCGACGAGACTCGCGGCGCGCCAGCGGTGGCTTAACGGCGGCCACGCAAAGGCCGCAAAGCGTTCCTTGGCGCCACCGGCAGAGCGCGTCGCGGTAGCCGGTCGCGAGTTCGCACGAAGCGTTGACGTTCCTCCGGTGAGATCCAGTTTCCTTTAAGCCGCTCTCGCGCGTTTGTCTGTTCTCGTCGCGTCGTGCGTCCTACCGATTATTATTTTCTCCTCCTCCCCCCTTCCCCGTCCGCGTACACGAGATCGTCGGCACGGTGTTAGAGGTATCGCGAGCGGTATACATAACACGCTCGTGTCGTCGTCGTCGTCGTCGTCATCATTGTCGCCGTCATCGCCGCCGCCGCCGTCGTCGTCGTTGTCGTCGTCGTCCCTGTCGCTGTCGCCGTCGCCGTCGTCGTCGTGCAGCGCCGAGTGCTCCGTTTCAAACGCATCGCCCGGTGTACAACGGAGGATGGCATTCAACGGAGACGGTCCGCACTCCAAGAGGCAGCGGCTGGAGGAGTCCGGACACAGGGTGAGTGCGCGCGCAAATTATTATCACGCGTCGCGGCCGCGTCCGCGACGCCGACGGTCGGTCTCCGGCTCCGGGCTCCGGCTCTCTCTCGCCCGCCGTCGCGTCGGCGAGAAGTGCAGCGAGAGAAGACGCCGCGCCGACGACGAGGGGGAAGAAGCGCGTCGCCATTTATCGGCGTAATGATCGCGGCCGCGAGGGGCACGGCGCGATGCGCGCGTGTCTCGCCGCGCGCCGCCGAGCACGGCGAGTTTTCGTAGAGACGCGCGGGGCGCCATTTATCCGCGGGTCCCGACATACGGGTTTCACGGTACGGGCATAACGTATTTGCACCGCGACGCGCAGCGCAGCGCGTTGCATCGCCGGCACGCTCGCCCGCGCCCGATAACAATCGAAGTAATCGGACGCGTTCGTCCGCCGACAGCCAAGAAGCAATCCGACGCGATTCTCGCCGGACGATCGCCGCTCCGCCGAGCGCGAGTGTATCACGATCCCTCCTTCCTTCCTTCCCTCTCCTCCTCCTCCCCGCTGCAAAAGACGCGGGGGCCCGGTTGGCGTGAAATGTCCGTCGGTCGGAGTTTAAAACTCGCGGTGATTCCATTCGCGTGAGAATCGCGCCGGAAGTTATCCCGACATGTCGATTGCGCGCTTTTGAACCGGAAATGACATCGATCGATTTTTAAACGCCGTAAAGAAATAAATCATTTCTCCATTTTTTTTTTACATTTGACGCGAATTGTAGTATTCTGGTATTGTCGTCGAAATGATCGATTATTTGGAACAGCATGCGTAAATTGGATATAAACAAATGCATGCAACCGCTAATTTTTTAATTACTTTACGTATCGCACGAATATTACGATGGAGAAGAGAAAACGCTCTGAAAAAGGTTACGACGGAACGATCTCGTGTATAAACTTGATAGAAAGCCCGGAGAATTTTGTTGTCGAGAGTCGCGATCGGAGAATAGAAAGCAACTCCTGCACGCCAAACGCGGTGCGCTCTATTCAATTTTCCTCTTATCTAAAAGATACATATACGCATAAAGCACATCGGATTTGCCATACATTCTTTTATTCATGAATTCTCTTTTACGAACTCTAAAAGTCAAGTTTTTCTTAAAAAAAAACCGAAAATTTTCGTACCTCGTGTGAGTAAAATACGATGAAGAACAATGAACAGTTCGATAATTGAGCTACAAGTGCGTAAACAAATAGTAAAATCTTATTGAATTCATTTGAGTTGCTTGAAATGTGTAAACAAATAGCAAAATCTTGTTTTCAATTCATTTGGATTAAACGCAAAAAGAGCTGTCAATTCTTATCGAAAAAATGGATTTCAAATTGATCGAGAAAAATTTCTAATTTATCATAAAATTATTGTATTAAATCTCGCACGACACTCTTGAATTATTCAAAATAATATTAAAATGTATATAATTATGTTTCTACGTCGCTCAATTGTCAGTTTTAAAGTACCGTATATTGTACACGAGAGAGATGATAAAATTATACATATGTACAGGACCAGGTTTATTCTCGCCGAGTGCATCGGAAAGTTAATAATACCGGTGTTTGTTAACTCGCTGCATTCGCTCCCCATGCACTCGCATTTCGATATCACGTGAAATATTTATTAGCGCGGTTCACCTTGTTTATTCCCCCACTTCGTTATGTAGGTAACGGGACAGAATAATTCACGTTCGCTTTAACGGCTCCTTGTTCGGTTACCTCGTGGAAGCTCCCAAAAATTGTTAGTTTCAAAACGCATAAATTTATGTTGTCCGAAGCTTTAATATAGGCTTACACTATGCGATACATGGACCTCGCAATTTTGATCGCGTATAACTCTGAGTCTAATCAACCAAATTTAAAAAAATTATAATTAAATTGAGGTAAAAAAAAGCTGAAGAAAATAATAGAATTAGAAAAATTTTGAATACGTAATTTTAAATTGAAATAAAAAAACTGAAGAAGATAATAGAATTAGAAAAATTGTGAATAATTAATTATAAATGGTCCGAAACATCAATTTTTGAAGATGCGCGCAAAAATACACTTTTTTCAAAATAATGAATAGGTCCATATATGGCTAGCCTTTGAGGATTAATAATTCGAATCTGGTCGAGCGTATTTATCGCGCGACGTAATTACGAGCTTACAGCTTGAGCCATCAGCTTTGATTTCACGTGTCAATTAAGTTAATTATATTCACTCGTGCCGCCGACTCCAAAATGTTCGAGCTTCTGGACACGCTTTTGACCGATGAGCTCGAAAGCCCCACCGGTGATTCGAGGCACGCTGGCATCGCGACGGTAATCTGTTATCCAGGCGACGCTGCTCGATGATGTCGGCAGGTCGCGTTATCGTTGTCGCTAACGACGATGAGCAACGCGAGGACGATGCACGTGCAAAACAAAGCTCGCGCGCGCGCTCCGTGGTCGATAATTTCAGACGCACTATCAGCGCGTGATGCGTAACATCGCGACGGACGTTTCCTCGAGATAATTGCGACGTATCGACGACGAGGCCAAACGCGTACGTGCGCCAAACTGAATTTCAACTCCACTTTTTTTTTGTAAATTTTTTAATTTTAGCACAATTAATTTGTAGTTTTATCAATTTTCTCCACCTTTTGCCTCGTGAAGCCGATCAGCTTGACTTTTGAGAAATCCGTGCGGCGAGGTGCCCCATTTATTTTCGTCTGATAAAATTCTCGTACTGTCGATAACCGATAATCATGAGGAATTCGCGTACTCTATCAATCTCTTTCTGAACGTTTTCAGTTTTCTGTTCTCTTCTCGCAACTTTATCTTTGTCTCGTGACAATGTAAGTACACGATCGCTGGTCTTTTCTGCGCTCTTTCTCTCTTTATCCCGCAATTCAGAAACTTGTTGGGATTCATCCCTTTAGCGCGACGAGCTTCGAATGCGTCCGGTTGTCAATGCAACAGCTCGTCTGGTCGTACTCGGTAATAATCGAATCGAGTTCACGATCCGGTTGCGCGAATCGACTCGTTCGCGCTGTTATCCGCCACACGAGGTCGATAGACCTTTTACGTCAGGTACAGCGAGTGTGCATACACCGGTTGTATTACAGATCAAACGTAGATAGTAATACGTACGCGAAAAAATAGAGAGATATCATCGTGCGTTTAAAAATCGAGCGATGGTTTAATTGCGCCACGCACTTAGACATTATACCATCGTACGTTTCATGCGGGAGATTAAAGGCATGATATGAATGCTCGGCTAACCGGAGTATCGAGGAGGATTCTCGAATAATAAAATGTTTTACGTAATTGTTTTACGTACCGCGTATTAACGTTCAACATTTAATCCTGCGATAAAACAACTTGTAACCTCTTTTATAGTTTGCGTTCTGAAGAAGACGCACCTCTAAGCGACAATATAGGGATCGTAAATCAGAATATTGTTATTTATTGCATATACACATATACAAACTAGATCGCTTATGGAAGCTTAAGGTAATACACAGCTAGCTATAATATAACTTTAAACATAAAGGTTTCATAACGGTAGGGTTGGTATTCAAGGGAAGATTATGGACTTGCATAAATGTATTAGATTACTAACTTCCTTGTGTACCCAGCGGGATCAATAAGGATTTGCAAACTATTCGTCTATTTGGCGCTTCCAATGAAGCATTTGTTCTGTAATCTCGTTTGTTACTTTATATAAAAAACAAACTTTATACTTTTTTTGTAATCCTAAGTGAGTTATTAACGCCAAGATAAAATTTACCTTTATCCCTAGTTTTTTATCCTAGCGATATTAAATTTAAAAAGTATGTTTTAAATAAATTTTTCGTTCACAAGTAGGACTTGCTCCTGCTAAAATTATACTCCCGCTAAATCAGTGATCATTTCGTCTTGTTTTATCGACATTCCTCTGAGAATCTCGGGAATCCGCGAGAATGATTGAGATGCAATTCGGTAGACGGGGGATATATTGTTCACTGACATAACTGGATAAGTGGATACAGCATTATTGATCGATGTCTCGATCGCGTTAATCGATGGCTTCAGGTACATTGCCAGCCAGCCAAGGTCATTGTCACTATCTCACGATCTTTCTCGGTACCGTTACCATCGATAGTCGCTGAGAAGACGCGGTTAATAGCACACGTATAACGTCTTACGTTACATGCATACGCATATCTGTTGATAAGTTGAGCGCTCCACGTGTCATTACACGCGTATTGGTTTATCGATTTGCGACTTTCTAGTCGCATCGTGTCACTAGAATTCTCACCTTTAACTCTATGGTCTACTTAAAAGGAAAAAAAAAAGAATTACTGTTAGGCAGAAGAGAAAGTTCTATATTGTGCTAAAAAAAAAAAAAGAAAATAAGCCTGATCGATTGCGTTTTTCTTTTTCATTTTGGCTAGATTCCGAGTTTACATTCTTGCTTTGATCATGAATTGACGATTTGCTCGACGAGATATTTTACTGTTAAAATTCTAATGAATCTGAACGTATCATTTCTGATCTCATTTCATAAACGTGGAAATGAGAATATAATCGTTATCGGTCTAATGATATCGCGCTACCGCGGCGATATAATAATCGTTACAAACAACTAAGTATTGAACGTGTTTAAAAATGGCTTGGAGATCGCTCGAATTAAATCGGGTTTTCTATTGTCAAATGTTGACGGTACGGAAATACGGGCACGAATACGTCTCTCGGTGTCGTTGCCTGCCCTGCTTATTAATATTTCATCCCGCCTGATATCGCTCCAAGTATATAATCCGCTTGGCATATAGATTGACATTCCATTATTATTCCTACTTGAATAATTTATCAGGCAGTTTCGAAAAATAGAAAGAATAATTTATCGGAACGAGTAATCGTGTGCATAATTTGCCGAAAAAGAAAACACGAGCCCTCTCGATCCCTCCACAGTCATTTTCCACGGTCTCCAAATTTTCTTATCGAGGTGCGCGTCTACATTTAAATATTGATCTTGCTCCATAAACATTTATTTTCGCGCAGCAAAAATATTTTTGTTTCCCAAAATTGTGACGCCAGCCCGATAAATTCCTCATCATCCGATACGATACCCTCATATCCATTTGAAAAAGGGTGGCGAATAAATATTTGCCACTGCGTCCTTTGCGTACTCGGGAGAAGATTTGATGTCGATCGTTCCTTGCGGGACGTATACGGAAACTCGCAGTGTTAGCACAATCGGACGAAAGTAGATCGCGAAGGCAAATTTACTTGCTCGAAAGCTTGAACTTTGGCATAAACTCCCAGAGTGGCAAATCGATTCTCTTGTTTAAACTTGCAGTACCTTATGCACTATTTTAGTCCTTAATATGACATAAAGTGGTAACGCATGAAATTCCCATTATTTGCTTTTCTTTTTTTTACACGATAATGATCTGTTTTTTCTCTGCTGACATCGTAATATTAAAGAAAACAAATGTATAAATAATATCAAATAATTCAATTTTTATATAAAATAAAATTATAATGCTGTTTTATGCAATGCATCTTTTTATTTCCGATCTCGTATTATGTGAAAGAAAATTTAAAAAAAATTTAATTTTTAAGAAACAACACACATAAATGTAATTAATTGAATTACTCGGATGGGCCTGTCTTTAACAATTGATATAAATGAATATTACGGCATATTAATGCAAAGTCGTATTTTTACACGCAGGTTGTCACGTTAAACCTTAAGATAGTTGACCTCGTCGCGTGTTTTCGATCACTCAACTTTTTTTTTCTGATGAAGAACCGCTCGGTGAACGTATGACGGAAGCATAAATTTCCAATGCGCCGTGACACGTGTGTGTATGTATGTGTTTGTGTGTTTGTAACGGGTAGTCACGATATTTCTCTTGAAGCGAATTCGCTCGCTCGCGCGAGCTTCGTCGCCAGCTTTTGCGAGCAACGTCATTCGGTAGGAGGGCTGCGTTTCACATATAGTCGCAACTTTTCCATCTGTCTGCGCCCGCTCCTCGTATCATTTTACCCATTCGTCGCATATACAAAATATTCCGGGGGAAATGTGCTTTCAGGCTTTCGCGCAGATTCATGTATGAAGAACTCGGAAAAAGTTCCGAATCAATAGTAGACTCACGTATCTTTTGAATACTGAATTTGTTCTTTGGAATTTCTTTCGAGCAAAAGTGAGATTTAGCTACGAAATTGTCTATATTAAAAGAGATTCTGGTCATTTCTTTTGAAATGGTAATACATGAAAAAGATGCTTCAACTTTTCTCTTCTCACATATTCTGACGTATAAACGCGACATGCATGATGTAAATAAAAATATACTAAATAATTTATTGTTCAATGTTTTTAAATGGGTTCAAACGTAAAAGCTCTCGTTGACAATCGGCGAATTTGAGGAGCAACTATAAAAATGAACATACTTTTAATATATAAACCTTATATATAAAGCTCTTCTATTCTATTTCTACTAGCGGCCGCATTTCTACACCCAAACGAATGTGAGGACCGACCTCACATTTGTCACCTGTTCCCTCTGCCCTATCGAAAGAATAAAAATATGCATGATTACCTAAAGGGAGAGTGACCATATTTATCATCTGCCCTCGTCTTCACATCGAGCGTACAAGAGCGTCGATATCTAAAAGTCACATCTCTGTATCCCGCGAACGAATCCGCGGCGGTATTGGTCAAGTTTAGCGCGAAGTCATGCCGTCTCTCAAGTTGGCCACTATTCTTTCGTTTTACAAGCTTCTCGGTGTGTCACTTCGACCGAAATATCTTCACTTCGAATGTACCCTCTATACACACACGTGCGTCCGGATACCGGGCGGCGCGTTCGCCTCAAAGTAACTTCGAAACCGGCGCACGATGATGTATCTCACGTGGAAAGACCGATGCTTCGTCACCGTGGCGAATGTTTGAAATCGGAGTACACAGAGCGAGTCTCTTTCGCTCCGCGCGATCTTGGTTTGCTCTCGTTAACTCGTGGCACGTTGCTGGATACTTCTATGAGCGCGGCCCGGTCGCGCGATTCCCGTGCACATTAATTTGCCACGGTTGCAAGGCAACAAACGTTACATACTGCTTCCAAGTGATCCATGTTGTCACTCATGATAGCATAGAATTCAACTAGAGAAAGTATAATGGCGTTGTTAATAACAGTCGACGAGAATTTATTTTCATCTCTTTTTTTTTTTTGCATTATTTTTAGCGTTACTATATTTTCTTTTCTTTTTCACTAATTCTTTGCTTAAATTTTGAAAAGTTTGTTAAATCCTTGAACTAAAAAATATTTGGTTTTGCGAATATATCACAAAATTACTTTGAATTATTACGAGCGTTATTAATTAGAAACTAGATCATGACGAGTGTCAAATAATTTGTGTGCATTCCTTCGGTCAACAGTTCTCGATGTTATGACTTGCACTCAGACGAAGGTATGAAAACAATGCGCCGAGCGCAAGTAATCGAAATGATATGTCAGGCGCGGGATTCTCGTGAGAGATTAATAGAGTATCCGTCGGCTGCGAAGGGGCGACAAATTTCCCACCACGTGGAAGTAATCTCGCGTCCTGGTGCTCCGAGCGGTCCAATAAATTCCTAGCCTACTACCTCGTCTCAACCGGAACATCGCATTCGGCGAACTCGTACTTCGGAATTGCAAATGAACGATGACTCGGGCACGCGCGCGCAAACTCTCCGTTTTCTCGACGCAATGCAAATGTGCCTTTCGTCCTGCTTCGTTAGACGAATGTCCCGCATGGTTATCAAAACAAAAACAAAGAAAAAAGAGAATCTAGAGTTTCGTGTTTCTTTCGCTATTAGATATATAAGTACCTCACGTTGCTGACGAGAACAGAGAACAGAGACGATTATTCATAAGAACGAAAAAAATCATTGTTATTCTCGAGAAGAGCTCAAATTATCAAAGTTTTATATTAAAAATATTAGATGTTTTATGATATACTATAGTAATAAATTAGTGTTCGTAGTTATGTGGAAGTTGCGGTAGTCTTAAAGCCGATCCTACTGGCACGTTGTTCAGTCAGAGGTCTTTCTAATTATGGAGGGTTAATCTTTTGCGGGGGTATTATGTCTGTATGTAGGTCACGTTAATCAGGGGATTTGGAATATAATATACATACCTTGTTAAGAAACAGGATATCTGACATTAGAACGGAGTTTACGAGACTTATAATGTTCATAAATTGTATTTTAATAATCTTGTTTTAAAAATACTTTCGATATTTATATATAGCCATCCAGCTGTATCGTAAAGAAATTTATTTACTCAACGATACGGTCTTTCATATGTTTAGCCGTGAAACGCCGGTTGGACATCGTCGTTAGAATTACACAAGAGTCGGTTCTAAAGTTATGTAAGATGGAAAGGAGGGTATCGACAAGCTGAAATCGCGCTTTTGCGCGTATCGCGTGTGGATTTCGTCGGACACGCTATTTCGAGGCGGAAGTACGCATATTTTTTCGCGCGCCTTCTCGTTGCTACATTTATTTCGGTATTTACGCAGCCCGAAATAACCGCGCACCGAAAATAAAGTCACTCACCCTCGTTAACGAACCGCGCCTTTCAGGACCGGTTTCTTTTAAAACCGGCATTACGCAACGCCCGGACGTATAATCGCCGAAAATCTGCCCACGTCTCTTTTGTCTTCGTCTTAGAAAATTCGTGGTGCTGAATGCTGTTAAAACGACCGAGATGGATATACTGTTTTATTAATCATTTTTAATTCGGAAGCGTTAATTAAGAAAGATCCACTGGCGACTTCAATAGTTCTCGAATTTATCGTGATTCTCATGAATAACGTTAACTTTACGTCACACGTCGGTTCATCATGATCTCTTGTTGGAACGTTTTGCGCAACGTATCAAATATATACCTTTTTTTTTCCTTTCTTTTACAATGTGCACGGAGCTTTTGCACGTTCTCAATCCGGATGAAAAGGATTTCAACATCGGGGCCAGCTTTAAAATCCATTGTGATCCGCAGGCGGTGCAGATTTCATGGCGCTATCCGTGCAGATCGTGAAACGTGAGCCAGATGTCCGTTTGTAATCAATAAAGGCGCGCAAACTGCGATATAGCGTCGAGAATTTTAATCGCGCGGGACGAGTATGTTTCCGCATGCGAATTACTCCTTCGCCCGACTAGTATTTCCGCGAAATGCAAATTCGATTTTACCCGCACGTTCTACGTTCTATCGCCTTCTTTTGATTTCGTACCTCGCGCGTTAGAATCAGATGCACGCTCGCAGCAACCTGATGCATCTTTTCAAATTCACAACTCGATTAGCATATGTAAAGGATGTAATGAATCTCCCAAAACAGATTAGAACGCAGAAAGATAGCATATAGAGATAGAATCTTTCCGACATGAAGTCGCGTGCATGATAATATGCCAGTTGTTTCACACAAAACCACTGAATTGTACACCCTAAAAGCACGTTTGTGAGGCTAAAAGCTAAAAGCAAATTTGTTTACGTAGGTTACATCAACAAATTATCTTCATTTCTGATAACCTTTACACGTGATTAAGTCAATACACGTGACCTAGGTTTGAACGTGTAATTAGATGCTTTTGCGCTTAATGAGCTAAGAGGCAAACTGCTTTATTATCGCAGTTATTATTAAAGTTAATAAGGTGCAATGGTGTATACTATGATAACAAAGCTGTAGCATTGTTCTTTTTTTCTTTTCGATTATATAACGTGTAATTCCCATGGTTTGGTTGCAGAAACTTAAAAGGTCTTCGTTATAAGATGTTCTCATTTATCTCTTATGTCACCGTATAAGATTATTCAGCTAGCAATATAAAATATTTATTAGATTCCGATAATACGTAATGAATAATTTGTTTGAATGGACAATTCATTGCAGGAGACTCTTTATAACATGCAATTTTCTTAATTCTTGATACTTCGCGTTACAATTTCAGGAAGAAATCGACTTTCAAGCACAATTCGATATCGCGGTCACATCACGAGTGCCGTGGTAATGTCTTTTCGTTCGGAAATCCACACCTGACACGATAGGGTATTTCCGTAAACGTGAAATTGCGTCCGCTCGCTTATCGTTCGTTCACTTGGCTGCGATATTTCCGTCACTTCGACGGGAAACATTGCCATTTCCACGGAAATCATCGGTTAAACTTCTCAACGGGTTCTCATCGCCACGAATAATTGAACCGATTTCGCGATATGTGTCCATCGAATGCGCAATATTATTTCTGCATCGTCGTTACGCGATGACATCTATATACCTGCGCGTCGCGAAAAGCCTCGCGCGATTTTCCAAGACGGTCTATAACTTAAAGTTAACGTAAACTTAATAACCTAAAGTTTGACATGAAACTCGCGAATTTGTGAAACGTTTCAACATTGAATGTGTTGTTCTATCGCGGTTTGGAGTTTGATAAGGTTTTCATAAGCGAAAAGTTCTTGCGCTCCGCTATTCATGCCATTATAAAGAGATGGCTTTATTAATGCCGGGGGATGACGTGCTTCGCAACAAATGAGTTAAAGGAACATCACTTCATAAGATCTTAGATACAATAGAAACGGAAACAATAACTAAATTACATTGGAACAGGAACGAGTTTCATTAAAAAGTTCTCGTTTCGCTCCGTTACCGTTTTCATTTTTATCAGTAAGAAAATATGGGACACAGAATCACCTATGCGAGACGTAAAAGCGGCGAATTGCAGTTACAAAGTACTTAGTTTTCAAGAAAAAAGAACCCAATTTGCTGAAAGTATATATACACCTCGATTTTGCCGTTTATCGAAGAGAACGTCGATGTAAACACTTTCGATGTCGACACTAATCAAAACTAGATTCAGTTTCTACACGAACAGGTTTTAGACTTCAAGATTAATTGTTAATGATAGATCACAACATTATAATCATCCAAGATTTTACATTTTTGCTGTACCTTTTCAGCTTATCTCACTCTCTTTTTCTTCGCCTTGCTGACGATCTGTGAAACCCGCGGAGCACGTCATCGGTGTGCACGTTGCGTCGTATCCCGAAGAAGTGCGCGATCAAAAGTCCGTGATTCGACAAGGATTCGCGACGAGAAATCGCGTTAGCTCCGATATCGGATCCCGCATCCAATCCTCAAAATTGCGCGAAGGCTCGCGTTTCTCGTTTCTTTCTCCTCTTTCGCCCTCCATCGGTTCCCTTATCGTCTCCGGACGAACGTACGCGCGTTACTTCATACAAGTTCGCTCCGCTTTCAGGAGTATTGCATTGCGTGGTATCGGATGGACGTAGGCCGCATAACAACCGTGTGTTTATATCCGCGCCGCGGAAGTTTTCGCTTCTCTTTCGAAGCGCTGCCAGCCGCGAATAATATCCATCTACATATTTAAGCGCCGTGCGTCGCGCAACCACCGCGGCTTTGCACAGAATGCATCAAATTTCAAAAGACGAAAGTTGCATTCTCGCAACGCCGCGTCCAGGTGCCTTTCATCTGGTTGTATTATAATTTGTCGACTTTTTGTTTCCGCCGCATATATTTCCCTCGCGCCAGCGCTCATTTAATACCGTGCCATAAAAGATTCTGTTTTGTTGTCGAAAATTGAACATTCTGTATAATAATTTCTGTATAATACACTTTGACACACAGGAGTTTTGAATGAAAAAAATTAAGTTCAAAAATAGAGATTTGATTTTCAAACTAATTAGAATATTGTGCAAGAAGTACGTACGATTTGTTTAACTCATGTATTTATATTAGCCTGTTCCGTTATGCTTCAATATTCTTTCAAGAAAAAAAAAACGTTATTCAGTGAAAATTTAAATTCAAAATAATAAAAATAAAATATATTACAGTTATATAAAGATATCCAGACGTTTAGTACTGCATTGATAAGATCGCAACACACCTAACAGACTTCGCAGAAGATTCTCGCGGCAATGTAACGCAAAGAGTAATCGGGGATATACCTCTTGCGTTTTCAACAAGCAGAACATATAAATGAAATTTTTTAGCGGAATTATTTCTGGCGGTAGCGGACCCGGTTTATCATTTTTTTTTTCGCGCGTGTTGATTTGCCTCTAGCGGGACGCCGCCGGTATGCAGATTATCGCGAGGCGAAGCCCTGAACTCCGTCATCGTCATATCTCGTTATCGCCTGTTTACACGAACGTTTTCTCCCCGGACGAGGCGAGGCGAGGAGCGGCGCGTGCACACCGACGCCGCGTATACACGGTGCGAAAATTTACGGCATCGAGTTAAATGGAATTAAGGCCGCCACGAGAAGTTGCGGCGAAATTAGAACAGCGAGGCCGCCGCGTTGCGCCGCGCCGCGCGCGCGTTCGGCACTTAATGATGCTCGCTTTTCCCGTTTTCGATTTTCCGTCGCGCCGCGCCGTGCCATGCTCGCACTGAGACGCGCCGTTGCGTCACCGAGATTTTCTTCGCCCGTTCAAAGCCGGATACGGATGACTGATATTTCAAGAATAACGAGAGGCACAGCTATAAGGTCCTCTTTCCGTCAAACGTATTGAATGCGAATCGCGGAGTCAACCGAGCATATCTCACTCAGACACGTTGCGATTGTGAGAATCGCCTTTTGATATTCCTTATACTATTTTTCTGATCTCTCATGTGTTATTATATTCAAGATTTAATACGCAAAATAATTTTTACAACGTGACTGAAAAAAATGGTAGAATGATTTCAAAATAAAATCTATATAATATGCGATTAAAAATTTAGTTAATTACTTATTCGCTATATTGCTTTTTATGTTTTGATTTATAATGGTAAATTTTTGAAGCTTTTCGATTAATTATAACATTTTACTATCTACGTATTTATATGTTTTGAAAAATTTCTTAAAATTCTGTAATTCTCAATTTTTATAACTGTCGATTTTAAATATTTGTTATAATGGATGATGACTTTCTTGCCGATATTTGCCAAAGATTATATCTCTGTTATATTGTATCGTCATATCACATTATCGTACCATCTGTTTTATAAAATCCTGTATTATGCGCCATGGTTATTCCGACGATTACAATAGTGTCGCTAATCAGAACAATCATAATTCGCAACAAACGTAAAACAGGGAAATTAGAACGATTATTACAATTCCTAGCGTTTATATGCGTAAACGACTTATTACAGCAAAACTTTCTAATGTGTGATTTTAAAATGCTACACATGAAATGATTAGATAAGCGTTAAATCTGATAAAATACGTCCGCCCGTTTCAGAGATCATTATCGCAACTCATCCATATTTCAACGCCCATAATCTAATTATTACATCATAACAGTCTAATGATTAACCGAATTATCATTTAGCTGAACTGCGCAAACGCAGTAGTAATTTAATAAAGTTAACGATAATTATAATGACGCTATTCCATAATAACGGTCCCAACTGCTCTCGTCTTTTAATTCTTTTCTGTTATACTTGTTTAGTCTTTTTTACTCGTAGCAACTATCGTAGTAACAATTATATTAAATTTATGATTCTTTAATGAAAAAGAGAAATATTTACCTCTTACAAGAAATTTTTTTAAATATATTGATAAACTAACTTATTATCGAAAGCACTCTCTTTCTTCAAGAAAATAATTCTCAGAATCAGAGTTGATTTTTCATTATAGAATAGATCGTTCACCGCTTCATATTGATATCTTTAATTTTTGTACAGGTACAAAATAATTGAAAGGGTTGTAACAATATCGGTGTGAAAAAGAAGTATTTAAACACAGAACGTTAGACTTTCTTTGTTGTTGTT
Organism: Temnothorax longispinosus; assembly: GCF_030848805.1. NCBI lineage: Eukaryota > Metazoa > Arthropoda > Insecta > Hymenoptera > Formicidae > Temnothorax > Temnothorax longispinosus. Next base: position 26,613,395 of record NC_092358.1, read on the forward strand.
GGTTGAGGAAATTCGGCCCGCAGACATGAAAATAGAAGGGTGCGTGTAGGGTTAAAAGTGCGCAGTATTTCTACGCAGTATTTCTCGAAAGGATTGACGCGCGTCCTCGCACAGGCACGCGGCGCGAGTTCACGCGAGGCATGTCTGAAATATTTCCGAGCGGTCTTAAGAGCCAGGGAACGTCGTTCGACGACGGACAGATTCTGTCTTGATACATCGGAGCCGGTCGGTATTCGAGAAAAAGAGAAATTGTGCTGTGGTCCGGCAATTCGCGCGCGCGAATACGCTGGCGACGCACATTGTTCTGCTCTAATAATTGCGTTCAGAATCAATTTGCCGTGACGAAATAGTTTCGGACGGCTGGACGTGATTTAGAATCGCCCAAATAATTCGTTTAGCGCGTTCAGACTGGCATAAAGAGGAACCATCAGACGAATCATCGTTTTTCGTATATGCTTTTAGGAGTAACAACAGTTTTCTTTCTTTATATACAAATCAAAATTTAATGTACGTTGTTATTGCTTTTTACTTTTTAAAATTAATGTATGGAATTAATTTATAGTACAAGAGGCCTAGAAATGTAGATCAGATAGTTTGCCAAACTGGAGTCACATTTGTGCTCTCTATAATATAACTGGATATTGATAAATTCTAAGGAATACACGAGTTTTGTCAACGACAGATAATCTTTTTCTACGATAAATTTATAGCAAAGCAAGTGTGATTATTTCGCGTTATTCTTTATTCTGGTCCGGATAAGAAACTTGAATTTTCACGAAGAACAAAAATCGTGGCGGAGACTTAGAAGTCTAAAGGTGAATTAGAAATTGTGACACGGCACGCGACAGGAACGCAAAACGGTGGCGGATTAAAAGCGCGGCGAAATCGCGGAAACTTTCCATGTTATGTCCTGGTGAGAATCGCAGTGCTTTTTTTGGGAGGAGGGGTTGAGATAAGTTCGTAGTTCGCGCGCTCCTCTTCTATCCCTGCCGGTCCCCGAAATGTGAGAAGACACCAGCTGTTCGGCTGTGAAATTAACGCGAAATGCACGAAAAGTTTCGTCCTGCTGCCTGCCGAGGATGCCGACGTGGCGGGAGGTCCGTACGTAATTCATAGCAGACAAGATAATTGGGGCACGGCGATTGCACACATACACACAAAACGCTCGCACTCAAGGGAATTCGCGCGAGAACTCGACGCACGTAACATCTATAACCGGTTCGTCTATGTATTTTCCAAGAAATCGCACGCTATGTGTTACTATTTATCCGCGCGATTCATTAACTCGCGTTGCGCTCGTTATGCTTTATTACGTGTTAATTTTCCTTTGAGAAATATATGATGTTGCATTCAAACGTGATTATTTTTGTCCTGTGCGAAGATTAGTAACGCAATCTAAATAATCTAAATAATTTAAATAATCTATTAAAAAAATATTTTTTAATTTTTTATATCGCTTGTTATTTAAACGTATCTATATTATATGTAATTGCACATTTCTAGAAAGTCTTGAAAAAAAAAATGATTTAATAACATTTAAATAAATCGAGTAAACAAGTTTATCATAGAAATGTTATTTCTAGTAATAAGCATTTTTATTGTATTTCGCTTCATACATTAACAATAATTGTTGGAACTTTTAAAGAGTTATTTTGAAAACAATAGATGAAAGAATGTTTTAAATTTATATTTAATTTTGTATAAAAACAGCGCAGCAATTAATGAGTACCAAGAATTTTAGAGAATTTGAATTAGAATACTCAATTATATCTCGAAATTCTGAAGTAGTAGAAATGTGGCCAGGAAAATATGCAATTTCGCAATTGGTTATCACCGAGGTTATCACGATGGGAGATGCAATTAGAGAAATGCCAAATAGAGTAATACGAATATTGGCCTCTTGCGAGTTCTACCGATCATTGCGAGATGTGAAACTTTTTAAGGACTCGCTTATCGGAATTTCGATAACATCCACGGGATGCAAGCACAGGAGGGGACGAATGAGTGTAAACTTGCTTAAGGTTTCTTAACAAATTTCATTCCGGAAGTTTACATTGCTCTTTCGCGCGCGCTCGTAGATTTGAAGTAAATTAAATGTTAACAAATCCTTATAAAGACGAAACAAAGATAGAGATTTTTTCCACTACAGATGTATTCTTCTTTTATATGCGAAAGATTGGAAAAATAACCTTGCTAAAGTAAAAGTGGCTTTCCTAAATTGTCCTAATACGTCGACTCGAGAATATCATAAATTGAGAAGATTACTCTTTCGGTATTAACGTTACTTTTAGCTATTTTTTTCTACCATCAAGCAAAAAATACGTAGAATCGGCCAAACTTCCCTTAACTTTAATCTACGTTGATGAACTCGATACGGGTTTTATTTGCTGAAATTATAATGTAACTTCGCGAACTATTCGTTATTTCGCAAATCGACTGAACTGTCGTTCGAATGATATTGACATACACATAGGGTGCGCGCGCGGTTACGCTATTAGCGTCTATTCCCTTCCCGGTCAATGCTCTAGCTCTAGTCGATCTAGAACGGCGACTAGAGCAAATCGAAGCGGACCACAGAAGCCGGATAGGTCGCTGCTCGATGCCTGGGGAGAAAGTCGATTGGCTGCGTGCCAGCCACGTGCTGATAAAGAGATTACAAACAGGAGCAACGCCTCTGCAACGAAACTTTCTGCGTTCCCGCGTGTTCAGAAACGAACAAGTTGCCCCGGTGATTTCACATTCTGCGCACTCGCGATAATTTTGCATATTTTGCATTTAAATATTTGTTCAAATTCTCTATAGACCTTTACATCATTTAAAACTTTAAATGGAGCGTCGGCGTTTTGTTTATCGTTCAGAGTAGCCTTCAAAACTTAACGTTGGTGCGATGCGACATAATTTTTTGCATAATACCGCCCATGCATAATTGATTTCCTTATAAGGTGATTGCGTTTGAGAAGATGGTGTTTGGTTTCGTCTTGGAATTTAAAAAAGTTACAGGTTAATTTTTATGCAGATGTTTTACATATAAAAGATAATAACTTAATTCTCTCGTATGCAATCGCGATATAAGAACGACAGAAAACAATTTTTTATTAAATATGAAGAATATATAGAGAAAGATAAAGAAAGATATTCTTGTATTATTTTTTTAAGAAGCAGTAACACTGTTCAATTCACAGGACTATTCGTCCCCCTTTTTTGAATAAATAGAAGAGCATTTTATTGTATTGAAGTAAGCAAATGATCGGCAAATGAATATCTCGAATTTTATTATCTTTTATTGTGACATGTATATAAACAATCGAGTAAACAGCGGAGAAAATCAGCCGATGTTTCGCTCTTGTTTTCTCGTTTGACGAAAGGTCAAACTCAATAGGTAGATTCATTTGACAGACGAACACGAGCCGGTGGAAGCGATCCCAATTTTATGTCGAGGACACATAGCATGTTCCAAAGGTGTCTCAAGATCTATTATATATCTAGAATAATATAAGATTGCATCTTCCTTTTATATTTAATAATAATTTCACTCAATACATACATTTCCTTTTCTTACATTTCAAAATTAGGAAATAAAATTTGAAAAAGGAAATAAACTGTCTGTTTTTTGTTAAATTTGGCATTTCTTTAGATATATTGGGTATTGAAATGTGAGAACGAATCCAAATGTTCCATCAGACGTGAAAGCACCTCGCTGTTATTCTTAACGTTGGTCATACCGCACACGGATGCGGTGATCTCGCGTGATCAGCGATATTTTTTCGCGGCGCGACATCCATTGAGCAAAAGCACGTGCTTGGTCGCGCGCCAGTAGGCAGTTATGTTTATAACAACGTATGACAGATTCCCGCGGTATTCTGCCTCGTAACGGCGATACTATGTATAAGCTATAGGACGTACGTGACGACGAAGATCTTGGACGCAGAGCGCGTCGGATATTACGCAGAACCCGTCCCCTCTCGGGAGTATCTCCGTTTGGCCGCCCGCCCAAGCGAATTCTTACCGCTTTCGCGTGGTATTCTTTTTCGGCGGCCGTTCAGCCGCATTTCGCAAGTCATGGACGCGACACCGCGGCGACGAATAATTAACGAGCGATCGTTGGCGATAAATCATTAAGCTCGGCGACGGCGCTCGAATTGTGCGCGTTCGCGAATAACGGTAAACGTGCCTGTGTCCGTTCCGGATAGATGCTTTCCTCTTCGTGTACTACAAAATCTATTGAAAGTAGGTGTTTTTAGTAGGTGTTAGCATCTGCATAAGTGTGTCAGCTCAAGATAAAGCAATCGTGAAATAAATGTAATGTGTAATGCATTAATACGAAGAAAAAAAATGGAATATGTGTCTAATGACAGAAATTCTACTAATTTTAGTCTGAAAGGTATGTTCTTTTTCCTCAATATGTACAATTTGACTAACGAGTTCTATTTTACTGAAGATGGCATATGTTCAAGTCATATTGCACGTTTTTATTTACGCTCAACGTTCCTGCAGTAATTGCTGCCTAGCGATAAGAATAAATATTCATTAAAACCGCCGTATTCATTACGTGTTGATTATTCAGCGAAATGTCGCCGCGAGTTTGAAGAAGACACGAACAATGATATTAATCAGACAGTACACCGCTAATGGCTGGTAATACCAATAACAAACACGACGGTTTTGTAACGACGTCGGACAGAAAAGAATTAAAAGGATCTAACTGGCAATAAGAATTCCATCAACGCATCCTCTCAACAAGGATATAGTAAAAACGATCGTTAATCCCGCCGCGTGTTCTTTTACGACTTCATTACTTAGCGACTGGACGCCGCGCTCCGCGCGAATGTGATACGCCTAGAATGTCTCAGTTTACGCGCAAAACCAAGTGGCAGCCGCCTTATTTGTCACCTTTTGCCATTCAGGCTAATTTCGTAACTGGATCATTAGCGACGCACACACGCAGATTTATGCACAATTGGATGAACTTCATCATGCGTTTTTTTTGTTCATGTTTTTCGTATCGTTTTCTTGCACGCCATATTTGCGCCAGTACTATAACAGATACACTACATCGAAAATTAAACTACACTGTCGAAAAACACAATTTAATAATATTGAAAGGTTATTATGTAAGAATTATTGTATATTTTTTATTTTTTCTATCAATTTTTAATTAAATTTTTTTCAGTTAAAATCTAGAGCGTTAATTACATCGAATGTTTACACAGTCGATATCTTTTGACGTGACTGTTGGACTCGCTCTAACTTTAGAATGTTATTATTCTGATAGACATGCCAGTTATAATTGAAACACAGAATAGGTCAATGCGTACTAAGCACTGATCTTCGATAATCTTGAAAGAATTCTTATTTCTCGTTTCTTGCTTACAACTCAATATTTAATAAACATTTATTAATCTATCAATATAGTGAAAAATAGAAATATATGAGAAAAGGAGAAATATAATTGCATTTACTTCGAAATTGAATTAACCGTTTTCAAGGATTTACAGTACGAGTTCGCAGATTTTTTATTTCTCCGCAAACAAGTTAACTTCGGTTTAAAATTTTTTTTCCTGTTACACTGTGCTGCAGTATATAAGGTGTTTCAGGTGCTTGCAAGGTGTCGGAATTTACTGTTACTAGATAATCTTGTATTGATAATTGGGTTCGCGTGAATACTTGGATTTCACTTGTTTGGCAGTTGCGGAAAATGCGAATGAATTATTTAACCGCGACAAGCGACACGTCACTTTGACGTACAAATGCGCTCCGCTTCATGTTTTATTCACTACGCCCGCTGCGCATTACGCGATATGAAGCGACTAGACGCTTAGGGATTGACATTCGCGCGCGGTTTCACAAGGCGGATTATGTTCGGGAACACAATATGGTGAGCCGTGTCGCGGAACGATTCGTCGCACGGCATGAAAAATAGATGAATTTCGCGTATAATTTCGCCACGAGTCTTTGTACAGACATTTTTCTACTGAATTCCGACATTCAAATCGATGTTTGATGATACTTTAATATCTGGTTCCTAAGAGGATATTAGACCACGATAGTCACCACACCATTTCAATATAACTGCTAGAGAAAAATAATTTTGCCATTTTTTAAGTATAATTTTTTGGATACTAAAAACAAAATTAAAAATCTAGAAAAATATGTGAATAAATAAGATATGAAGAAAAAGTAGTAACAAAACTACATATATATAATAATAAAACTTACATGCACCTAGATCATTAGTTTTACTATAAATTATGTAGTTAAATGTGTGCCTAAACCTCTAACTCTCGAAGGATTGAGAAAAGCGAGTTTTGCTTCCGCGCCCCTTAATTATGCGATTCAGATTGGATCGCAAGAATTTTACCTAAACAACCATACGTCACAGCTCCTAAGGTGTCCCGTTGCACTATTTCCGTCGCTTTGGGTAGCGTCGTAAAAGACATACGCAGGCGTATTAATAGACTGACCGAGCACGACGCATCTACCGTGACGTCGCGCGCACCATCGAAATTTAGCCAAAACCGCACTGTGCAAATTTGTCTTACGCGATTTTCCTACGACGGAAGACGGTAGTAACACGTGTTGCTGCGAGGTGAGCCCGGGAGGGGAAACCGTGCCGCTCGGGAAATCCGCGCACTTTCGACTTGCGAGAGTAGTTACAAGAGAGTTGCATTTTCGAGAGAACTTGCCAACCGCACACGGACTGTGCAGATGGCAAAGTAAATGATGTCTCTCGGATAAAGCCATTAACGGCGTTTCATTAGCGCGGATTTAACGAATTAATCGCGTCTCCGAAGGAAAGTTACTAACGCTGTTGCTCGTTTCTTGTTGCAGAATCACGAATATGGCGGATACGGAGACGAGCCACGTCGAAAAAGGTGAGCTTACGTTTGCATTTGAGCGAATAATTTAGTTGCGCGTGCATCAAACGTGTATCTGTCAAGGACGATGAAGGAATAGGAAATTAAAAATGATAAGAGGCTAAACAATTTCTTTACATGTATCCGTTCATACACGAAATTATATAACAATATTTATGATAATTGAAAATTATGAAATATTAAGAAAAAATACTTTTATTGCTTTGTTTGACTTCATTGAAATGAAGTTTTAATAGTCAATTTAGCGATGACCGTCAGATACTATTTTGTTATTTTGCAAAAAGTTTATTGATATATTATACAGAATACATAATTTTATACATTTTTTTTTACACTGAATTGATATGTGATCGATAACTACCAAGGCTTTCATTAGTGCATCATCTTGAGTTTCTTGATATGTTATCAATCGTGCATCATCATATTTCTTGGACCCATTAACTTTTGCAACACTTTTAATTGGACAATGAGTTGCGCGATCGATGACGCCATTCGATCATAGCTCACTATATTGTATTACAAGTTGCAGTTGCACGCAATTTGCTCGTTCGATCGCTCTCAATAAAGCTATCAATGTTGGTACAATTTCATATACATATATAGTTACAACTTTTAAAAATATTGATATTTCACAAATCGCACTTTGTTCAAGCTATAATATTTTCATTATTTTATATTAGTCATTTTATATTACACGCTTTCTTTAAATTATATTTACTCTTTATTCCCAATGGGAATGTATAAAATGCGGTCTTTCTTCTAGAAATACGTTCTTATTTGTTCGCTATTATATCAATAACACGCCGTTACGAGAACGCTCGAGCGTGGAATTGGATGCCTGATAAGCGCCAAGACGCGCGTTCTATATATCGCGACAGCGAAAATTAATTAAAACGACGCAGCCGGTCGTCACCAAGTTTGACCCTACTGCCGCTGTCCTATAGTCCCAAGTCTAATAATAAGAAGTTAAGTCAAGCATTAATCGTGATTCAATCCAGCAGAGGCAATCCGATAGCGAGCGATATCTACTCCACGAACTCGCGATAACTCCTTGGTAAAGTGAATTCGAACCTGGCGAACCGTTGGTTGAGCGGTCACAGATGCAGATATCAGATATTAGATGTTAGATAAATCAATGAGAGTCGAGGACAGTATAGCAGCGAAACGATATTTATCTGCTCTTATTTGCGAGTCCTACATTTTTAAAATCTACTATCTTTATTTTCGCGACACAGATACATCTCTTTTTATATCGTATTTTAATTTTTGAACTTTAGACTCCAGACTACTTTTCTGTTAGGAGCATTAGTGAGAGAGACGTCGAAACACTAAATTGCAGACGCACTTCTATCCAGTTCGAGATATCCTATATGAATAATAGCCGTATCGCAAACACGAGAGCTCGATACAAATAAAAGCTTCGGATAACAATGATCGTCAAGTGGTAATTCAATTTGTATTGTATTGATTCTCGCAGTTGAATATTCCGTGCTATTAGCTGATGCAATGGCCTTCTTATTATTTTGCTCGTGGAAAAATTATATAGCGATTGATTTTTGCGTTGGATGCTAGTCACGAAGAAGAGATGTATACGCCAATATCAACTGTGAAAAATATATCGCGCGGCGTCCATCATCGGTTGGTTGCTTCGCTATAACGCTACACAACACGTGGGCATGTCAAATCTCGGTTGGAGATTACTTCGTTTCGCTTTTCCCTCAACCGAGATGCGAGATACCTATCTTTTCCTATTGCTGACGTCATAATCCTTTATCGCCGTGTGATGCACGCGTGCAATCCACGTTCTCTATGGAGCAAAAATATTTTTTGAATTATGGAGAGAATTTCTTATAAAATACTTCTATTTATGTGTGTGTATATATGCATATGGATATATTTTATACGAAATCCTCCACAATTCAAAAAATATTTTTGGCCTGTATACATGTATGTAACGTGTGCTGTATCAAATAAAATAGTTTGCTAATACTGAAAAAAAAATTTGACAGAAGTAATAACAAACATTTTAATCTCGCGGATATGACATAGAAATAGTTGTAGATGTTATTGATATATGTTTGCGCATAATCTATAGAACTAATTTTTTTTTAATCCGTGAAAACGAAGCCGAGATAATATTCCTGGTTTCAACGGATGCAATCAATGCGATTTTACACTACGTCAGCAAGACGTCCGTGGTGCAGTCAACGAAGAATGAATTATTATTGGCGAACTAGTTTTTGTGAACTCGGCGATAATCCAGGCCTCGTTTTCGAACGGGCTTCCGTAATTGAATTTTCAAATAATTGGAGCGTCTTTTAACGAGGACAAATGATAGAAATTCACGATTTTATCAGTCGCCGCGCACTTATGCCGTAGAATGAACTTTAATAAAGTTCTCTGTGCGTTCGCTGGAATAATACGTATCAATTAATCTGTTTCAGAGAAGACAATAATAAACCGAACCACGTCCTCCTCTTCACAATTATCAATCCAGTTTACCCCATCACTGTGGTAAGTCCTTCACCAATTTATTAACGCTAATGCGGTCAAGCCTTTCTCTTTTTTTTTTGTTTGTTTTATTATGCGTTCAGAAAATATATTATAAAGAAATGCAAATCACATAATTCTTCTATCTTATGTCTTTAAAGTTATTGTACAAAAAAACAATATCATTCATAAATTATTTCTTATTCGAGGATTAAACGTTTTAGTTTTTAAAAGGTAACACGACAAAGCTGTAGCACTCATAATATATGTCGGCAATGCATGACAATTGTTATATGTGCGGTGCATTTCTTGTGCTTTTTTTTCTACATATATTAACTCGGTGCGGAGTAGTCGAGACGGAAAAGTGGCGCAATTCTGCGACGCGGACTATAACGGGAATTGAAAATATTGAAGCCAAAGCCACAGAGAACAAAAGTTGGCAGCACGTCAGCCTCGTAGATTTCACAGGCCGTCGCACTGCATTTTATTTCTGTTTTGCGCCAATAATAGATGAGCTTTGAGCTCTCCCGCCGTTTCTCTCCGCCGCCCGCGCCGGCGGTCGGGTCGATGTCATTCGACATTGTTTGCGCCGCTTCTGTTCGAGCGTGCTCACATAGCTATCCGGTCACACAAAGCTCGTTTTCTTGCGCCTCTCCCGCCATCGAACCACTAATTAAAGAGCCGAGTGTGAAGGCTTCTTGCTCGTGCGATAACCGAAACTGCTAACAATACTGCGCTACTATCGAAGTGTCCGCCGCATTGCAGTGCGAACACAGCGATAGTCCTTGCTTTATGTTGCGAAACCGCGTCTCTTGATTCTATCATCACCAAACATCTAGAATTTTGTTTCTGTTGTTAGTAACAAAAAATTATCAAAACAAATTATACACTTATTATTTTACTATAAATATAAAAGAAGAAAGAAAGATTATATATATAATCCAATAATCTTTTCACAGTCGCATAATAAATGTCGTTAGTCGTGTAAACTGCGACGAGTAAAAAGCTAATGCCGGAAACTGTACAAGATACAAAGCATGTACCATTAATATTTATTATAGACAAGGCTGTAGCATTGTTTGTGGGCAGTATATATTGTATAATGGGCAATTTATCTTTATATGCGGCAAGAATGAGCTAGAATTTTGCTATGTGTACAAGCACCCGTTAATTTTGAGCGGGCTGAAACGTGACTTCATATTCCATTAACGGCTCATCTTCTTAATTTAATTAAAAGCTCATATAGCTAGAGCTTCCTCGAAGGTTTAAACTCTCGAGCACACTCTTAGATCTTTCTTCGTCCTCGTTTTCTTTCTCTCCCTTTGTCTGTTTTTCACTAACGCAATTATTCGCCTAACATTCTACCTCGTCTTGACGTTTACAAATGAATTGTCATATCTGATATCCATTAAAATAAATTAATCGGTGCATTTGCCTCTCTGTGTCTCGCGAATTATTTTTTTATTTTCTTTTTTTGTGCGAGTTTCTGTATATTTAATCAGCAAATGCGTTGATCGATATTTCATTTTACTTGAAAACATATTGCTGATTCGATTTCCGGCTTTTTCATCCGCTAGACAAACATTTATCCAGCGAGAACGCTTCGTACATATATGTATTTTACTGTGAATAGGATCTGTGAGCGCTAATTGAAAAACCGTTATTTTGTATATAAATAGTAGTAAATTTAAGAAATTTTTAGTTTGGTGTGCAATCAAAGTCTTCCTGGTCGTATATATCAACATAACGATGACAGTTGCAGCTGGAAGTAGTCGATGTAAATCTCGGTTATATACTGGGACTGCCAATATTTCCTCGACACATGGTTGGCGTTATAAGCGAGTTCGCTTTTATGAGGTGCAAGGCAAATTGAACTAAATATCGTGTTTATTGCGGAACTTCCCGAATAGAGCTTCCGATCTCGACGTATACGATCGCCAAGAGATCTATATTTGTCAATGTGACGTTTATTAATTCGTTATTGAATTATGTCATTCTGTCGGCTTATCTTGCACAAGTGACGAACATGAAACCTAGGAGAGCCAAAAAAACTTTTTAATTTTCATTTTTAATTCTTAGAATTTATTTAGTTTACAAAAATGATAGGAACTGAAACATGAAGTGAAAAAATGCCATATAAAATCAATTATGCATAGATGAAATCTTTCAGTAGGGCAAACCGTACTTTGTTTTTACTATTATTCATTCAGTAAGCGTTAAAGTTAAATAATTCTGTAAGTGTTTGTAAACTATTCGTAACGAGAGCTCTTTTCATTGTGACCAGGTTACACTTGTTGGTATAATCTTGCTCCATTCAGATATCGTCTGAGACCGTAAGACGAAACCGAAGTGTCTCCCTCGGCATCGCGACTGTCGCAACTTGCATCAATCATAGAGATGTTGACGTTAATTCGAGTTATTGCGATACAATATTGTGCGAGTGTGTCGCTACACCATACGGTTGCCAATATTTTGCGCCTGAAGTGACGACGATGGCGTCGGGACGCGCGAAACGATGCACCTCGTGTCTACTTTATCGCGATGCACGTATGTCACGAACAGATAAACGTCAAACGCGGCTAACGACGTGTTCTGTGAATCGCATTGTAACGAATGAAACGAGTATGCGAGAGGATTCGAAATAACTTTTTCTTTTCTCAAGATTTCTTTTTTAGACTATCGTATTAAGATAGAGTTGATTTTTCTATGACTTTGTCTTTTAACGACAATTTATATATTTGATCCATTCAGAGTTAAGGTTGAAACTTTTCTAAAACCTAACATGCGGCACAATGTATTTCAACGTACTTTTAACGACATACAAAACCAAACGTTCTTGTTCTTTGTTGAGCTGAAACTTTCCGAGAACATTGTAATACTTATCATATTTTCGTTAATTCTTTATTCTTTTTACGCAAAAAAGCGAGAGTATCCATTTTAGATACGCATATAATTAGAACGCAGAGAATTTTCTCACAACAGCACATGTTATAATTATGGGTATGTCTAAATGCGCCACTGCAACATAAATAAAACTCGATAAATAACTTGATAAATTAACTCTATATTACATCGTGGCGCGATGAGAACGGCCAGTGGATTTCGATATGTCTCATCGAATCGTGCAGACGAGTTGGGCGTGACATTGACCTTACAAAATACAAAAGCTTTTGTGCTGGTCCGGGATACACGTGTTCAGGTATAAATTCGAGCGTTTCGGGGAGCGCCTTTAAATAGCTACCGCCGCAAGAGCATACGATTTGCGTTGAAATTCAGAATGGCAGTGACTATGCAGATAAACGTCTGGATTGATTTGTCTCGATTTATTATAATAGTTCTGTTGAGCGTATGAATTTAATGATCGCATACGCGATTTAGGCATTTAAAAAAATGCGGAGGATATACATCTCTCTACCGACGGATAAATATTTAATTAAATTAACATAAATTTCTTTACAATGTTTTTGATAGACGTGAAAACTTACATTTAAGATATTAGACAAATAATTGCGAAGTTTATCCGAATGTGATTTATTATGTACGTTAAATAATTTTTTAGGGATATCGATAGAAGATAATGATGAATATATCATGAGAAATAAAATAATCTAATTCATTAAAAATATTATGTAAACATATTGGATTAAATATTCTTTTTACTAAATATTATAAATTTAACATGGTTAATAACGAATTTCTCAAATAAAATAATGGACGTAGATTAATGGGGATGTTTAAATAAATTAGTTATATTGCATTAAAAAAAAGTTCCACGAACGTTATTTTCTGTCTGATATTAAATTGTAACAAATAAATTGCAGGATCATTAAATTTATATCTAACGCAACTATGCTCAATCTATGTTGTCCATCTTGAGTGGTATGTGGTGTTAGCACGTGTTTGTATAGCTATAATGTGTTCAGCAACTTATGTTACATAGAATGTAGAAATAAATTCTCACGCTTTGACTTTGGCAATAACATACATGATGATGTGCGACAGTCTGCTGGATTTAGATTAATGAAGTAGTTATTTCAAGACTCTCGATTCCGATCCTACACGGAATTCGTAACATGGTCTCGACATATGTTTCTGTCTAGCAACCTGGTAAAGTTGACTGTAGATATAAAAATTAGTTTTGCAGCGTATTATATCTCTTTAACGAATTAATAATGCAATCTGGTTAACAGGTAATGTAATAAAACAACATGAATGGGTAACGTAGTAAAATAATATGAATTAATGAGAAAATTTTAGCAGAAATCTGAGTATTCGACATTGATTCGAAGGTGATAATTGCAATAATCACAGTATTGTTTAGCCGCGATGTGAAATAATGCATTTTATCGTTTTAATTACATATTTTCGAACAAATTGAGATAAATTGTTCTGTAGCGCGATATAATATTTAATTACTCGGAAAACATACGACGACGGTGCAGTTTATATTAATTCGTATTTTATTGTTATCAGCTTCGTTTATTTTCGGTGCTGAAAAGTAGTCGATGGTGAAGCGTACGTATCCCATAAAAAGTGTTGCATGCCATGCTGGGGAACAATAAAATTGTCTATTATAGTGACGAAGTGTGCTATAAACCAACGTTGCCCAAATCTTTCTCGACACGCGAAAAACATGACATTTTTATAGCGAACTATTGAAGCTTCAAAAACCCATTCCGCTTTTGGAGAAAGAGCATGTGCTCTCGCTAAAAAAGGTAAATGAAACTGGGCCATTGCTACTAAAAATAATTGCAAAAACCTAGTTTCATTGATCCTAACATTTTTTATAAATGAAAGAATATTTGAAGAGGATTGTTGAATTGGAAATTGATAAGTTTTGCATATTACTAATTTATAATTTGTATAAAAACAGGATATATAAATATTTGTTTATACGAAGTTTCGATTCGAAATCACGTCTCATAATTTATAGATTTAAATTTTATTCAACACGATAACTTAAAGGTAGATCAAGTTAACTTCGGGGTCGACTAAAAATAATCTCCCGCCGGGGTTCCTTGTAAGCAGAAACTTTTCGGCATCCTGTCTTTGCTTTAAGGCAACTTTGGGTCATACTTTTAGTCTAAATAAGTTTAGCCCGACAGTCGGGGAAAATATTTCGTCGAGTTGTCGCGAGTATGCGCGATGTTCGTGAGCTTCACGCGTAAATTTGCATTTTATCATCATATAGTTGCTCCATGGTTGCACTCGCGACCGGGTAATTTTCGGTAGGCAAACTTGGCGATGGCGGACACGTCCTCCCGAGATGGAGTCTTTCCTCCCTCGAAACGACACGTGGAATTATATTCCCACATGGAGTGACAGTGCAAAGTTTCGCATACCGGTTTCGGGGCGCAAGGCGCAACACGCACATGAACGTCTAACGCATTTAATGTTTGCGACCTACTTTCCTTGTCTCCGGAGAGAAAGCTCGCCTAGATCACCATCTCTCCCGCATGTTCGCTGCTAATTCAAAACTGACTTACATCTGAAATTTCCTAGGGACGGATACGGAAGCGAGTAGTCCTCACTAGAATCTTGATCATCTTTTTTCTTAGGGGTACGCACGTCTGACGCAAACTTTCCTTCCTTTAATGACGAATTAGCCGAGTTTCGGAGAACGTTAGCGACAGAGTATTGTCGGAGGAAGAATAGAAATTTGCGACAATGCTCGGCGTCGACAGTTGTTCGCGTCTTGGCGAAATTGGAAGATTTAATTAATCTACTATCCACTTTGTGCTGAATTTTTACATTTAATTCAAAAGGAATGATTGGAATGAAAGTAATATGACGTTAACACATTAAGAATAAATAAATTGTGAATTTTATCTTCGATTTTAATAAACCAAATAAATGAAATTTAATTACTGCGGAAAGTGAGTCGTAGGCTAATAATTATATAGCTATAATATTATAACAATCATAAAATACTATGTGATAATATGTGAAAAAGCACTCATTCTTATCTCGTTCGAGTGTCGGTATTAGGTGAATGATCTCTCGTCGATCTATGATTCTGCGCAATGGCATTCTGTACGCCGCAAAAACAAACGCCAAGACCGCGCGCCAACCGCCAACCGGCTAGTCAATCCGAGATATTTGACCTTTTATAAAATAATTTTAATATTCCTTGCATTACAAATCAAGTTTCGATACATGCATGGGCTATCGTTGTGTATAATGTTTAACGTTTACTTCAAGAATAATGTTTTTTTTTTTAATTGAAAGAGTACTCGAGTTTTTATCATTTAGTTTCTGTCTTAACAATTTTTTTACTCCAAGCGTTTATTTTGATCTTGCGTGCATTTCATTTGACTGACGTCTGTAGAAATTTAGTAACTGTATATACGGTGTTGAAAAATTTATATGAATGATAGGTTGTTGGAGCGAATCGAGGATCCGAGATCCGACTCGCTCGGCCGTTAATGCAACATTTTTCCGTCTGAATAGAGACACTGTTGCACGCGCATAAAGCGGGTTTATTCTCGCTGTCATTATTTCAAGATGCTCGTCCGTCTTATAGTCCTCGCACGATTAATCGCGATATTTTGAGCGACGCATCTACCGTAGCGCAATGTGTCTCAAAATGATTACATTCTACTATCGAAAATAAACTTGCGTGACATGTCGACGCGCGCACGTGTCACAATAATCCAGCGCGTTTTTTTGAAAAGTATTTCTACGCGATGTGTTTATAAACGGATCTGTGAATGTCGCCGGTACGTTCTGAGGAATGATTCATCTCGTCGATCCATCTTTCGCGATGCCGCGAAAAAAAGTAGCATGTTTTTTTTTGTCCTCTCCTTTCTCACGACATGCGGTTTTCCATGTAATTAATTTATAACGTTCGACGAAGATATTTCGATTTACTCGAAATTGTATGATTAGAATTAATAAGGCACATTATTTTTCAATAAATAAATGCATAGGCATTCTTAGACGAATTTAATTTGTCGATTTCTAATAGGTAAAAGATAAACGTAATAGAATACGTAAATTGGCATTTAAGTAATTGGCAGTTATTAATTATCTGTCTGGATGCTTGATCACGCCGCTAAAGCAATATATAGATTTCACGTTGCGCGATTTAAATAGAAATTTGATCGCGAGATCCAATTTCTGGGGGAGAGGGCAAGTAACATTATCGCCCGGTTTCTGTAACTGTGTTAAACAACGGCCACCGAACGTGATGCGTATGCGGCATAGTTATGCTATCGTTATCGAATCATTACCTGCGTTTAACCGCACGTTTTCATTTTGCCAGTTAACGTTTGCACTGTATTGTGTTTCCAAATTGATAGGTCGAGTCACGAACGTTCGGGCATTCTTATCGAATTATCGGGGAAACGTAAAAGCTGAACAGTTAAATAGAATTCGCATTGCTTTAGTTTCATTTTGTATAGAACTTTGTAAAGTTATTATTTTTTTACAGAGAGAATGTTATTGGATATGTTTTTTTATTTGTTCTATTTTAATTAACTTTTCTCTCGCACATTCTCTTATATTTTTATCCGAAAAACAATTCTTTATATTTTCTGCTTTATTTTATGAATCTATATTGCATATTAAATGGTATATATTTTTGATAGTATATACAAAATACTATATTCTAGATTTAATTTTAGGAAGTCGTAAATATAGTCCCGATTTAATTTGAAAATTTAATTAACGCCCTGAAAGGATATGCGGCTATTATATAGCAAGGGTTTCTCGACATGTAATAAATATAACATACCAAGATCTTAACTTCTGTCGTAATCCAAGATGAGTCATTCTAGTTGTGTCGCAGGCTTGCTTAGACACCCTGTATTGTGTCCACATGATACAACAATAGTCATTTCAGAGGATTGCTCCTATTGTTCCACGAACTTCTATAATAGCTCTTATCTTAAATGATTAAGTGTTAATGTACGCAAAATGTATAATTCTCTAACGCAGGCAAAGATATTTTTTTTGCGCTTTTTTTTTAGAACGTATAATATTAATGTAAATTAGGGACAGTCTTTTAAGAAAAACTTTTCCCGAATAAATAATTTCCTTTCAAGAACCTTCTTCAATTTCTCCGCTTCTAATTTAAATATTTTAACCACATTCTTTGTACGTGCTTATTCTTCTTATCGTATCGCTTAATGGTTCTTACATTTTCGACTATATGTGGCTTTGTCATGAGAAAGCTTTAACGCTTCACGAGCCACATTAACGTTATGTCTTTTACTATTGACTTTACTTCACTTATTTTTCTTCACGCATTTTCCGACTCTCGCTACGATAACGTTACTGTACGCCGTTAAAAAATAAACCGTCGACAGTGAGCACATAAAACGCGAAAAATCGATGAAGAGAGAGTACGGTATCGACGGTATCGAGCCGTGAGAGAAAGAGAGAGCATCTTAAAAGTCGGTGTCGTATTCTCGGGTCAGTTTTCCAACAGTTTGAAAGTGTTCGAGAAGAGCAAAAGGAAAAACGTCACGAATGTTAGGGCTCTAAGCTCTAACGTTTTCACATTTTCTCGCTTTCTTGTCCAACTCATTTTTCTACAAACAACTTTTCGAAGTATTTCAATTTTCGACGTGAGTTGCATTTCTGCATGAGATGCCAATGTACGAAAATATAATAACTATCGTGTAGCTGTCATATGAATTGCGTTATATCTTCGTGACAATACTTGAATTTTCAAGTATTCTTTTCTAAGATAAACTACATGCTTTTCTAAAATAGTAATTTTTAATAATTTGGAGTAAAATTATAATTCTGTAAATAAACGTATACGAAATAAATAAATGTAAGACAATAAGCTCCAGTATTACTGTAATTATAACGTATCGTTGTAGAAAATCTGAAACATATTTTAGGTAACGTGATATAAATTATATTATGCGCTTCAAATACAAAGATATTCGTTCGCGATAAATCATCGGGAGAACACTTGCTCCGGTGCGGGCGCGGGTGAGAAAATCACGATGCTTTTCGCATAGCACATTCAAATGTACGGTCGTGCCATAAATCAATCGCAGCCGGCGGGAATATATATCATCGGTTAATTCTGATCCAGCGCGCTTCGATCGAATTTCGTAACTGATTGTTCTGATTGGCAGTATCGAGCTGCTTTTCTACGATTTTCCATTTGCGATTTCGTAATCCCATCACGCATGCAATTTCTAAAGTGGATAATTTCTGAAACCGTCGAGTGACGTTTGATACGTACAAAACCTGATGTTGTCAAATCTTATGCTTTTCGCGCTTGCAATATCGACATTGCGAATATTGAAAATAAAAAATATATAATAGCGCTTTTTTTTCTTTACTTATATATAAAATTACAGAACAATTTTTCTAATGTTAATTAGGTATATTATTACATTTTTGTATGATTCCACTTTTCATTTATATAAATTTATATGTAAAACGTATCGATCTACACGAAAAACATTTGAAATATATCTCTCCCTTTCGATGGTTGCTAACGCCGACCAATTTTCCATGCAGTTTTGGATACTTATCCGGCAATACCGTTTAACAACGCATCATGTCAAAGTTTCGCCGCATTTCGGACGGGGTAATCCATTGTCGGACGGAGCAGGTAATCCATTGTTGACTAAGTCGAGTGGATTCGGATCTCTTTCTCCGGATCGATCACTTTTTTTTCCCTAAAGAGAGACAGAGAAGGTCGGCGTACTCGTCGTTTTAACCACTCTCACGGAGTGGCCGCGATGGGGTGTGGTTCGAGTAGAGTAGGCGAAAGTGGTAGGCCGTGTTTGAATCCATCAAAGCTTGCTCTTTTTCCAGCTCCAGTCGATAATCGATAGAAACCCTAGCCCTTCCCCTCGTTCACCCGCTCTCTCCTCCTCCTTTCACGCCCGGTGTCTTTCGTCGTCGGTGCCCGGAGGCGTCTATCCAACCAGCAGCCTTTCTTCCTCGCGAACATCCTGTAAGATTCGTCATAAATTCAGGAGTGCTACCACCCACTATCTCGCTGCACCACTGCATGATATATCGCGATAACTTTTATTTACGACGCGACGCCCCATCTCTTCGCTCTCTCCGAGAGGAGAATTGCGAGTCATGCTGAAAAACCCACGGTTCTCTCGCGATGCTCATCGCGTTGGTCACTGGTGTTTTTTCCGTCCTCAATTCACGACGATAAAACTTGTGCATGATATATTCCCAAAAGCTTCTCTTAATTGCTCCAGTAGTTAACTTGTCGTAAAACTAAAGATGCGCTTCATCGCCCCAGCTAATTTACTACAAATTATGTATACAATTTATACAAAATGGTTATTTTATACATATAATTTGTAATACAAACAAGAACGACATCTTCGATGAATTCCTCATGAAAAATACTTATTTCTTAATTTATTAAAAGTAACTGATTCTCTTATTAGATTATATTACATTGTGATATATACAAAGAGAGAAAATTTAATAAAAGAAAAGCCGCACAATTAGTGTGAAACAGTAATACGTGAAATTGGTTTTTCAGGATATCACTGGCAAATGAATATTCCATCAGCTTAGTTAAATATTATTCTTTTAAATGCTGAACTCGTAGAATTACATTACCTTGTGATGTGTTTAAATTTCCACGCGTTGTATAGCTTTTGTATATTTGATGGGTGTCCCGCGTTTTTGTCGCAGCAAGTCAACGCTGTAAATTTTTTCCCACCCGGAAATGGACAATTGTAAAGTATATCAAGGATTCAACTATGCACGGGGGCATTTTCCGGAATGGAATTGGTATACGTCAAAACTCAATTTTGAAAGATCGTGGTGCAGAATCTAAAATTCTGGCACACTCGTGTGAAATATTTTCAAACGTGTCAGCTGGGAAGGGTATATTTTGCGCTTTCTGTAAAGTAAACATATTGCAGAATCTGTGAAGGCGGAATGTCTGCTCTGTAGGGCGAAATATTTTTGCCACGGTATGCGTTCCAGGATTTTATTGTATCTTATTGTATATTTTTAAAAGGAATTGATTGATACGTGTCAATAGATGTTAAATTCATATTTAACTAATGTAAAAATTGATTTTTTTTACACGAAACCATTCAATTTTGCGAAATAGAATAATATGAAATATTTTATTTCCACTTTTGCTATTTTGATAAAGATTAGACAAATATTTTTATTACGACTTTTTAGTATCATTCGTTGGAATAACAGTAACATTCAAATTTATTTTCTATTTTCCGTTTACTAGCTCTAATCCATATCGCGCGCAAATATTTGCAACGTTATTCTGCGTCGGTGCAAACTTGCAGTGGAATCAGCCGTGAATTTTTCGCGGCTCTCTCGCCGGTGAGTCCGTCTTTACGAAATATTGATTTTTTTTCGCGTATTCCCCGCCGCCGGGGGTCCGGTGACATAATGGCGGATTGCCGAGTGCACGGCTGGATGACGGTTCGAATACCGGCGGAAGATGCATAACTGTTTGAAATTTAAGTGCCGTTGGTGTTGTGACAGGTCCAACCAGCCGGTACTCATGTATCACGTGTCTTCGTGTCGCTATGTCAGGTATATTATCGGGCGGATTACGGATTCGTGTGTGCGTGTTTGCACACACGCGCGCGCGCACGTCGCTGCTGAATTCGAAATGCGGTGGATTATATCGCGGTACTGGCGCGACGTGCAACGATTTCGAACAGTTGAGACCGCTTATTCACGAAAGTCGATCAATGCTGTAATCTCGATCGGAAAACTATTTATCTATAAAACGAACCTTAAATAAATGACAAGTCGCTATTGATCGCGTCATTTGTGAACGCACGGTGCATTCTAAAAAAATTTCGTACGATTGGAAAGTCAAACTGAAAGGTAGAAGAGACAATATTTGCGTTTAATCCGGTAAAATAAATTGCACACAGGATTTCGCGTTGATGAATTTTACTTTCTTTTTTTAGTCGGTTTAGAAATAAATTGATCTGAAAAGCATGAAAAATTGGCCGGTTTAATTACAACGCTAATTAATTTCGCTATAGAGCACGTGTCGTTATCGACACCAACAGGCGATTGTTAATTAACGCTAATAAAATTCCTTTGGACGCAGCTTTTTTTCATCGCTATACATCGCGCGCGCTTCTAATTGCGTCATTAATCGTCCGCTGACTGCGCGCCGTAATTATTATTGCCGCTATTATCTTCCGATACGTTATATTAATTTCGGCACGTATACATACGCGCGCGCGTTGCGCGTTATTCGCGTTACTGGAATAATATTGTCAAACTACGGTAATAAGGTCCGGCCGGGCGAGAGAGGCTTTTTCCGGCGGTCATGCTTCCAGCGAACTTTCCAACCTGTCATTACACGTTTGTCGCGTGGGCGGTTATTATTATCCGCCGATTATTATGCATATGCAATGTAGCCGCATTGCAGCGGATTGCAAGATCCGCGCGTGTTGCGTGGACGCGCTGCATTGTATCCGTAATTGCGTCACGCGCGCAATGTATCTCGCAAATTGGAAAATATGAGAAAGCGACAACGGAAAGGTCACACAGTTGCATTCCTCAAGTAGATTTTTATAAAAAATATACGTATTACGCGGAAATTATTCGCGTAGCGGATATTTTGCACGAGAGATATAGAGTTTTATTATATACTTATTTCCTTTATACTCGCCGAATATATGAGATGTAGGTAATAACTTTTTCTTGCGAAATTTATTTGAGGTTCAAATTTTTATATTGGAAAATCAATGATGGTAACACATTATTAGATTATTTTTTTAACTTTTACCAGAAATTTTATCTCACAGGAATCCCGCAGGAAACATGTTTTACCCAAAAAAATTGACTATGTCTTTCGCGAGTAAATATAAATCTAGTCTTTCACGATATAATTATTATGTAACAAGAATGGAAAAGCAACGACGTACCATAATAGCAAATTAATTACTGAATGAAGTATTAAAATAATTAATGAATAAAATAATATTACGATAATAAAACGAGGATAAATTTATCTCGAGCTCTCGATTAAAGATATAATAGGTGCGACGAATAGCGTTTCATATTTATTGGCTACTGGCAGTACGCGTCGGCAATGCTAACAGTTGGTTACTGCCGTGCCGATCTATATATAAAACATGCGAGAGCAAGCGCGTGAACGAACGTGGACGCGGCACTAAATACGTACGTGAGAGCACGTGGTTCCGCATTCTGTGTCGCGAGCGAAATAGCCCGCCACGTCTCATTCCGCGCTAAATCTCAATTAAAAACAGATTTGAATTTGTGACTCTGTAGATTTATATATCTCGGTAGACTAGACGACTAGACTAATCTTTACACGGCGTGATATTCATCAAATCCATTCTCTAAATTTCGTATTACGTGTGCATGCACTAATCCTTGGCAATTAACCTTTCGGCGCTCTTTCGACAATCTTACTTATTTCCTGAGTGTGTTCTCTATCAAATGTCTATCCAGTGAAAAGGAAAATTGGAAAAGACAATAACATTCCTGTATAGGGGGAGTCCGGGAGACTTGACCATAGAGGAGAGTTGAATCACTTCAAATATCTCGTTCAAATTTTGAACAAAGAGCTCAATCCGAGCACGTGACAATATGACGCTTGGTAGTGCGTTTCGACTGTGATTGAGACAAACGTGTTTTAACGTGCTCGGATTGAGCTCTTGGTTCAAAATTTGAACGAGATATTTGAAGTGGTTTAACTCTCTTCTATGGTCAAGTCTCCCGGACTCCTCCTATATTAAAACCTATTCGATAGTAATCGAATTAAAACCAAGCTTCTAAATATTTTGTACTTATCCTATTTTATTAAATTTATCATCCAAATAATTTTCACTAATTTAATCTTTAAAAAAATTCTGTTTAATCTTTAAGTCACAAAATATACGAATCTTTAATCTCTAAAAGATCAATCGCATATAGTCGAGCGTATAACTTTACTTTTATTTGGAGTGGAGAAATCTGATTTTATTCTCGTGTTCTAATATCTTTTCTCATTAGTTCTCCGGTCACATTTACGAATTTTTTTTTACTAATGGCGATGTATTATCCAACGTCCAGGACAGTAAGCGCGTTGTATATTATGTAAGGGAATTTATTTGTTATCGCAGTGAACGGAATATCAACTGTGCTTTGAATTTGAACGATTAATCACAACCGCCTGACTCCGCATACCTATATCAGCTGCTTTTCGCGATATCGATCCGCGACAAATGCAGATTGATCGCGTAGGTGGTGCGCGCCGTTTCGCTTTCGGACTTTTAAAGGATCGCGCGGACTAACATTTCCAGTATCGAATTAGACATAATGCGAAACCGATTTTGCCGCAATTAAAGGAGACCTTCTGAAAAGACGCACAAATATCGAATTTCAGAAATGTCACATTTCAGAAAATATCAAAATTAATGTAGCTAAAAATAATTATTTTTGTAATAATATATAATTACATTTAGTTTATGATTATAACACAAGTTTTTTATATAATAGTTTTTATAATATTAATTATTAATTTAATCTCGCTATTTTTAAGTTGCAATAACATTTCTATATTAGAGAGAGGAAGAGAAAATACCATAATTTATGATGCTGGCAATTTCCGGGATTTTCCGTTAATTATGCTCGCAGTAAATACAGCCATTCCCGCACCCCCTATCCCACATTTCGCGTCGATGTATGCAAATCTAAGCAGCGAACTGTATTTAGAAATCGTGATAAACGAGCGGGATAGGTTTTTACGGTGTGAAAGGCTAGGTCATATATAGTCTATCTATGTTTCTGCAGAAGAAAAATCTCGATACGATGGTCACATTTTACTGTCATGTAAAAGGAAGAAAATGTGCTTCGCGGGATAAAACTTATAACTTTTTATGCGATGACAATAATTCTCCATTTCCACTTTTACTAACGATATTCGCATCATACATCATTATTGTAGACGTATAAAACGACTGACATTTATTTGTGATTGAGTTATAGTCGAGTTTAGGCTATTATTTTTTGACAAATATATGTATATCGGAACTTTTCCCTTGACTCTTTATACGATAACAATTTCTAAGTTTTCTCCATCGTCAATGGAGTCATCAACGGATGAAAGTATCCCTATTCCGGCTTTATGACGAAATAACACGGCGCGAGTAATGTTGGTAAAGGTCGAGTTTATTAGACATCTTCTGATATACCGTCTTGAGTCGGGAACAAGAGAAAACTGTAACTATATGTTCAAAAACATGTCCCGTTATCTTGCGGCGGGCACGTGTGTGAGCCATGATCATATCTTGAATATTTTATACTCCCGGTGCGAATTACCGCGGTGATTTACAGCGTACTAAATAAGTAGAAAGTATCTTTCGCTTAGCGTCACGAACTCTTGCGACCGACAAACAAAAGAATTATGCATAAAGAATAATCGGATATTGACGAGTTTGTTTCACGAGTTTTTCTGAACTTTATCTTTGATAAATTTTGTGGTTAGATCTATCTGTAGATAAGATATATATATGTACGTTATTACGTTTTACCGTGCGTAACGGTACCGGTAATTTGCTTCAATCTCATAAATAGGATTTTTCATATAAAAGTTTAGGGAGCGTATAGAAGGATTTCTTTTTCACACGTATATGATTTTGCTTGCAACATACTGTTCAGTTTCGAGGCAATACGCACGGTGCGAAAAACGTCCGCCAAACGGCTCCCTTCGTAGATATTTGAAGCGCATTTTTCAAATTTCATCGTGCACGTATACCAGTCGCGAAATCATCTGAATGTTTCAAGAAATTTGCCTGGCAAATGTACTACGGATAAAAGCCACGGTTTGTGGTCCTGTATTTTTCATTCAATGGGATTTCCATTTCGGGTAAAAGTCAGAGATCGCATACGCGAATGGTAAGTTTTCGCCGATTAACAGCACTGGGTTTTTGATATTTGTGCTCACGCTCGAAATATCCGATAATCGAATATTGGAAACTAATAAAGTATACCAAGAAATATTGCCGAGGGACGTGATTGAAATGTTTTGCTCCGGCCGGCTCTGTGCAGCGAGGATAATTTTTATAACCGGAAATCAGAATTATCCATTTTCGAAATCGCGGACAAAATCTTTAATATTGAGTTAAAATGGACGGAGAGAGATTTAAACGTACGAGTTTTCAATCTCGGATACAGGGTCTCGATAAAACTGGAATAACTATATCGTTATAGACTGACCTAAGGATATTCGTATTCAATTCTTATTTTTATAGTATTTTTATTAGAGGCAGATTGAAAAATAGAGAAAGAGAGAGAGAGAGCATAAAATTTTAATGCAAGACCAACAAAACAAGAGAAAACAGCTTGCGCGGCTGAAGGCATCAATATTCCCGAGACGCTTCTAGGAATTTTTGAATCGTGATAGATACTCCGCTTCTGGAACATATTACGGGCGGAAGATAACGCGCGGTCTTCTATCATCTCATCCACCCACCTGTTCGACGTATCAATTTTATGCAGATACGGCC